>NC_079320.1:58240307-58543338 GCF_029931775.1 Euleptes europaea
TCAGGAATGGGCTGCCCAATACTACAACATCTATAGCAGAAAAACAGCTACATATTCACAGAAGACATAGTTGCAATTTCCCCAAAACTTCCTTGGACAAAAATATTTATGTAGGAGACAGGAGTGAAGGGTTCAAATCCTGGGGGCAGGGGGTAGTCATCAGTAAAACAGAAGGAAGAAGTAGGGCTAGAATTCCTCTAATTGCACATGTGATTGGTCATACAGAAAAAAGGCACATCATGAGGCATCTGAAATCCTCGATTAGTTCAGGTGTTGAACGCACCATATATACTAGATCAGGGAAGAAAGAAGATAAAGGCGTGGTGCTGTAGAACAACACAGGCTTAATATGCACAAAGTTCTCCATTAAATCATAGGGTTATGTCTCAGTCAATCAAGGAGGCCAGGCAGAGCTGAGATTTTGTGCAATCAGACTCACGGTTCAGTGTAAACAGTTTAAGCCCATTGTCTTAGTGGACTTAGACAGGCATAATTCTGTATAGGATTGTGCAGCCAAATGGGCCACTAACACGTATTGGCTGCCCCCAGATTCTCCAACCATTTGGTTTCACACCTTGCCATGTTGCAATCTCTCCACTGGCTTCATAGCGTCCATTAATTCTACCTGCATTTATTCATCCCAGCAACCCTTGCTCTCCATTTTCCCCTTCCTGTCATGTACCCTCTTGGCAACCAGTGGGAGGTTTTAGGGGCGGAGCCTGAGGAGGGCAGGGTTTGGGGAGGGACATCAATGCCAGAGAGTCCCATTGCTAAAGCGGCCATTTTCTCCAGGGGAACTGATCTCTATCGGCTGAAGATCAGCTGGAACAGTGGGAGATATCCAGCTGGTACCTGGAGGTTGGCAAGCCTACATGTACCTTGCATGGTTTATCACACACCATAACATGGGTTGCATGCTAAAAATAGCAAAGGATAGTGATGATCAGGGAGTGGGCATTGAATGCTCTCTACCAAACCCCATTAAAAAAGAGTTGTGGCTATGAAACCAACCTTTATTGGAACAAGAGGAAAAGCTTTGCACAGGAATGTCAATCAATCTGGCAGAATAACTGTCAGATTGAACTACTATTCCCAAATGTTGGAAAGAATCCTGTTCATATCAAGAACATTACAAATGTCTGTCACTTTAATTTTGGATTGCTAAATTTCCAACTGCAAATACCTAGAGAAGGTTCCAAATGTAACTCTTTATAAGGAGGACCACTGGGTTACCTACGTCTCAAAAAGTTTTATCAGGACTGTGAGTGTGTGTAAAGTGTCGTTAAATCACAGCTGATTTATGTCGACCCCGTAGGGTTTTCAAGGCAAGAGACATTCAGAGATCGTTTGCCATTGCTTTCCTGTGCAGGGGCTGAGAGAGTTTTGAGAGAACTGTGACTAGCCCAAGGTCACCCAGCAGCCTTCATGTGGAGGAGTGGGCAATCAAACCTGGTTCTCCAGATCAGAGTCTACCGCTCTTAACCACTGCACATGATCATTTGTATATACTGATGTTTCATGCTTTTTTTCTTTTCTCTGATATGGACACATTTTGCTTTTATGGTGTTTCACTCACACCTTTTTTTCCTAAATTGATTTTTCATAGTGAGAAAAAAATGTTAAAAGACATTTCTGTAAGGGAGCTACACTGCTGTTTTCTGGATCATGGCCAGTGGCTTATTATGTTATTATTTAATGCTCTCCCACAAACATACTTTCTAAAAGGATATCTTCAAACATCTTTGTTATCCAGAGGTATAAGCGCTCTATTTTAATTGCAGGCCATTAAAAAAAATAAAGAATGCCTGTCATACTTTTAATCATATAGCATTCATACTCAGATTTCTAAAAAAGAAAACTCAGAAGAAGTGCTTGGTTGATATAGAATGTTATATGGTGGTTTCATTTGAGACCTTTCACTAAAAATCAAAAGCTGCAAATGGAAGGATCATCTGTAGAAACTTGAATGTAGTATTATTGTAGGACTTGTCAAAATAAATAAGAGAATATTTTTCAGTGTGTAATTATATGTCAAGATTTGGTAGCTAATGGACTTTTTGTAGTCCCATCAAGGTCAGAGGAGCAATTACTATTTCTGGATTATCTGAAATCTTTTATCACTTTTTTTGACTAGTTTTATAGCATCTGTTTATATTAGACATCTTTGCCATTTCACATATTTCTACCCCATTGTTTTCAGCTAAGAGCATTGTGGAGCATTTTGTCAATTTTGTAGTTGTTTGCAAAACCTTCTTTTATTTCTCCAAAGAGCTTGCAATTAGCCCACTTCTTCCCATTGAGAAATGTCTTTGTAATAACAGCTTTCCTGGCAGATCTTTTGTTAGGCAGATTTTAAAATCAAGAGCCCACAAAGGCATTAAAAAAAATCCAGTCTTAGAAAAGTTCAACAAATTCCTCTTCAAGGTCATATCAGTTAAGATTACATAGATTTTCCACTTCAGTAAGCACTGCAGCTTTGAGTCTTTTCTAGGTACTAATTTGAAACTATCAAATTAATAGAATAGACTCAACTTTCAGAAGAAGTTGATTGCAAAACCCGAGCAAGAAATCTTATTTTCCATGTTTAATAGGGTTACTTTCTCTCTTTTTTTCCCTTCCTTGCAGCTTGCAATATCACTTTCTTTGAAGCGGTTCACAGTATATACTTTGACAGCCACTGGTTGTGGGAAATATAAGACTGTAGCAAGGATCCCCATAGCATAATCCATCCAGTCACTGTTGGTCACTGATCCAGCTGCATGCATCAGCTTAGTAGTCAAAGGGCATGGTAATTCCCTCCTTCTGCCTTTTCTTTCTTCGAAGGCAAAATCCTCACCTGGTGTTTTTGATTCTTGCATTCTAATTATGATGACTGCCATCACCAGCCCTGTGGGTGACGGTAGAAATTCTGTGAGCCAAGAGCTAATACCACAGCTTGTTAAGCGACCATGTCAGACTGATTTTAGGCCCCATTTTGCACTTCACCACAGGCCTATCTAAAAGCATCAGGAGCCTCCGTCTCACAGGACAGACTCATTGTCTTTCTAAATGTCTCCTTCTGATAAGCAGATCCAAATATGGTTCATTCAGTGTGGATTTGAAGACACAGTAGGGAACTTGGCTCACATAGCGGATACAACAAAATGCTTAATATTTTCGCTTGGTAGAAAGATAAAGATCCCATTTCCAAGATTTAAAAAAAATGTACTCCCCAGCTCTAATCAAGAGTTTGAAATTTAAATCAGAAGTCTCAGGAAGCTATTCTGACATTCAAAGGAGTCTCTCTCATCTGTACAAAGAACATGCTGGGGTTGAACCAAGGTTTGAATCAGACAGAATTCCCATATAACACAAAATGTGGCTTTTCGTTGCTGCCGCTGTAGAATTCTTTAGTCCCCCCCAATCATATTGACATTTGTATTATGAATGAGAGTTTGAGGCTTGCTATTCTCCTAATTATAGCCAAGCCCAGAGATTCCACCCACACACTTTTTAATGGCACAAACTTTTAAAATACTTAACATTTTTCATCTCTGTTCTTTTCAAAACCAGTTTTGCTGGAATCGAACTTGATAACAAAATGCATGCGCGCCCTGCGTATTCACTTTTAAACTGCACACATCCATACTCCTTTATTTTTGTGGCCTCTGTTGGTAATAACTATATGACACATATAGTGTGATTTTGGTACCTATTCTGCTTTCTCTAAGGATGACTCAATGCACTACACAACTGTTGTAAGAGATCCACGGTGGGATTATAAGCATGTTAGCCCATTTGGAGGGCAGCCAATAAAAGCTATTGCATATAATTTGGTTTATATTTAGGGCCTATTTTTATGGCCATTTTAGCCTGTGGCAACCACAATTTTCAGTCAGCCTGTGATAACTTCCAGCTGTGCTGCCACAGGCTGTGAACATGCCAATGCCATGTGCTGAACTAGTATTTTGGTACCCTATTTCAGCTTTTCAAGCAGTTGTGAATGAGTGCCAGAGCTCAATCTGTACTGAGTTTAATGCATGGCATTGGAATGTGTATAACTACTGGCTCAGTTCCTGGCAGCTTGTCTGGAAGTCAGTAGGACTGAAAACCAAAGCTACCACAACCTGAAATAGTCATGAGAACTTGTCCTTACTCATGTTTTTTTTTAATCAAAGTGTACAACAAATCTAGTCTTTTATTGTAGTCCTCAATTTTATTTTTTAATTTTTTTGCAAAGTTATTAACAACATATATATTGTTAGCCAAATTGCCCTTTAACTTGGGGAATTAGCAGGCAAGATGGCAAATTACAATATTTATTTTTATAGCGGTATCGCAACCTTTGTCTACCAGAGCCCGTAACTGTGACCTTTAAATAAAGTCAGAAGCAATTGATTTCCAATTAAAAGTGTTTATGTCTTTTTCATTCAATTCAGGGATGCACACAAACATACAGAGAATCTAGGAATATCAAGAGAGGAGTACAAGCACAGATGCCAACGTGGCAGGAGGTCGTTGGTGGGGTATATTTACCGTATCTAGATGAGTTGTTGTCCAAGTTCACGTAGACTAAGACAGATTGAAAGTTAAAACCGAGATGGGGGCAGGGATTCCCATAGACTTGACCAGCAAGGCGGGAGGGAGCGTGGTCGGGCTGTGCAAAACCCAAACCGACAGAGTAACGGCAAAGGTGCCAGGAAAGACCTAAGGTTAGAGAGAGCGATAATGGGCTGGGGGCACCCCAGATATACTGGTTTTCTGGGAGAGCGGAGAGGGGTTTCACCCCTCCTAGGTTCCCAGGTGACAAAAGGATTAAGCTGTGGCTACCGGGGTGGGGTAGTGAAAATTTGGAAATCTATTCTGATTCCGATGGCTTTTGCACCCTGGGAGGAACTGGAAACTCTCTGCTGACAAGATTAACATTCTGGAATAATGGGTGCGATCTGTGCAAACATCCTGGGATCACTGCTGTAGAGCTGGAGGAACGACTCATCTTGATATCAGACTGCTGTAGAGCTGGAGGAACGACTCATCTTGATATCAGGATCGCTGTTGATGGCCCATTAAGCGGTGGATGTTGCAAGGGGGGTGTTTGGCACTGACTACGTGACTGTCTGCTTTCTATGACATGGCTGCGGCTGGAACAGAGGTTGTACAGGAACATGGCTTCTCTCAGGTTCACTGGAGGCTGCCCCTGCATCTGCTTCCTAGCTGCTAGATGCACCGTGACAACGGAGCACGCAGCAACCGTCCCGTAGCGTTTGGGGCGGGAGCGCAGCCAGAACAGTAGTCAAGTGCCTGCATAGCGGGTTGCCAGGTCCAGTCTAGGAGTTTTAGGCAGGCCCGTATGCTATCAATTTTGAAATAAGGAGAGTTAACTTTTGATTACCTCATGGGTGTACTCACAGGAATAACAGCTGGATGGAGTGTCAAATTCCCTGTACATTTTGCTTTAATTGCGGACCAAATTATATAAGACATTGGGAATTCTATTAATGACTTCTTAAGCATTTTCTTTTTTCATTTTAAAAATCAGACATTTGGGGCTCTGGCTTGGATCGGGATCTGTATGTTTGCCCCAACCGGGCTAAGAGCAGCTCCCTGGTGCCATTTCTGATTGGGAAGACAGTACGTGGTTGAAGGGAAGGCTTAAATTCCATCTTCTGGCATCATGGCAGTGACCCAAATCACAGCCCTGTCTGCCCGTTTGCATTTCACACACAAACGTTCCTATCCCTAATGATGACTTCTTTAATGCTAGAAAGGAAATTTATGTGTGAGTTTTCCCATTTTCAGTAATATTCCTTGCTCTCAGTGTAACTCCTCATCTTCTAATTGGGAACCACTTGTGACTGCTTCATATTCCAAATACCTTGATAGATAGGAAAGTTGATAGCTTTGTTGGAATTGGAGCAGCAGGAATGCTTATTGCTAATAATGATTTGATAACTGGGCATCCATCACCTCCCACTGAAAGGAAGTATAATCTGTCTGAACCCTGACCACATCGCTTGCTGTTGTACTGTTGTATCTGAATCTTGCATGCCTTCTGATGTAAGATAAATGTTACCTGCTACTTTTATATGCCAGTGATTTCCCCATCACACAATAGAACAGTTTTTTAGCCAGAAGAAGCTTAAATGTTTCTGCGGAAGATGAAGACTGTGCAGTTTCTTCTCCTAGTGTGTGATCTGTAGACTTTGTGGGCTATTGAAGCTATGTAGGTGGATACCATTATGTACACTGGAATGTAATGGGAAGGCTGAGGGTTTTTTTTGCCGCTTACGAAGAATAGTGTGTGTTTCAGCCTCAGCAGCACATACAGAGTACTGTTTCTGCTGTTAAATCTGATAAATAGGTTCATATGATTAGTTGCTTAACTTCTACTGGAAATATATGTATATTTGAACACCTATGGAAAAAATACAGTATGCAAGGTTTTGAGATATTTCTTGCAGAATTCTAAACAATTTTCCTGGTGAATGGAAGTTTGACACTTGATGTACCTATATGTAGGTCCTCCTCTGTTCCAGTGTCTGTTGTTCAGCCTCCTATTTCCCCTCAGTTATGTAAAGTTCCCTCTTATAGTTCACTGGCTGAGAAAGAACTGTTACCGTCAACTACTTTGATATGGTTTGGCTTCATAAATTTCCCCTCTGACAGTTCTTAGGTTCTTCATTGCTTCTATGGCAATCTTCTACACAGCTATACCATTGTGAACAATATTATAGACAAGCTGTGCAAGAATTCTAGTTCATGCTTCAGCACTGCTACAATCATTGATTGCCATAGTCTGTAGCAGGGCTTCTTAAACCTTTTCTATTCATGACCCCTTTTCGCCCGAGAAATTTTTACCCGACTCTGGGTATGTGTTTGTGTGTAAAGTGCCTTCAAGTTGCAGCCGACTTATGGCGACCCCTTTGGGGGTTTTCATGACAAGAGACTAACAGTGGTGGTTTGCCAGTGCCTTCCTCTGCACAGCAACCCTGGTATTCTTTGGTGGTCTCCCATCCAAACACTAACCAGGGCTGACCCTGCTTAGCTTCTGAGATCTGATGAGATCAGGCTAGCCTGGGCCATCCAGATCAGGGCGACCCTGGGTATATAGGTATATAAAATAGGTATACAAATCAAACATTTACTAATAATAAATCATAAAGACATTTGTTTTTTAAAAAAAAAAAATTCGTGAGCCCCACATTTAGTTACCTGACCCCATACGGGGTTGCGACCTTCCGTTTAAGAAGCTTTGGTCTAGAGAAGGATGAGGTACTGTAAAGCACTGAGGACAAGGATAACTGTCAGAAAGAATGTATACAGCATAGTTTACCTACATCAGACATATTAGCATACAGTGGCTTATATTTGACAAGAGACACTAACTGATTACATTATGTTGGCTGTAGTCCTTTGCATGTTAACCTGAAAAGTGAATTTCATTAGAATCAATGGAACTTATGTTGTAGTTAATGTAGTTGAAATAGTTCTGTGATGAGCTACTGATCACACTGTGAGTTATTTGCACTGGAATTATTAGGAATGTGTTCTACACAGAATGCCAAGTCTCCCTCCTAATACTTTACAAGATTTACACTACCTGCAAAGGTCTTTGAAGTGCATGAACCGCACAGTCTGAAGGGGGTAGATAATAAAGATTTTAAATTGTTGTATTGAAGAGATTGATTTAGAGCTTCCAGAGGAGAAGAAAGGGGAGGATTGTCTTAGCTAATGGGAGAAACGACCATGACTGGGAGAAGAAAGGCAGCAGTCTTGAATCAAGCAGTGAGTCTCTGCAGTGTTTGTGATTGCTAAAGAATATAAAACAAAGCTGTCTGCCTGTAATCAACTTTCTCTTATTTTCCATTTTCTTTCTTATCATTTGGAACATTTAACATGGTCATATAATACACAATACGAATGAGAGGAGCAGACATTATAAAAAAGCAACATACCTTCTAAATTCTGGGGATATTTTAAAAATAAATTTTGCAGGTTTTGCAATATTTTTTCAAAAGGTAGTTCTGTAGAACTGTTCTTCACTTCAATAATATTGTTACTTGATTCCCATTTCATTTCAGAGGCGACACTACCTGGTTTTGGTGTCCTTTGCGTTAGAGATCACTGAAATGTATGATGTAATAGTGGCTTAATTTGCAATTAGCACATGGTGGAAGCAAAGAGGAATTACTTCAAGGCATCAAATCCACTTCTCCACTGGATGGATATAGTGGTTAAAAATTGACAGATTATTTGCAGAACATGTCATATGTCATCAGACAAATCATCTTCATATGAATTCTAAGCTACTATAAAACAATTTTGCAGGAATCATACAACTACTTTACATAATCACAGCTAACGCATGAAGCTGCCTTGTATTGATTAAACCATTGGTCTTTCAAGGTCAGTATCATCTTTACTGACTGCCAGCAGCTCTCCAGCATCTCAGGTCTTTCACATCACCTGATCTCTTTAACTGGAGATGCAAGGACTGAACCTAGGACCTTCTGCATGCAAAGGAGATGCTGTACCACTGGGTCATGGCCCCTTAGAAGTAAATGTAGGAAACTCCAAATGCTCTAGCTTTTTAGGTGCCTTGCAGTTCTCATGTCTAAATTTATACTGTACAAGGAGTTGTTTTGTGACTTTTAAAACTTTCAACTTCCTATCCTTCATCATAGCACCATCTGGGAAACAATAAGAGGGGAAAAACAACTGCTGCAGGGTATGTTTGAATGACGTGGAATCTTATGAGAAAATATGAAGTTTTAGTAATCACACTTAGCACTACATCATAGAAATAAGCATAACCTGACCTCCCATATAATGGTTTTTTTTTTTACCATGTCAAAGACATAACCTATCAGTTATTCTTCTTCCCACAAGATGGTGAAAAGAGCAGATGCACTTGAAAGTGTTAAAAAGGGAAAGTGTTCCTGCAGAAGGACTGTCTCTCTTAACAATGCTCCAAACTTCTCCTTTTGTATATGGAGGTGATTAATAGTTATCAGTGATAGGAAAAGTAGATTAATCTGGTGTCACATCCACGGTGTGACGTGATTTAGCAACTCTCTCTGTGTTAGCTTTGTCATTTCTTGATTTTTGTATTAACCTTAAGGTTACCTTAACGTGTAAAGAAGCATTAACATTTTTTTTGTTAAGTGCTGACTTGAATGAAGGGGGTTAAAAAAAGAAAGGAGAGGTCACCATGATTCCTTCTTTCTAATGATAAATGGAGAAAGACATAAACTACTCACAGGTGCTCGTGTAAATGCATTACTGATTTTTTTTCTTTTTTTTTTGAACAGCTGCAATTAGATAAACTTGAAAGAGATGGTTATAATTCTCAGGGCTGGATTTGATTAATAAAGTGAGTGGTAGCCTGCTGATTCTGAAATAAAAAGCTAAATAAATGCATGTTGCCATGTTCGGCAATAAAATAATAAGCACTTTGCACTAAGTGTGATTGACATAAAACAATGAAAGGAATAATGTCAGATTTGCTAAGGAAACAGCTAGCAGTCAAATGTGCAGAGCAGAATGGCTTTTCAAATGTATCCACCGTTTATATCTGCTGAGATAGGCTGACAGAGTTTCTAACAAATTATTCATGCCATACTTAAATTATGTGCTATCTAGTGCTGCAATTGCATATTTATTTAATCAAAGCGGGATCATTATTTGACAATTACTTTTACAAAGTTCCATAAAACCTGCTAGATAATATTTGTCCAATTGTATTAGCTAAGCTGTACAAGCAAATGATAATCCTATACAGCTGTCCTGGAAACTAAAAAAAATCTAGAAAAGTTTTGCTTGAAGCTCAGGAGGTCATTAAAGTTTAACCAATCTCCAATTTGCACTAGAATTCTATTTGCCAGAATATGCCAAACACTGCAGAGAGAACATGGCTGGATAATACAAATAAGGTACAATGTTCAGCAGGTTTTCATTAGCACCTCAAGGACTATTGTGACATATGTCTGCCATGCTCACAGTTACAGTCTTAAGGCTCTGCAAGTCCCCCTATGTGGTTTAAAAGGCCTGAGACCTCAAAGAGCCACTGCCAATCAGAGTAGACAAAGCTCTACCTGGCAGACCAAGGGTCTGTCTGGGTATAAGGCAGCTTCAGGTATTCATGTATCTGTTGTTTTACAGAAAGCAAAACTGCAAACAGAGATGAGGCAAGACTGCAGACAGAGCATAAAATGCAATGAGGTCTGACCTCAAATATCAGAATCTCCTCAAATAATTTTCTCTTCAATTAGTTTGCCAAACCCATTCATTTCCCTCCATATCTCCCGAAACCAATTCCCCTTCAATTAATTAACCACAAAAGTTAAATACTTATGACTGGGTTGTAAAAGCTGTATGCCAGCTTTTGACTTTTTATTGCCTCTACTGTACTGTTACCATCCCCAAGTCACCTTTGTGCACGAATGGCTGGCATCTGTGTGTGGGTGTGTCATGAAGCAAGAGGATTGGGCGGGGAGGGGATTCATCAAAACCTTTACACTTGTGCTAGGTATACCATAGGATTCATCTTTTGTTTTTTTACTGGGAGGAATTTAGGGGTGCCAGCCTCCAGGTAGGACCTGAGGATTCCTTGGAATCACAGATCATCTCCAGACTACAGAGATCAGTTCCCCTGGAGAAAATGGATGCTTTGGAGGATGGACTCTATGGCATTGTACACCACTGAAGTCCCTGTCCTCCCCAGGCTCCATCCCCAAATCTCCAGGAGTTTCCCAACCTAGATCTGGCAACCCTACCTCCCCATCCCCTGCTGGTGGCCAGGGAGGACCTGATAACCCTAGAGGAATTTGACCGAAACTATTTTTAAAAGACTCTGTACTTACCATTGTTGCATGAAACCTTTCACACATTCATTCACATACATATAATTTACCCTATTCCCCATCCCACATAAACACCATGCATGTGCAGCCCCCCAATGGGGAAAATAATGCTCCTGGGGCCTTTGGGGTTGGCAAAAGATCAGGGGGAAGGCTGAAGCCTCTCTTCCCCCTGTGCCATGGTCCCAATCCAAATAAGGCCCCTGCAGCACTTAGAATATTAATTCACAGCAGCTGCCATCTGACTGAAGGGAATGATAGTCTGGTTGAGGAAGCCTAGACCTGACTTAAAAAAAAATGTCACATCTACTTTGGCCCTTAAAGTCTTTTCAATATTGGTTCCAAACAAGGAACTTGTCAAAGTTATTTATAGACTATAGGCCTCAAATGAAAAATGTTGTGGTACTGCAGGATCAGTATATACAAACTCCAGAAGGATATATAGGTAAATGTGGGATGGGGAACTGTCCTCCAGGCACAGTGAAATATTCTTAGAAGAAACAACTGACCAGCCTGCTAGCTGCATCCTCTTTTTTAGTTTTGCAGAAACTGCCAAGAGTTTGTGTATACTAAGTGCCAGGCAGCCCATTCCTAAAGGGGGGGGTAGATCCGTGGTGGCCGAGAGCTGCAGAGCCACGCTGCCTCCTCTGAGGCTTCCTGGCTGCTGTGGAGAAAGAAAATAGTATTTTAAATTAAAAAAGGGAAAAATAGGAGGCAATGCCCCATTGAAAACAGCAGGCTGCATCATCAAAAAAGGTAGTGCAACCCTGCCACTGCCCAAAGGGGCGTTCCCTGGGCAAACGGGGTTAGATAGCTGCCCAAAGGCAGCTCAGCCCCTGGGAATGTCTCCCCCACGCCGGCGCGACCGTTCTCTTCCGGGATTTAGTTCCCGGACTGGCTGCACTGCTGGCTGGGGCCAGCAGAGCTCCGTCACTCCTGGACACCAGTGTGTTTGCCCCCATGCTGGCATGTTTGCCACTTTATCCCATGATAGTGTTGCTGGAGCTGATGTAAGCCGCCCTGAGCCTGACTGGATTGGGAAAGGGCAGGATAGAAATGACAGAATAAATAAATAGTAATGTAACTTCAAAGTTACCATAGTATGGGGTGAATGTAACCAGATCAAATGTCTGCATGAATAGGATCAACTTCCGAACTAAATTTATCAGTGTTTTTTGCTACCACATTTCTTTGTTAAACAGAAGACCTGGATTTAATAGGACTCCCAACCTTTTAACGAAAGTTGCACCCTATTAATAGTGAGAGGAACTATTACATATGATGCCGACATCTTACCACTTAGTATCACCTCTGTATCCAAGCTGACAATGAGATTCCTTATAAGTCATTTTGACCACACAAATGGCTAAAATGTTCATGTTATCTGACTTAAAGGTCACTGGTTTTGACCATTTCTTCTTCAATTTTCTAGTTTTTCAAAATTGTGTTGTTTTCTTATGCTAAAACGTGCTAGATAATCTTCAGAATTCATGCCTGTGGTATCATTGAGTCAATGAGATAATAATTACATGGACTATTTTTTTGCCTTTTCATAATTTATAATGATCCATGATTAGAAAGAACCTTTGGATTATTTTGTCACCTTGAAGTGCTTGTAGATGGTATCTGTAGACGCCTGCACAACTCTGGAGTAGTCTTCCTGCATTTTCTAGCTTGACTGTTTCTTTGAGTGTTTTGACCTTGATTAAAATGTTGGAAGTTTTATCTTCTACTCAAGTTGTTACATTCCCAAATGGTATAAAGCATCCAGAGTTGTCAATGCAGCCTGTTGTCTTACAATGAAAACTACTCTGCTTTCCAGGTGAGAAGCTTTAGTTTTAATAGTGCATACATGCTGTCCTGACACCAGGACGGCCATTCCTTACTTGGTTGTTAAATTATGGCAGAAATGCTTCTCATTGATCGCAATTTTAAAGCCACTTCAAGGCCCAGTTTTTGCCCCATGGTTTCGCTGTGCCTGTACAATTGAGGAGAATAGCTTCTGTGATGGGTACTATTACAGCCATTGTATTCCTGTGAGGTGGAATCTAAGTCTCTGCCGAAGCTATTCCACTTGTCTAAAATGTCTGCATTTCTTGCCAAGAGAATTATATAGCTTCCCATGATGTAAAAGTGCAGCTCACTAGATGCCACACAGACTATGAAAACCTATTTGTCCTCAGAGGACATAGCTATGTGTATTTTAGCCATCTCTCGTTAGAGAAAGACAGTGTGTAAAGAGTCATTCTTTTTCAGCTTCCCTGAGGCTTGATCATTAAAGAGTCATCCTCAAATTGTCCAGGATCAAAAGCTAAGGAGCCTTGCCATCAATGCTATTTCTTATGATTATTTCTTTATGCACTTGAGTTCTTGCCCAGTAGACTAGTTATTCGCATGATTTGTATTGTCACTGCAGAATTTATAGTGTGCAAGTTTTATTATGGTCCACATTAAATTATCTCTTTGTACATCTTAGTTCAGTTAATGGGCAAGGGTTTTAGAAATAAGTACTGGACCATTGTAAAACTCGCAGCTCAGAAACCGTTTTATCTGGGAGGTTTCGATCCAAATCTTCTCTAAAGTTTGTTCACAGTTCCACTTTAAGGGAAAAAATCTTGTTTTCAAAAAACATGTGTTATACTGAGATTCAGCTGTTTGCATCACTTACCGTGCATTCCTGAGATGCCGGCGAGGAAGAGGTGCAGCCGCGCCTCCTCCTAAGCCGTTTCCTGCACGCTGCCAGGATGAAAAAAGCCTTTAAAAGGCTTACAGCCCCATTGAAAACAGAGAGGCTGCGCCGGCTAAAAAACAGGCGCAGCAACACCATCCTGGCTGCCGGCATCTGGGGCCGAAAGGGAATAGGGAGCTGCCTAACAGCAGCTCCACGCCCTGCCCTGGGAACGCCCCCCCCCCCATGCCGGCACCACAAGGGTCTGAGACTTTGCTGGCAGAGGGGCAAGGCACAGCCCCGCAGCGCTTGGGTACCAATGGAACTGCTCTCACCACCAGCATAAGTGTGTCTTGTCCCATGATAAAATGCACTTACGCTGGCAGTGAGGTCATGCCGCCTCTTGAGAGGATTAAGGGCCCCCCTCCGGAATTCACTGTTAATCACTTTTTATGGAATTCCACTGCCCATCCTTACTTAAGTGCATTGCTCCATAATTCTCACCTTTTTAATGTTAGGTGGTGGCACCAACTTTATTCTAACATTTAACCATTCACTAAGGGTTGATCTATGCAACAAAACACACTTTTAGACCAGTGGTATTTACTCCACAGCTCACAGAGAGCCACATTTGCAATTACCACCTACTAAAAGAGTCAGATGACTTGTGTGCCACCCCACCAAACATACAAATACAAGTTATAAATATTCAATATGTAACTATAACTATAACAGAGAACCTCAGCATATATAGGATTGTCTCTTCCTACCACTGCTGAACCTTAGCCAGCCCTAGTTTATCCGAAGTGAGGGGAAGGGCTTCCCTCTCTGCCTTCTTGCTTGTTCCTCAGCATGCAGCAGGTTGGGTGAAAGAGTGAGATGGCCAGAATAGCCCTTAGAAGGGCCCGTAGAAGGGCCAGCTGGCCATGCAGAAACCACCACCACCCACTGTGGCCATCCTCCTCATTTCCTAGGTAGCTGTCATGGTGGTTTTACTCTTTCTTTGCAGCCATATTGTTATACTCTTAGCAGCCATGTGGCTGCTGGGATGCGGGTGCAGAGGCTGTCAAGGGGAGTCAGAGGCCCTTTTGGTTTCACAATGAGGAGTGATGCTCAAAATGGCTTCAGGTGGCATGTCAAAAAGCCACATCTATACCTACATGAGTATCACTATTCTATATAGTGGACCACTGGCACTCTATTTTCTAGGCAGTGACCCCAGAAGTAAAGGTTAAATTGTGTGGATGGAAGTGTATGTATATGTTTGTCTGTTATCTATTTTTTTCTGAAAATGTTAATAAATTTTTTTAAAAAATCAGATGAAACTAGTAAGATCTAGAGAGGAATTTAAGCCACGTGGGTGTTCTGTTTTAAAAAGATGTATATAGCAAGCCTCTTGTTGACTGAGTATCCTGTCCGTGTCTGTAAGTGAATAAATGTTCCTCTTTAGTTGCCAAATTGCAAAAACTTGGGGGGGGGGGGAAGAATCATAAGAATTTCAATAAATGGAAATGAGAAATTTTAGAAGCTGTAAAGAAGGCAGGAATTTACCAAGGAGAAGGGTGCCTACTTTAAGTGTATTATGTTTGGAATAATTTTTAAAGTTGGGCATCTGGTTTGGTTTCCCATTCCTTTCCCTGTGCCTTTTTTACGCTAGGGTTTACTAAACTTAAGATCTGTAACGTATACTTTAAAAAAGAATAGACTTGGAAGTACACTTTACCTTTAACCCATCTATATATATGTAAAAGCAGGGTCAGGGGAGAGCATTTAGCCTGAGCCTCAAGTTCAAAGGAGATCTTAAATTTAGACACTTGTTAATTTTTTGGCAATTGGTAAGTTTCACAACTTGTTTCTATGTGTGCACCATGTGTTGTCATGTTTTGTTTTGTTTTTAATCATGGGGCTTCAAAAGCTGGAAGTGGCTTGGGCCTTTCTAGGCCTCTGAGAGGGTCTATGTAAGAGAAGGGATTCCTTGCTTCTCATGAGTCCATACTGCTCTGAGCATGAACCTGTACTGGATGGAAACTAGTTCAGAGTGATGACTCATGCAGAGACTTTGGACCAAATTACAAGCTACACTTTTTAAAGAGTTGGGTCCAGGGAACGTGCAGCTCCAAAATGGGGCAGATAACTCTTCCCTCCCTCACCACCAGGGCTATTTCAGCATGGGAAAACAGCATGGGGGGAAGGCAGGAGGAAAGGTACTCCAACCTCTTAATCATCTTGGTTGCACTCTTCCATACCTTTTCCAGGTCTGCAATGCTTTTTTGAGATATGTCAACTAGAACTGTACATGGTATTCCAAATGAGGCTGCACCATAGCTGTATACAAGGTCATTACAATAGTGGCTATTTTATTTTCAGTCCTTTTCCTAATAATGCCCAGCATGGAGTTTGCCTTTTTCACTGCCACCACACACCTTGTCAACATTTTCATCAAACTGTCCACTTCAGCTCTTTCAATATCAGCCTCAGCCATTTCAGACCCCATCAACATATAATGTTAGGATTTTTTGTTCAAATTTGTACCATCATTCACTTACTAACACTGAACGTTGTCCTTTGCTACCTAAGTGCCCACGGTCACACTTCCTCTCAGTAATGGGATTGCTGAATGTATAATGCCTGGATCTCCAGGAGGTCCAGAATTTTGTCATCCTAGTCCCCTCCCTGGAGAGCAAGTGTGGTATAGTGGTTAAGGTGTTGGACCAGGATCTGGTAAACTCAGGTTCGAATTCCCACTCTGCCATGGAAACTTGCTGGGTGACCTTGAGCCAGTCACACACTCTCAGCCTCAACCCTGGCAAGGATTGGGATGGGAGACCTCCAAGGAATACCAGGGGCATGACGTGGAGGCAGGCAATAGCAAGCCACCTCTGAATGTCTCTTGCCTTGAAAACTCTACGGGGTCACCATAGGTCAGCTGTGACTTGACAGCAAAAAACAAACAAAAAGCACCATCTCCCCATTTTGGCAGTTTTGGAAATGGCTAGTCTTGCGCCATTTAAACCCCATAATTGGTGCTAGGTCTTCAGGTTTAGTAAAGAGAATATGAAGCACTAATAAAAAGAATAGTGATAAAAAGAGTGAATTTGTGTGAAGAGTGTACTTTAGTTCGCTTCTTAAGCCATGCAGCTGAGATTCAAGAAGAGAGGACTGATGGAAGCACAGCTATCCCGCAATCTTGTTTCCTGGCTTCTCTAAGAAGTATTTTCTCTTCAGAGGCCAAGACAGTGTTTTTCTTTTTGAATTAGGTAACTCTTAAAATTATTGTGCATCACACATACACCTCATCTGGTGGATAAATGTGAAAGCAGCTAACTGAGGGCATCCCACAGCTGTACCTTACAATTGTAGACTGAGGCAGGTTAATTAAAGATTTTAGTAGGATTTCTCCCCCTTTCCCTCACCAAGCTGTCTGACACACAATTGAATTAGGGATGGAGATGTTACCAGAAATGCTTGTAGTACACATGTAGCCTCTGTTCACACATGCCCTGCTAGACTTCTGTGTCAGGGGATTTTTACTTTTTTTTGTCTGTGCTTGAAATGAGCATGAATTTGGGCAATACCTCAGGAATGGAATGGCAGACAATAAGGGAGACAATACTTTAGTTACAAACTTTATTAAAAATGTAAAATTAGCAGAAGGAAAAGCAGGGGAAAATTCAGGTAGATTGAAAGAGCAGGATACCAAATTTTGGGGAATCACTGAACTGCAAATAGCTAGATGGTATTTAAAAATCAGACAAGCATTTGGGGAATGAGCAACTACAAGCAAATCAGAAGATCAGTAGAAGCTGTCCCAGTTGCACTATATATTACTTCCTCAGGCTGGTCCAGAAAGTCACAGCCCACCCTTAGTGTTCTTATAAGTGTACAGTGTCTCTTGAATGAGAGGAAGTGGGGGGCAGATTGGATGACAAAGGATGCAGATTCTCTCTGAGTAACACTTTAGTGAAGCAACGGGACTTGGGGAGAAGGAAAAGTGAGAGGCTTATAGAAGCAGAGCACAAAGTTTTATACATTGCCTGGTCCAAAAGTAATGCAGTTGAAAAAGATCCTGAGTCGTGAGAGAGAAGGGACCAGGTGGAGAGGAGGGGGTCTCTGTCTAATGATTTTAGTGGTGGAATAGCAACCCATGTGGATCAGATTGAACCTAATTTCTCCCTTGCTGGGTCACTATTTTTATCCCATTTTCCCTTGGCATTAACTCCTGGGGCCATATCCTATTGGTTAGGGCTGTCGATTCGGTTCTTCCCGAACCCAAAAACAGCCGAATTTCCCCTGATTTGGAAGTTTTTAGTTCGGATGGAACTGAACTCAAAAAAGGCGGGAAAACAGGGAGCCGAATTCAGCGGGTTTGGGGTGTTCAGTGAATAAATTTGGCAAATTCAAGGTTTGGCGCAGCAGCATAACCATCAGTTAGTAAGCAGCATTCTCCCCCAGCCAATCGGTGGCCAAGCTGGGTCTTCTTCTGGCCAATCAGTCGCGATTGAGTGCATGAGCCCAGCTGCTGCGCGGCCCGGCCGGGGAGAGAAAGAGAGAGTATCTGTTTGTGTGAGAGAGAAATCCTCGTGGGGGGGTGCTTGTGCACATTAGCTCCTTTCTGTGGCTGCAGGGGGTGCATTTTTGGGGCACAGCCCACAAACATTCAGCGTAGCTTCAGAGGAGCCTTCTTGAAAGAATCCCCAAGTTTTGTAAAGATTGGATCGGGGGGGGCTGAGATATGGGCCCCGAAAGGGGTCCCCCCTTAATGTGCATTTTTATTCCATTTACAGCACACATTCACTCCTTTCCGTGGCTGCAGGGGGCGCATTTTTGGGGGTACAGCCCCCAAACTTTCAGCGTAGCTTCGGAGGAGCCTTCCTGAAAGAATCCCCAAGTTTTGTAAAGATTGGATCGGGGGGGCTGAGATATGGGCCCCGAAAGTGGTCCCCCCTTAATGTGCATTTTTATTCCATTTACAGCACACATTCGCTCCTTTCCGTGGCTGCAGGGGCGCATTTTGGGGGGTACAGCCCCCAAACCTTCAGCGTAGCTTCGGAGGAGCCTTCCTGAAAAAATCCCCATGTTTTGTAAAGATTGGATCAGGGGGGCTGAGATATGGGCCCCGAAAGGGGTCCCCCCTTAATGTGCATTTTTATTCCATTTACAGCACACATTCGCTCCTTTCCGTGGCTTCAGGGGGCGCATTTTTGGGGGCACAGCCCCCAAACTTTCAGTGTAGCTTCAGAGGAGCCTTCTTGAAAGAATCCCCAGGTTTTGTAAAAATTGGATCAGCAGGGGCTGAGATATGGCCCCCCCTTTTCCCTATTGGGATGAATGGGATCAGTCGATCCTATGTGCATCTCGACAGCGGCAAATCCAAGCCAAACCTCCCGTGCTTAAATAGAATCGTATTGGATTACCCAGTCCTTCAAGTCCCTCCTGATGGAACAGAAGACATCCACAGTAAGACCCCTTTTGGGGCTTTAATCTATAATTTTTCTCCTGTGTGTGTGGGGGGGGGGAAGCAGAGTCTGTGTGTGTGCGGGTAGGGAGCAGTTTCTGTGGGTGGGGGGAAGCCAAAGGGGGATTTCGCCCGTTCTGTCTAGGGTGTGTGTGCCCCCTTGAGTCTCTCTCTCCTTGGTTTGAGGGGGGCTTCAGTTGTGTGTCCTCAGGTTTTCCCTCATTCATAAGATCGGTTAGGTCTATTTTGATGCTTGCTCAAAAATTGTTTTCAAATTGTGACTTAAAGAATGCATTTGCCTGGTCCCAAGTCCGATGCAAAAGGGGAAATTCCACCCCCTCCTGCTCCTGATGCTTAGCTAGCATGCCTCTGTCCCTTTCCATGGTTTGCAAACTCCCAGGCGTCAGGTGTTGCTTTGCATGGTTGCAAACGTGATGGTTTGCATGGTTGTGTTGCTTTGCATGGTTTGCAAACTTCTTCGCACCTGCCCCACCCTTGCTCCTCTCAGCTCAGCTGTTTGTCAGGGCTGGGAGCTTCGAGTGGGCGGCAAGCTCTGCTAATTGCAAATGAACATTAAGGAGGGGGGACTCCTTTCGGGGCCCATATCTCAGCCCCCGCTGATCCAATCTTTACAAAACTTGGGGGTTATTGCAAGAAGGGTCCTTTGAAGCTACGCTGAAGGTTTGGGACCTCTACCCCCAAAAATGCCCCCCCGGAGCCGCGGAAAGGTGCGGTTGTGATTTTAATGGCTTTATTCGAATTTTTCCCCGAACTCCGGACCTCATGCCGAATTGCACGGACCCGAAGCGGGGGAGTTCGGACTTCAGCATTTCCCGAATAAAAAGGGGCCAAATTTTGCCGAATCCGAATTTTACCGAATATTTTTTCAACAGCCCTACTATTGGTGGTATGTTTGGAACCTTTTTGTCTTTAGGCCAAGTTTCTAGAATTCTGTCCATGATTGGGGAGTTTTGAGGTGCTCTCTGACTGGAGGAGTAGCAGAATGCTTGCTTGGGTTAGAATCCTGGCTATTTTTGGTTGGTTTAGATTTTTGTAAAAGGAAACCAAAAGATGGCCAAAATGGTAATAAGGAAGGAGGAGGGATGATAGGTGACAAGTGAAGCAATATGGAAGGTGGGATGAATCATGTGAGTGTGATGATTGAATTACCTGACTGGCAAGCCCAAATATCAAAGCCAAGGCGATGGCTGATAGCCCAGACTTCACTTGTGATTAGGTTTCCAGAGAAATAAGACAGATTCCTAGACAGTCCTAGGAGGTGGATTATTGTTCTGCAAACCTTATGACCTGAACTTTCATGAGCCCCCAGGAAACCAAAGAATAGAACCATTGATGGGAGCATTCAGGTACCCAGAGGAACCTGACTACTTCCTTATGGGTTTAGTAGCTTGATTTCCTGTAGTCTGAACTTAATTTTTAACTTTAATATCAAACATGGAGTTTCTCCCACCATCCCAGAAAGAGTATGGCCTGAGAAGTCATGAAGGTGACCCAAAAATATGGCTCCGAACCCAGAACTGTTTTCGAATTTACAAAGAGACTCTAAAAGTTGCCTCTTTTAGAAGTTCCTCTGAGAAAAGGAAAGGTTTAGGTAGCCTTGTAACTTAGGTTTACATCCTGCATGGTTACATGACTCTTTCTGACTTGTAGAGGTATCAACCACTGCTTGCAAATGTGATGTTTGTTTCAAAATAAGCTGCCCAGATAACTTGCTGTTTCTGACCAAGCCCAATGACTAGGGTTGCCAACCTCCAGGTGGTGGCTGTAGATCTTCTGCTATTACAACTGATCTCCGGGTAATAGAAATCAGTTCCCCTGGAGAAAATGGCCGCTTTGGAAATTGGACTCTATGTCATTGAAGTCCCTCCCCTCACCAAACCCCATCCTCCTCAGACTCCACCCCCAAAATCTCCAGGTGCTTTTACACTGGTGTTTTGTTGCTTTGGAAGCTGGCATGGAAGGTGCAAGCTCCATCTGCTTTCTTTTTGGGTAGCCCATATCTTAATCTGCTAACCAGTTAAAAAGGGGGGGGGAATTCCATTCCTCTATTGGTTTGGTGTGCTGTCCTTTCAGAAATGGCTGCCCATTAGTTTATTCAGATGCATGTCTTTGAGCAAGAACAGTTATAAAATAGAGACTGCAAATATCTCCTTTCTAGTCTTACAATAGTGATCTTAAAAGGATGAACTCACAATGAGATGCAGTTAATCATTCTTAATTTAAACATCCCCAAGCATCTATTCATGAGTTTTCAAAATGACAAATGTTAAGAATGCTTGCTTATCTTTCATCTTAGTTTCAGGTCCTGTGCCATATCAAGTTGTTTTCAAAGAATTATCTGCTAGCCTGTAAATCAACAATTTTTGTGCCACACTATTTGCAACACTAATAAACAATTTGGCAGTTTACATGGACTGAAAAATTTATGCTGGAAGAAAAATGGAGCAGCTTGGTCTAGCTGGCTGCAGAATAGGAAGAGAGGATAAGAAGGAGGCATTCATTTTTCACTGTGAGCACTGGCACTTCCCCACTTGCTTGCTTTTGCATTGTAGCATTTTGTTTTCCTGGTCCCCAAGGCCAAACTAAAGACTATGGGAGATCTATGAATGGGTATCATGAGTGTTCTTTATTCTTAAATAGCAGTCCTGGGAGTAGGAAGATATTAACCTTTCATCCTTGTACATGCACCAATTTTCTATCATCAAATAGAACCAGTAACTACTATCTGTTCCTTTGGGGGAAACAAACAGGTTACTTGTACATTTTCTCCAGTAGGAGAAAAAGCAGCTCTGGGGACTGTTTGAGACCAGGAAAATGGAGGAGGTAAGGTTAACCCCCACCCCATGCTGTGTTCCCAGTCGGAATCCAGGATTCCAAAGCTGCTATTTAACAATTAAGGCTGCTTGGGACATCCATTTATAGATCTGCCATCTCATAATGTTTGGCTGTCAATGAGGTAGTAAAGCATCAAGCCAGGTGTAATTTGGTTGCCTATTCAGCATCAGTGCTCACTGTCTGGTCTGTGTTGATGAGCCACTTTCAAACCGGCTTAGAAGAAGAAATTAGGATTTCGGGCAAGACAGCAATGGCAATAGAGAAATGAAATTCTGCCATCGACTGCTTTCGTAACTATAAAATGTCGCTAGATCCTACCCAGAATGAAGCTGCCGAATAGGATACAGAAACAACCTCAACTCCATCCAGTTGTTTCCAGGAAAAATCATCCAATCAATTTAATCATTTATGAGGTAGGTAACCACACAAAGGCAGCATCTAAACTGCAGATAAAAATAGCCAGTTCTTTTGTTTTTTACCATTCATTTGCCTTTGCTTCTATAGACTTTGCTTCTTTTACTATTCATTTGCCTTTGCATTCATTTGCCTTTGCTTCTATAGACATTGGTCATAACTGATCAATTTTCTTCCCCCACACTTTCTGTATCCCACAGAAGTGATGGGCCCAGCCTTGTGGTGCAAAGGCAGGCTTTGAATTTGGTTTGATCCTACTGTTCTTTCCCCCCCTAAATCTTGGGAGAAATGCCTCATTGCAGAGTTTGCCCATATCTGAAATAGCACAATGGTGACGATGATTTCATTCACCATGTTCTCACATATGAAACAAATCCTGAAGTCACATAAGAAATCCCATTAACCATGTGGAAAATAAGCTCACTTAAGCATCGCACTGCAGGAACTGGCAAGATCAGCAAGTGAGAAGGTAAGGGCACGCAAAAACACAGAATGCCTTGGTACAACAAGGTGACAAAACCAGGCAAAACCATTCATGGGTCTGTCACTTGCCGTGATGGATTGTCGTTTGAAGTAAAGAATTTTGTTTCTCTTGAACAAAGTACAGATTGAACCATATTGACACATAATCTATGTCAACTTTACCGAAAATGACTGGCATTTTTATTGAAGGTACTGCAGGGACAGTACATTACTAATCCATTTTAAACTAACATTGTGCCTATCCAAAGACATAATCACTAGCTATGAACCTTTAGGATGTGTTGGGGGGAAATTCAGGTGAATAATTCCATAAATCCTAAAATGTATTTCTTACAATCATGGGACATCACATAGTATCACTGTTCTTAACATGGTTTGCTGTAATCAGAAATCTTCACCCCTAGTAAGAGCCTCCTAAAGTAATAACCACTTAAATTATGCTAAAATGTTCTTAGCAGCCAACTTTTCTCTTAAAGATTGTGACCATTGCCTCTGTGTATTCCCATATTACAAAAACATAAATTGGACAATTTCTCCACATTGGTTTGCCTACTCCCTAACCCGACTTGGGGACAGTGATTCTCTACCTTAAAAAAATTGTGCCTTTATTTATTATATAGCTTTAAATTTGTATTTTATTATTGCATCTGTGGGGAAATATATTGGCATGCTTAGCTGTGGATAGATCAAATAAAGAAAATGACATCAAAAATTTAAGTAGTTTCTATGCACTGAATTTTCTGGGTCAAGTGAACCTTAATAGATATTTCATCTGTATCTTCAGATTACAAGTCCATGCAAGCCTGGAGAAAGTATTCTACACGAACAATGGGAAACCTGCTTTAAGCTTCCTTTCAAAAAGGTTGTTTGTTGTTATTTCCCATCAATTTATCTTTAAATAATGTCTCGGCAGAATGTTTGTCTGGCTTTGCTGGAAAACTAAAATCCCCAGATTAAGACATCTTTAAAAGGATTCACTCAGGTGTCCTGTAATTCACTGCCAGTAGCAAGTTGTATTGTACATGTAAATATTTCTTTTAGTTGTTTGGTGTGGTTAATTTGCAATCCCTATCTGTAAAGTCTGGATGGTCATGGTACTTTGTGTTAACACAGGAGAAACAATTTTTATATGAATTGTGTTTTCAAAATAAGTGGGGCCTGTTCCTTTCCCAGCCACTGTAAGTGTATTCTGATAGAAAATTTGCACGTTGTCTACATAAGATCCTTTTATAACGTATTCAAGAGACTTTTTTTCCTATTCAAGTGTCAGATCCTAAATACAAAATATACTATAAGAAGCATATATTGGGGGGATCACTTTGGGTTGCAGAACACCTTGGCAATGTGCCCTTTCTCCCAGCATGACTATTACAAGTTTTTTCTTTACTATTTGTTTCCTTTCCCCTGCTGAACTTCATGGAATTCCAGACTAGGAAGACAATTCACCTACTGGATTCGTGTTTTCCCTCAACAGCAGAGAGTAGAAATATTTGCGGCATTCAAACTTTAATCAAAGATGAAAAGAAGCGAAACAAGCTGTCCTTGTAGTCATTCAATAGAACTGTGTATTATCTGTTCAAGAACTGCAGCAGAGTGACATCCAATAACCCTCCTGGGAATGGGACAGTATGAGACTCGGATGTGTTTATGGCTAACAGGATACAAAGAGCAGGCTTTCACTTCCTAATGTAAACAGGTTCAGCGTAGGTATACCATAGTATTTCCCAGAGGAATCACCTAAATATTTTAACAAGAGAACTGCAGAATGAGGACAAAAATTCACCACTGACTTCCAGTGCCTAACCACAGATAAAGGATTGATTACGATTCTTTTGGCTTCAAAAGTTTCCAGATAATGATTTTTTTTATTTCCAAGCTTTACCGTGACATTGAAAGTGTAAGCTGGTGTAATACCACCTATATTTTACTAGCTGTCCATAACAAAAATACATGTACCATATTTCTCCATTCAGTTTTTTCACATTCTAACATGTAAACCAATCAATTGTAGCTATTCATTTATACATAAACCAAGAACTAAAACATACACATGACTTCACTGCTAGATAGGCTAATGTTATAGGGCTGTGTCCAGAAATTTATTTTATTGCACAATATATAATTGTATTAATATTACAACACTTGGTCACAGCTATCATGGAACAGTGATGTGCTATGGCATCCCCATGGAGACAGCACCAAATTAACTTGATGTGACTGATGCCAGTGGCAGCACCCAAGAAGCTGGACATGGCTCTGGCCAGGGAAACTGCGCATGCTCAAACTGCAAGTTCAGGCCCACCCTGGGATGTGTGTGGCTGCAGAGTTGCTGGAGGGCCTTAATAAAGCAGGAGAAAACAGTGTGAGTAGAACAGGGCTATGCACCACCAGCACCTTCAGTTCTTTATAGAAATTGGCAATACCTTGAGAGGTGTGATGTCTCACAATCAGCCCAATGGTGTGACATCACCAGGTGACTGGCAACCCTAATCAGGCTAGAAAAAACAGGTGGGAGAAGAAAACCGGGGGGGGGGGTGGAGCAGTTGAAAAAAGGAAGAGGACAAGAGCAGGGAGGAAATGGGAAGAGGTGGGATTGAAAGTGGAAGCAAGGGAGAAAGAAGGCAGGGGTAGAGTACTGAAGAAAGGAGCCCAGCAGGGCTGGGCTAGAGCCTGAATGGGGAAAAAAACTACAGCCAATTGTAGCTGATATATACCAAATGAAAGTGTTTGTATGGACCTCTGCATGGCAGTGAGTTTATAACACCATGAAGGATGCCTTTAACATTCCCCTTCTGTGGGGTGAGGGCATACTCACCTTGAGAATCTGTTCATTAGAAAAATAATTCTCATTAAGTATAACTATTTAAACAATACAAAATATAATTCACAGAATGAAAGAAAAATCCATAAGGTTTATTATACCAGCAACATGTTAAGATAGTGGTCTAGTATCCATCTTATAGTCCAACACCGCTTGACACTATAGAATAAATGGAATGAATGGAATGGTTGCGGTACTAAATCTGTTTTGTGCACCCAAGCAAGAATTTAGTGTGTCTATGAACTTTAAGATACGAAACTGGGCAGTCCTATACAGAGCAACTCCTGTCTATGTCAATAGAAAACCACCCTCAATCCTCTGCCATATTTTGAAACAGTTGAAGCTTCTGAACAATTTTCAAAAACAGCCCCATGATGAACGTTTGGGGGCTTTCTAGAGGCACCTGGTTGGCCACTGTGTGAACAGACTGCTGGACTTGATGGGCCTTGGTCTGATCCAGCAGGGCCTTTCTTATGTTCTTAATGTGTTATTTTAATCCAATGTGGAGGGGATGAATATGTAGATTACTGTGACTAGATCCTTTTCTCAAAGAAAGGCTGCTGCTCATAAACCAACTGAAGCTGATATAAGGTAATACAAACTACAGTGGAGATTTGCATCTCTCAGTCTAAATCAAACTGTAACCACAAGCTACAAACCTGCTCCATCAAGGGAAATGCTACCCCATCCGGTATGATGCAGTGTAACTAACATCTGGGTGACCCAGGTTCAAATCCACACTCTGCCATGGAAACTTACTGGGTGACCCTTGGCCAGTAAGTCTCTCAGCCTAACTTCTCACAGGATTGTTGTGGGGATAAAATGGAAGGGGAGGAGAATGATATAAGCCACCTTGGGTTCCCACTGGAGAGAAAGGAAGGATATAAATGAAGTAAATAAAAATCAGATAAAAATCCAGTGTAGGCTGACTTTTAGTCCCCTAATCAGTGCTGATACCAACCCACAACACTATCTGGATTGGGCTTCGATTTATTGGCTCTTATCCAGTCCGTTACTATGTCAAGGTACCAGTCTAATCAGTAGGAATGATTTCTAAAAAAAAAAAAAAAAAAAACCAGAAAGTGTAAACTTTGCTTTTACTTTTAGGCCAAAGTTTCTATATACCCTGAAAAACATCAGTTATTATCTTAATTATTATTTCCATTTGATGCCTTGTTTGTTTAAACCCTTATGATAAAGGAAATGATGGTCCTTTTATGACCATTAATTTCCATCTCCAATAGTCTAATTTTGCATTCCTTCAAGTGTATGCTTTTTGTATTCATCCAATCTAATGAGAAGATCATCAGGGACCAAAAGAATGCAGTACTGTCATGTTCACAAATAGGTAAAGGGCAATCCCAATGAAACTGGTAAATTAACAAGTAAAATGATATGTATTAGCATACCAGGCCCTTCCACATTTGCAGCAACACAAGGAAAGGCTTGACACACGTGTACCCAGGAAAGATTCCATCTAAGACCTGCTGTCGATGTGACTGATGAAAACAACTTGACATTTAAGTATTTCAACTGCCAGTTTATCACATGAGTGGCTCCAATGATTAGTTTCTTAGCAGACTCTAACAAAGACAGAAGCTGAAGGAAGTCATGTATTGTACTAAGTAAGTGGCAAAGGAAATGTTGACATGCACACATTTACTGAGATGGTGTGAAGCTGTTTGTGTTTCCATGTTGCCAGCTAAATGATGGTAGGAAAACACCTCTCTGTAGCAGCATGAGAGCTGATATGCTGATTTTGCCTAAACAAAACCTGATCTTTCATCTGTGAACTTGTTGAACTATTTCTCCTCTGCATTTTCAAAACCAACCTACTATGATTAAAAGCGCTGTACTGATACTGAATGTATTGGAATACCCTAAACTATAACTTGTGTAAGTTTCTATTTTATTGAGTGCCAAACTAAATGTTATGGTGGCCATGGGTCCAACCCTCCCTACAACTATTTTGGCACTTGAAAAGGCATGTGGGGGGGGGGGGACAAAGCTGGTCCAGCTGCACTGTGGGGATTGGACCCTTGTGGCATTCTGAAATGGCAAGATTCTTCTCTAAAATGGCATCAGCGACCAAAGGTTGGACCCACGTCTGTTGTAACATCTAATTTGACCCTGAGTGAAAGCATTCATTACTCATATTTACCGGAACCCACTGTTCCTAATGGTGCGTGAGATTGCGATAAAAATCAGGTACTGTGTAATTTAATTGAAGTTCCATTAGTACACAAAATTTCCCCTCTGCTCATATAAGCCTTCTTTCCCACTTTGTTCAGTCAGCTGCAGTCCAATATGTGGTGTACCACTCACATACCTGCTGGTTGCTAGAATGTCTTCAAAGAATGCTGGTTGTCCTTGGTCTAGTACTAAGAAATACTTTGCAAGTCCTTGACAAGAAAGGACATGTATTAGTAACACTGAACCATTAAGAATATGATCCTGATTTCTAAATTTAAACATACTAGTAGCCCACTGAAATTCTAGTTAAAAAAGAAATAGACCATGTAAGACTAAAGTCAACCCACATTTGCTCTGTAACAGTCCTTTTATTCACTGATGAACTGGAGATTCCAACAAGAATGGACAGAAGACTTACACGCACAAAAATTTCCTCCCGTCCCTTGCTGTGAGTTTCCTGATAATCAAAGACTATGGGTTTAGCAACCCAGAAAGATTACCATAGACCAACTTTTGGTAGCAAAATCTAAGCAGTTATTAGCAGTGGGTTCCAGTTACACTTCTATTTTTGGGTCACAAAAATTTCTGCAGTATACCACAAGTAGAAGTCACTAAATGCATACAGAAGTTACCTTTGCATATAGTGACAGCAAGCTTTTAAATCCTTGACTAGTCAATCATTTTAGAATACACAAAGATGTTGAACATCATCTTTTCAAGTTACCTTTGTCAGCTTTACAAAACAGTGTCCAGTCCATCTCCAGACATTTTACCAGAACATAGAATAGCATATATGACAGAGATTTAGGTTGCTGTTGTATACACTGGTACATGTGCACAACTGGAACAGCTCTAGATAGGCATCTCTAGACAGGTATCACTCAAATACAAAACCAGTACCTCAGGATGACTGCCTCCTCTCAGAATCTGATGGTTCCATAACATCTCTCTTCTACCACACCACTGCACACTGGCAAGGGAGTATATTCCCAACTGTGTCCCAGTTCCACTGCTGGCCGCCCATCTGCTGGCCCAGAACACAATGGAATGTCCCAGTACAAGCACTTTGACTGGACCCCTCGATATTACAGGATCTGAAAGATAAAATTAAGCTGCTTATCTAATATATGACTTGTAAGCTTTTGATTTCCATCTCTCAATCATTCAAATGGCTTGGTCAGACATTCCCAAGCTTGCTATCCAGTAGGAAACAAATGAGTACCATATTCACCTACTGGTAATCCTGCTTCCGCTAAAATGCCTCTGGAATTGAGTTAGCAGGGAACCACTGGCATGCTGGAAAAGATAGCCAGGGCACGGGCACCTCCTGGAAATGCAGCTCCTGGAAATGATATAGTGTGTCAGCAGTACTATTATCAAGGCTGGGCATGTGTCTAGCCTTAAATAAAATATTAAGGTGTAAACACCGCAAAACCATGATCTGACCAGCTGCACAATCCCAGCATTCCTTGAGGACTGACTGACTATTCACCACCTGCACTACAGCCTGGTTATCACACCAAAACAAGACTACAGCATCTCTGAATTGCTCCTCCCAAATGTGTACAGCCACAACGATGGGAAACAACTCCAAAAGGTTAGGCCTCTCAGGACACCCTCTTGCTCCCATCCTTCTAGCCACCACTGAGCAAACCAGGGCCCCCTGAAAAAAATCCCCAAACCCAGGCATCTGGCTGCATCAGTTTTAATCTGGAAATTGTGCCTCAGGAGATGCTTTCATCTCTAAAAATACACCCCATTAAACTCTGCTAGGAGAGCAAGCCATGTGTGAGCATCTGCCTTAATCACACCAGAAACTCTAATCAGGTGACGAGGTTTGTTCGCTTCCCTAGTTGCATCAGCCATATGCCTAAGGATGGTCCTGCCCTGCGCTACCACTTTACATGCAAAGTTCAAATGCCCTAATATACCTTGCAACTGTTTTAGGGTCACCTTTTTTACCCTACATAACCCTTGCAATAAGTCTTTGCACCTCTCAGTCTTTTCCTCCAGCAACCTACAAGCTTCAGCTAACGTGTCAATTTCAGTGCCAAAAAATGATAAGCATTGAGTTGGGCTATGGCTTTTCTTCTGCCAGCGAAACCCCCAGTTCCACTGACAGTTCTTGAAAAACAGCCAATAACCTAGCACATTTTCCTCTCCCAACTGGGCCTGGAAAAAGAAAATAATCTAAATAGTAAGTGACTTTATCAGACCCAGCTTTCTGTGAGAAGGCCAATTCCAGCATGGTACTAAATCTCTCAAAGGCAGGGCAGGATACAGAGCATCCCATGGGAAGCACTGCCAAAGTAAAACTAGCCCTTGCATGGAAAACATAGCAACTCAAAATCCTGCAGGTGAACCAGGAGCAGATGAAAGGCTTACTTTATGTCACCTTTCGCCAACATGGCTCCCTTACCGCATGATCTAACCATGTCCACAGCCAAATTGAATGACGTATAGCAGACAGAGCATAGCTCATCCAGGATGCCTTCATTAACTGATTCCCCACTTGGGAAAGACATGTGGTGTGTAATCCTATACTCACCCGGTGCCTTTTTTGGAACGACTGCCAGAGGGGAAATTTCAAAGAGGCAAATGGTAAAACAGAAAAAGGGCTCTCAATCCTACTCTCTTTCTTCTCTTTCAATAATTTGTTCACCATTACGTGCTCTAACACTGACTTTAAGTTCTTCACCTGAAAGAATTAGCAGGGCCCAAAGTTCAGAATTTGAAAGCCATCCCTAAATACTCAGCAGCCCCCTAGCTAACCACTGGATATTTGGCTAACCTTTGCAACAGCGGCTCAAGTGGGTTGGGTGTCGCCAGTCCTGCCTTCAGCCACTACCTGAGTTCCTCCTGTCTCACAGCTCAGCCTGCTTGCCTCTAGAGCTGCCACCCTTTCTGCAAAGGAAGAAGATTGTTTAACAGCAGACCTTGCTACCTTTACTGGACAGGGTGTCACACCCTGTGCCAGACATCCTAGGCTGGTGTGCTGCATGCTCCAGGATTTAAACTGGTAGCCTTTTTGCCAGCCAGCCCCTTCTTCTGTCAGGCCTACTTGGGCACCATTCTTACACAGAAGACTCAGAAAAATGAACAATGTGAATGCTATGCTAATTTTTAAATATATGTATCCCACACAAAATTACCTTGGCAAATCAAGGTCCAAACATAGACCTACTAAAACCTACTCCCACTCCTACAGCTATGCAAGGATTAATTTCAAACTCTTATTGCTTACAATTTATAACGTTGTCTATGACTCCTATTGTATTATAAATTTTTTTTAACCTTTTAAAAAACACTTCTATTAACTATCCTTAAACTTATCAGCCATCAGTAACTCTTACTACTGAGTGACCTAACACTAATGATCAAATCCTGAATCCAAGGCACAGTGAGGAAAACCTATCCTCCAACTGTGGCTGATACCCAAAAATGGCTGCCATCCAGAGCCACACAAAATGGCCACCATTTCCCACTAAAAATGGTGACCCAATTTAGCTGGCCATCCACTAGTTCCCCCAAATGCAGACCATACTATACCCGCACTGTGAAGAATCCAGCTCCCCTGAAGGACTGTAGCCCCCCAAGTGTTTGCCTTGATCGAGCACTCCTGCCCTTTGCAAAAGCTGGGGAACTCCCCCTTCCTTGTCCACTGCAACAAAAAGGGGGCCTGAACAAAGCTACAGAACCAGGGTGTGAGGTGCGCTGCTCGACAGCTGTTCTCTCCCTTAAAAAATATATACATGTGGATTGAAAACAATGACTCTGCAATCCCAACCAGAATTGTGCCCCTGTGGTGTTTCTAAATTGCCGCAGGGAACTCACAGTTGGTGTCCTGCGGCAAGTCTAGGGTTGCCAGGGGGCCCTTCGCTATCGGCAGGAGGTTTTTAGGGAAGAACCAGAGGAGGGCGGAGTTTGGGGAGGGGAGGGACTTCAATGCCATAGAGTTCAATTGCCAAAGCAGCCATTTTCTCCAGGTGAACTGATCTCTATCGTCTGGAGATCAGTTGTAATAGCAGGAGATCTTCTGCTATTACCTGAAGATTGGCAACCCTAGGCAAGTCCCCATTGGGACCACATGCTAAACGTAACTTGTAGTTTGGCCCTTAGGCATGGCATATGTGACCGGGGTGGGGGAGACAGACCTGCATTTTTGTGGATTACTTTTTGAAAAACATTTCAGAGAAAATGTAGATAATACTTGCTTGTAATAAATTGAGATACTTCACATGTTCCTTTACTTGCAGATATAATTCTAAAATAATGTTTACTAATCAAAACAATTCAAAATCCAGTTAAAAGTATACCATTTAATGTAATTAGAAGGCCAAGTTGTTTGAGAGCTGCCTCTCTATTAGCAAGAATAGGATATAAAGCTCCTGTTCAGAACAATCAAAACAATGGTCTATACATAACAATTTACAGTTCTTTATAGCATGGCAATAGGAAATCAATTGGATGGGAGCCAAAAGTGGCTAATGGTGTCAGTGGTTTCTCAAACATTGAAAAGATGTGGCTTGCTGCTTTCCATAAAGTAGTTCACTACTTGCAGAAAAAGTGGATAGTAACAGGCAAATACAACATATTTTGTTAAAGAAAATTCCGAGAGCTATGATTTGCTGTTTTTTTAAAAAAATGAAATCACCATGCAATGCTTTAAATTTCTATGATGATTATTCCAAAGGAATAGCTCTGTCAGTTTGGTGTTCCAAAATAAAACAAGTCCAGGGTCACCTTAAAGAGTAACAAAATTTATTCTATCACAAACCTTTTCAGTCAGAGCTCACCATCAACTACTTTGGATGGACATTCTATACATCTGATAAAGTGTGAGCTCTGACTCATAAAAGTTTATGCTGGAATAAACATTGCCAGTGTGGTCTAGTGGTTAAGAGCGGTGGTTTGGAGCAGTGGAGTCTGGAGAACCGGGTTTGATTCCCCACTCCTCCACATGAATGGCGGAGGCTAATCTGGTGAACTGGATTTGTTTCCCCACTCCTACACACAAAGCCAGCAGGGTGACCTTGGGCAAGTTACAGCTCTGTTAAAGCTCTCTCAGCCCCACCTACCTCACAGGGTGTCTGTTGTGGGGAGGGGAAGGTAATTGTAAGCCAGTTTGAGTCTCCCTTAAGTGGTAGAGAAAGTCGGCATATAAAAACCAACTCTTCTTCTTCTATAAGGTGCCAGCCCTCTCCTGTTTAATTAGAAAACTAAAGCTTTAAAACATATAACCCAAGTACACTTTGAATTTGACTCAATAAAGGAAGCCACAGCCTTCAATTTGCAGGATCTGAGCAAGGCTGTCAAAGATAGGACATTTTGGAGGACTTTCATTCATAGTCAAAAAGGGCAAGAGTCCAGTAGCACCTTAAAGACTAACAAAAATTATTTTCTGGTAGGGTACAAGCTTTCGTGAGCCACAGCTCACTTCTTCAGATACAGTTAGAATGTGAATCCATCGGTCTTTAAGTAGAGGAACAGTATGTAAATGTGAATAGCAGGCTTGATGGGATTAGATGTGATATGTAGAATTAGATATGATATGGGATTAGATGTGATATGTAGAATTCACTGTGAATTATTTTCATTCATAGGGTCGCCATGAGTTGGAAGTGACTTGACGGCACTTAACACACACACACTTTGAAAGAGAAATAATTTTTACAGAGATCACATGCTGTATCTGTCTGTCTATTGACAATCTTTTCTAATGCTATTATGCTTTCACAATTAGCAATTTACTGAACGCAGCGAGTCAGATCCACTATTGGTGCAGGGACATTAGGATCTTAAGTTCATAATGAGGTTAATCAGGTTTTGTACAATGTACTATAGCCATAATAAATGTTGGAAAGGTTTAATAAAAATAGAGGAATTGTGCATAGTTATTTTTTTCCTTTTGATATAAAAATGTTGAACATTGTAGGGGAAAGGTACAAAAGTAAAATGATGTTATAAAAATGCTGATCTACAAATTAAGCTTAAGAAGTAGCAAAGCAGAAACAGAAAAACTTGTGAAACACCCCAGTGTATCTGAAAAATATATTGAGGGAGAGAAAGCTATCAGCAAATATATTTTAAGTGCAAAGTAGGAACATGGTAAAGACTGAGAGATCAATCTGCAGAATATTTTAAATCAGCTTTTCACAGCCCTCACCTACATAAGAAATTTTTCTTAATGGATGACCTCTGAAATGTCATATACCTGAGATACAGGCTTCCTTTATAGTTTATGGTTCCTAGTGTGAAGCCCCAGAATGGATTGAAAACACTAGTAGTCAAGAAAACCAGAATAAGAAAAGAAACAGAGAGAACCGGAATCTTAACTCTTGTTGGAAGAGCCAGATGTGGTCTGCTTGAATTGATTCAGGCAGGAGGATATTTGCATTTTTGTGCCACTTCAGGGTGTAGGATTGTTTGGGTTCAAGTTCTCAGTTCAAAGGTCAGATATAATTTCATGTTCCTTTTTAATGCGGACCAGAACCAACAGGTTGAAATTAAATCAAAAGAGTTTCCTTCTAGACATTAGGAAGAATTTTCTAAAAGTTAGAACTGTTCCTTGTTGGAACAGGCTTCCTTGGGAGGTGGTAAGTGCTCCTTCCCTGGAGGTTTTTAAGCAGAGGCTAGATGGCTATCTGTCAGCAGTGCTGATTCTATGACCTTAGGTAGTTCATGAGAGGGAAGGCACCTTGGCCATTTTCTGGGCATGGAGTAGAGGTCACTGGGGGGGGGTGTGGGGGTAGTTGTGAATTTTACTGCATTGTCCAGGTGGTTGGACTAGATGACCATGGTGGTCCCTTCCAACTCTATGATTCTATGATTCTGTCAGCAATATGAAACTGGTTAGTGCTGAGTGACACATATGTACTGACCACATAAAAATAAGGATTGAATTTTTTCCCTGAGCTTTCTCACAGATCCCCACAATGGCCTTTTTAAAAAAAAAATCAATTTGTTTTGCACTTTCTATGACTATCCAAAAAAGCAGGTTCAGTATTTGTGCAGTGATTCACTTTCACTGCAGTCTTAAACAGTTACACCAGTCTAAGCCCAAGTTTCATCTTCTGAAAAATGGTCCCCTTTGATTGTGGCGATCAGGGACACGAGCTATGTAGAACTGTAGTAAATAAGTGGATTACGTGCAATTGAGTGAAAAAGGTAGCTGGATTGGATCTACTGATTTAAAGGAACTGAGATAAGTGTTATGGTTGTGCCGTTTGTCGGAGTAACAGTTACTTTCCCTACTAGTTTTGTACCCAGTCGGTTCATAATTATAACTATGGTCTTGTCTTCCAATCATGGTCATTCTTAATCTCTCGGTCTGAAATTTTAGACTTCTATCCTGCCTTCCATTTGCTTGCACTAAACAACTGGCAATAAATCAATATGAAATGTAGTAAAATATAAAACTCAGGTTTTGAAAAATGATTCAGAAGCTAAAATTGGAGAAATAGGTCTGGCACCTCCATCTGTTGCTGGCAGTTATTGTTATCTGATGGCAGTAGTATGATGGCAACTGGGGACTGGATTTGGCCCCTTCTCTACTGCTGGCAATTCACATCCTATGGCAGCAACAGTTTTCCTGCTTTCTGCCACTCTGACATGGACAGGTGTTATACGAGAAAGGAAATGATGCATTTGGACACAGTTGACTTCATCTTCATAGATAGGCTCCATCCTACGTTCTACCTTCAAGTGCATCGTAAAATCTACCAAGTTTTCATTTCTTTACTTGAAGCAAAAACTGTGCTTCCAGTCTGACACACTTATTGACTAAAAATGTATAATACAGTCCATTCCAGCATCTGTTTCTGTTTTGTTTTATAAGCTTCTTTGAGCATAAGTTCAGAGGCCAACTTCAATTTTCTCGTCTCTGTTTTAGTACTCTATTTTCAATCAAAGGATAGAAAAAACATAGAACTAGAAGGAATCTCAAGGGTCATCTAGTTCAACCTCCTTCACAACGCAGGAGATTCAGAACTATCTCCCTTCCCACTCCCCCTACTCTATGCCCTGAGGAAGGCAAAAAACCTCGAGGATCCCTGGCCAATCTGGCCTGAAGACAAATTCCATCCTGACCCCAAAGTGGCAATCAGCATTACCCTGGGCAGGTAAGAAAGGGCCACGAGAGCCAAGTATCAATTCATCCCTTCCTGCTCTCCCTCTCATGATCTGCCTAAATTCACAGAATCAGCATTGCTGTCAGGTGGCCATTAGCCTCTTCTTAAAAACCTCCAAAGTAGAAGAGTCCACCATCTGCAGAGGAAGCCTGTTCCACTGAGGAATCACTGTAACTAGGGCTGTTGAAAAAAAAATTCAGTAAAATTCGGATTCGGCAAAATTCGGCCCGGGAAATGCCGAAGTCCGAACTCCCCCGCTTCGGGTCCGTGCAATTCGGCATGAGGTCCAGAGTTCAGGGAAAAATTCGGCGAATAAAGCCATTAAAATCACAACCGCACCTTTCCATGGCTCCAGGGGGCATTTTTGGGGGTAGAGGTCCCAAACTTTCAGCGTAGCTTCAAAGGACCCTTCTTGCAATAACCCTCAAGTTTTGTAAAGATTGGATCAGCGGGGGCTGAGATATTGGCCCCGAAAGGGGTCCCCCCTCCCTAATGTGCATTTGCAATTAGCAAAGCTTGCCGCCCACTCGAAGCTCCCAGCCCCGACAAACAGCTGAGCTGCGGGAGCAAGGGCGGGGCAGGTGTGAAGAAGTTTGCAAACCATGAAAAGCAACACAGCCATGCAAACCATCACATTTGCAACCATGCAAAGCAACACCTGATGTCTGGGAGTTTGCAAACCATGGAAACGGACAGAAGAAGTTTGCAAATATTGCAAAGCAACACAACCATGCAAAGCAACACATTTGCAACCATGCAAAGCAACACCTGATGCCTTGGAGTTTGCAAACCATGGAAAGGGACAGAGGCTTGCTAGCTAAGCATCAGGAGCAGGAGGGGGTGGAATTTCCCAGTTTGCATCGGACTTGGGACCAGGCAAATGCATTCTTTAAGTCACCATCTGAAAACAATTTTTGAGCAAGCATCAAAATAGACCTAACCAATCTTATGAATGAGGGAAAACCTGAGGACACACAACTGAAGCCCCCCCCCCTCAAACCAGGGAGAGAGACTCGAGGGGGCACACACACCCCAGACAGAATGGGCAAAAGCCCCCTTTGGCTTCCCCCCCACCCACAGAAACTGCTCCCTCCCCACACACACACAGACTCTGCTTCCCCCACACACACACACAGGAGAAAAAATATAGATTAAAGCCCCAAAAGGGGTCTTACTGTGGATGTCTTCTGTTCCATCAGGAGGGACTGGGAGGACTGGATAATCCAATACGATTCCATTTAAGCACGGGAGGTTTTGCCTTGGATTTGCCGCTCTCGAGATGCACACAGGATTGGCTGATCCCATTCATCCCAATAGGGAAAAGGGAGGACCCCATATCTCGGGACCCCATGACCCAATGTTTACAAAACTTGGGGGGTCTCACAAGAAGGGTCCTTTGAAGGTCCGCTGAAAGTTTGGGGTCTCTACCCCCCAAAATGCGCCCCCTGCAGCCATGGAAAGGAGCGAATGTGTGCTTTAAATGGAATAAAAATGCACATTAAGGGGAGGACCCCTTTCGGGCCCCATCTCGGGACCCCCTGACCCAATGTTTACAAAACATGGGGGGTCTTGCAAGAAGGGTCCTTTGAAGCTCCGCTGAAAGTTTGGGGTCTCTACTCCCAAAAATGCGCCCCCTGCAGCCACGGAAAGGAGCAAATGTGTGCTTTAAATGGAATAAAAATGCACATTAAGGGGAGGACCCCTTTTGGGCCCCATATCTCGGGACCCCCTGACCCAATGTTTACAAAACTTGGGGGGTCTCACAAGAAGGGTCCTTTGAAGCTCCGCTGAAAGTTTGGGGTCTCTACCCCCAAAAACGTGCCCCCTGCAGCCACAGAAAGGAGTGAATGTGCACAAGCACCCCCCCCACGGGGATTTCTCTCTCACACACAAATAGATACTCTCTCTTTCTTTTCCCGGGCCGCGCAGCAGCTGGGCTCATGCACTCAATCGCTCAAACTGATTGGCTAGAAGAAGACCCAGCTTGGTTACCGATTGGCTGCAGGAGAATGCTGCTTACTAACTGATGGTTATGCTGCTGCGCCGAACCCCGAATTTGCTGAATTTATTCACTGAACACCCCGAATTTGCTGAATCCGGCTCCCCGTTTTCCCGCCTTTTTTGAGTTCGGTTCCATCCGAACTAAAAACCGCCGAATCAGGGGAAATTCGGCTGTTTTTCGGTTCAGGACGAACTGAATCGACAGCCCTAACTGTAACTGTCAGGAAGTTCTGAGAATTTAATGAGTGTCCCCTCTAGTCCATCCAAGTCATTTATAAATATATTGAACCACATAGGGCCCAGGATGGATCCCTGAGGCACTGCACTTGTCACTCCTCTCCAAGAGGATGAGGAACTCTTAACAAGCGCACTTTGGGTGTGATCTGTCGAACAGTTACAGATCCACCTAACAGTAATAAGATCCAAACCACATTTAACCAACTTGTCAACAAGAATGTCATGCTTCACATGATATACCACCACAGAGGGCCATTGGAATTTCTGTGGCTGCTCTACACAGTTTCTGCATAGATCACCTCCACCATATGATTTGTTCTCCTTGCTGCTTCTAGGAACATACAAGCAGTGCGTAGCTGCTTCAGGCAGTAAGGCCCAATCTAAAGAGACTTATACAATAAACGGTGTACTGTGTAGAGCAACTGCTGTGTAGATACAGTTTTTAGCTGCCTCTCTGTGATTACTGTATCATGTGTGATGGTCCTAATTTATTTCCCAGGGGTAAATATGTAATATGAAAACTAATTTGATTTTCTCATTCTCCATTAGAACTACCTGTCTTGTTGTGCTCTTGTTGGTCATATTCTGGTGGGACCTATTTCTTGTACCTATTTCCTAAATCAAGTTGCAGAGAGTTGCAGAGGGAACAGCTATTTCGTGGTAATCTTAAATTTACTCTCTGTCAAGGGATACAAGAAAATTGGCTGAAAATGCTGTATAGATGGTACATTACGCCGAGCGATATCCAGAATATGAACAGTTCGACATCTGGTGTGTGTTGGAAGTGTGGTAAAGCCAGAGGCACTTTCTATCACTGTTGGTGGACGTGTACTTTAGTCCAAAGATTTTGGAAGAAAATTCATAAGAACATAGAAAGTATAATTGGTCAACCTATTGCATATGAACCTAAACTCTTTCTCCTGAGTAAAATACCAGATGAATGTAGTAAAGAACAACAGATTATATTAAAATATCTAATAACAGCGGCAAGAATAGTGTTAGCGTCACAGTGGAAAACAGATAAAATACCAAAAATCGAAACGTGGACTGATAAAGCGTATGAATTTATAACAATGGCACACCTAACAGAACTATTGCAAACAAATACTCAAAGAGTAAATAAAGACAAATGGTATGCTTTTTATGAATATATAAAAACCAAAAAATAATAAAATCTTATAAATGTTATGAAAGTTAAAACGAGGACTATATATATTATGCTACCAAATATTGATATTTTGAACCGTATAAGGGGGTAGAAATATGTAGAAATATGTATTTTCTCGCTGATGTTTTCCCCTTCCCTTTTCTTTTTTCCTGTATCCCTATTTAATATTATAAACCAATAAAAATATTTATTAAAAAAAAAAAAGTTGCAGAGAGGCCTGATTCACCAAAACCATGGTCAGTTTGAGTGTCTCTATAGCAGGAGTATTTCTGTAGACTGTGACAAATAGATAATCTTTTTCCCCCAAAACACTTTAATTGTGTTAATTCACAGTGGGTAGCCATGTTAGTCTGTTTGCAGTAGTCAAAAAGGGCAAGAGTCCAGTAGCACCTTAAAGACTAACAAAAATATTTTCTGGTAGGGTATGAGCTTTCGTGAGCCACAGCTCACTTCTTCAGATACAGCTAGAATGTGAATCCATTGGTCTTTAAGAAGAGGAACAGTATGTAAATGTGAATAGCAGGCTTGATGGGATTAAGTGTGATATGCAGAAGAGTCTGTGATGTCCAGGGGAGAGATGGGTGTGGAGAAATCAGCATTGGTAATGGGCCATGAATGCAAGGTCTTTATTCAGCCCAGGTAAATGCATTGACTTTAGTTTGAATATTCAAACTCTTGGCCTTTTTAATTGTGTTGTTTCATGTTACCCAGAAAGTGATTTGAAAATTCCACATGCCCGTAAATGCCATTGGTGTTCAGCACCAGCCGAAACACAGATTTAAGGACCTGCTTTTTTGCTGTGTGTACATATAACAATCATTAAATGGACAAATTCATGGTTGACGGACCTAAAATTGAACCAGTTTCCAAATAAATATAATATATAATAGATATTATATAAAAATTCTTCATCATCAACATAGAAGAGAGTTCAATTTCAGGTCTGTCAAGCATGTCCCTGTCCATTTAAAGGAAGTTATGTGTGCTCTCTGCAGAAAATAGATACTTATATCTCTATTTTGATTGGCTGAATACCTTTAAATAATTTATATTCGAATGTAATCACAATATTTCTTGCCTGATGAGCTTCTCTTCTTGATTCAATGATGGGGAAAAAAACCAATACACTAAGCTGTTGATAGCAACTCCTGGGGAAAATATTCTGAACTGATATATTCCTACCGCAAATATTGGAAATCTTGAAAAGTTACAAAAATTGAAATTATAAAACCACTGAAGGAAACTATTGCATGTAATCACCATACCCTTTTTCTCTCAGCTTGACTCCATGACAGTTTGATGGGTTTATTGCAGTTGGCATGGATTGCTCTGGCTAGAGTAAATGGCAGATATCTCACTTGCCCTTGATTGTGCTCAGATTAATCAAAGGCTTTTGAAGTAATGGCTTTTTGTGTACAATGTAAGAGACATTTATTCTGTGGACTGCTGCATTTTAAATAGATACAGATATTTCAAAACGTTTGTGTGCAATAGTAATGAAATTCTGTGAGGGCCCTTATTGTTTTCCAATAGCAACCTGAGAACTGAAAACTAGGATAGTCGTTTTGTATGGCAATTCACGCCTTTTCTTTCTCTATCAAATGCTACAAATGTTTGATTTTGTCAAAGGAGGCAGGCTGGTTGAATTTTACCTAGATGATTAACTCATAAGCAAATACTCAGAAATGGAAGCATCTCAGGTATATATTTAGACCTTAAAGTGCAAGTAACTATAAACTGGCAGCTGTGAAAATGCTTTTATGATAAGATGTGTGTAGGGCAGGACAAACAGGACTGCTCTGCCAAAGAGACAGCACTGGCAGCTGAAGCCCATGCTGCTGTGTCACTGCCTGAGGCCAGCATAAGTGCCCCCGTGCCAGCATAGGTGCCACTCATCATGGTGCAAAGTGGCATGGCTGCCGGCACAGGGTCACATTGGCTCCTATGGGTGCTTTGCTCCCCCCCCCCAGCATTGCATGGATCATGAGACTGTATATATCAGTGTTCTTTGGTATATATGAGAATATGTGCATACATACATCCTGAGTATATGTATGTGAGAGCACTTGTTCATATATTAGAGAGTTATGTGCACAGAGAATGTGATAATATTTGCATGTCACAGTGTGTCTAGGGGGTCAATGCAGAGAGTACTCCTCTGGCCCTTCTCCGTGCCATGATTTATCACAATTATTTGCTCCTATATGCAAGTGTAGGAAGTCTGACTCCAAAAAAAGAATGTGTTGAACATGCATCTATGTGCAAACTAAAGAAATACTACAAACAACATGAAGTATACCTTCCCAGCCATACTTCTAACTTAGAAAGTGTAGCCTTTTTAATGTTACTCTGAAACTATGGATCAAAAATAATTTAATGCATACCGTAAGCCAGCATAGTCCTCTAGAGTTACAGGAACTGAACCAGAGTACTTTTTCAGGTAGCAAAGGCTATTTCAACATAACACAGCAATTTTCACTATGCAATAAAAAAACAAACTTATACTAGAACTGAAGTCATAGAGTTCATAATGAAGACATTTATTCCAATTTGAATGAAAAGGCAGAGCTCAGCAAGGAAAACACTTGGAATAATTCTTGAAAAACTAAAATGTAATGATAAAGCCAAAATTGAGAAGATCCTCAGTATTCTTTAATGCATGGGGATTTTACCTTGGGTTCGACACTCTCTTGACCCACACTTTTCTGATCCGAATTCTCAAAATCCTATGCACGGTGGTTTCCCCCAAAGAAAGTCCTGGAGAATCAGGAGTAAGTTTTTCTGCTGCAGAATCACCAGCAAAAAACTGTAGCATCTGAGTCCCTGCCCCTTGAAAATGCTGTTATGTAATTGGATGCAGTGTTTATCGAAAGAAAAACATCATCGTTGAAGACTTACATAACCTTTTGTAATTATTATATCTAATAGTAAAGTGTCTGGCCTCTGTGTGGATAATGAAAGACAAGAGGCGCACCCATGGACAAGGTATTGGGAGATGCCTCACATATGCAAAAAATTGACTTTGTAAAGTAACCATCCAAAACAAAAAGTCAGAAACTGACATAATGATGACCAAATATGCTCCCAAAGAGATGTAACACTGACAGCAGTTGTCAGTTAAAGTGAGAAAAGTGAGTGTGGAGGAGGAGGAGGAGGAGGAGGAGAAGAAGAAGCAGAAGCAGAAGCAGAAGCAGAAGAAGAAGAAGAAGAAGAAGAAGAAGAAGAAGAAGAAGAAGAGTTATATACTGACTTTCTCTGCCACTTAAGGAAGAATCAAACTTTTCTTTGGAGGTTTATGTTGTCTTTGTAATATTTGTTTTATTTATAAATATACAAGCAGAACAGATATATGCAGATAGACACTCCTACAGTAGGCAGAAAATCTATTATGGATCTCATATAGGCCTATGTTGCTTTACCTTCAGCCAACTCAAAGCTGTCTGTCTCTCCTTTTTGATTCTTTCTAAACTCAAGGGGTCCAGTCTCTGCCTTTCCTGCTAGCTCTGACAGAATCACCTTCCAAAATTCTAATGCAAGCTGTATTGCAGAAGCTGGGAAAAGACTGCAACAATTGTAGTTAAAAGCCATATGGAAATACTGAAACCCAGGGTGCACTGGGCTAATGAAATGGCCCAGAAGCAAGCCATGCCAAGCGGCCCCATGTAAAGGTCTGACCAGCAGTGGTGGCAACAGCAGGCACTCCTCCCAAACCACTGCTGGCTGGGTCCAGGATGGTTCAGACCTGGCCATCAGTGGTGATAGTAGTGGACACAGACACACCTGTTACCTTTTCTGTGTCACATCTAGCCAGTCCAAGCCAAGCAGCCCCTTCAACACTGCAGGCTTTGCTGAGGTTCAGCTTGTCTTCTTCCTGGCTGCCCTACCAAGAACTTTTCTGGTATGTTAAAGGAAGGGCCAATATAGCCCTGATTGAAACATAACGTTCTTAATACCACCTTGGTGAGATCCAACAAAGGCATCCAGCATTCTCTCTCCAATCCCAATAGTCCTGGGCAGCATTAAAGGCAAAGCATGAAGGAGACAACTATTCTCTGTTCTTTTCTCCTATCATCTGGCGATCTTTTTCTCTTAACGTGGAAGTTTCATTCTTAGCTTTTGACAAATGACCAGTTGTATCCCTTTCTTTCATGAATTTATCTAATCCATGGAATTTATTTGTGTGTACCAATATATTCCTCTCCTCTTGTAATTGAAAGCAGTCACATATATAATATGGGACCACTGCCAATCCTGTCAACTACTCATTGTTCTTTCTCAACCCTACGTATTGCAACAAAGCCAACAGTTTGCCTGGAGAAAAAGATTCCTCCTCCTCAATCACTGAAGCAGTTTGCTTCAGCCTCTGTCTTTTTCTGATTGTTGGGTTACTTTCCCGCTTAGCTTAGATAATACAGCTCGATTGCTGACAAGGGAAGGTGCTAAAGATGTGTTTGGTTCCCAGCTAGCTCCATGGCTGAGCACATTGGCTCTCTGAAAGCCCTGCTACAGAAGTCCAGAATGATTGTGGCAAGGTGTATTCATGCCATGTGTGTATTTGTGTCCTTGCATTCATTGAAATATCACACTGTTAGCCTCATTTGATATAGTCCTAGTTATTTGCGCTTGTATTCAACCCCTCTGGATGTGTAATTATTTCTCTTCTCTTGAGTCTTCCCAATTTGTAAAGATATTGACCTGTAATTGACCTCATTAATCTCATCCCTCCAGTAAAGCAATTTAAAATTTCTACAGATCTGTTCTACAGTGCTGTCCATTTCAGCACTGTTGAATGTCTACCTGGCTCCTTAGTCGTAATTACTTAAATTCACCCTGATAATAGTCAGACCAAAGAAATGTGGCTAGTATGTGTATGTGTATGTTTTTGTAATATTTGTAACCAATTATTCTTTGTGCTTTTTAGGAAGCCTGTATTTTAGGCCCTGTGTTTTTAAATACAATTGTGTACACTATACAATAAAAGTATATTTTTTTGTTGTTACACTAGATAGTGTTTAGCTCAACCCCTTTGGTTTCCCCTCACTTTCAGGTTGAGTTTCTTTTCCCCCTTTTTTTCTTTAGTTGTTTGCTAGTAAGTGTTCCTTAATAAATAACACAGGAACAAGATAGAACAGCCAGTGGCCAAAAATAATACAGAGTAGTAATTGATGAACAGATGATAAACAGAATCTAGAGTAATCAAATATAAGGACTAATATGTACTTTATTAGCAATTGCGGTAAGAAGAAATGCCAGTTCCTCAACTTGGACTCCTTGGGTCATATGCAGCAACTGCCTACTACAACTGGCCAGTTTTTCAGTGATCTAACTGTTTATGCTATTTGAGGAGGGTTTCTTAAACAGCTGTGTGGTAAGAGAGAGGGATTCTACAAAACAGATGTGAATAATTCCACAGTCTTTTACCAAGTGCTGTAAGAGAAGGAAATACGTTCAGGGGTAAAAGCAATTTGTTTTTGTTTGTTTGTTTGTTTTATTAGGTTATATCTGTGCCACTATTTATCCTCAAAGGTACCCAAACATAATTCATGGAAATTCCAAAATAAGTAAGACAAACACATCCTGGGTGGGTCCTGATTCACTGGACTGATTATCATAGGCCGCTGGATGCAAATCACAGGCTAAGTGTATGGGTTCATCCTTGTCCCATCTTTGGTATGAACGAAGTTATGCACAGATATACTTTGCTTGAGTTCTCAGACTTGTTCACCTGAATTGGTTGTTCGTGTTGTAGTTATGTTGAATCAGCAGCTGCTCTTCAAAAAAAATGCAGCGTGTTTTACAGTACAATCCTGAACAAGAGTTATACCATTTAATCTCATTAACATTAATTCCCTTAGAAGCATATAGCTCTGTTTAGGGTTGCACTGCGTGTCACATATCCCGTTCTTCATAACTTCTGATTATTTTCAGGATAGAAATACTTGCTACGAACACACTTGTGTTTCAAACACCCAGCTGCTGCTTGTTCACTGCATAGTGGCCTCAAGGAAGGAAGCAATTTGTAGGAGAGGTGCCAGCTGCCCAAAGAAAGGATGCTTAACCCTTCCCACATCTGCTGCAGGTCCCGTTCAGCCACTTTTCTTCCACTAGACTTCCAGACTAGTCTTTCTAGCACAATAAAAATATTTAAACTGCAGGTAAAAACCAACAGAGTAGGAAAGGGGACTTGATAAAATGATAGATCTTTCATTTTATCAAGTCCCCTTTCCTACTCTGTTCCTTACTCATTGGGACTCAGATCTGAGTATGTCAGAGAAACAGATCTGGAGTGAGATATCCAGCAGCAATGCTATTGGACAGAAAGGAAGTGCTTATCACCGCACACTATTTGAACTGATTCAGTCTTAGCTAGAAAGGCAAGGCATAGAAATCTCATAGTAAAGCTTTAACCCATTCCCTAAGGATGCATATCCAGTTTCTCTGCCCCCAAAATACAAGAACATCAACTGTATCTCTGAGCAATGTCCTTTAGGAAATATAGACTTGCCCTATTAATGGGCTTCTACTGTAGTGCCTAAAAATGTGTGTGTGTGTGTGTGTGTGTGTGTGTATCTAACCTCATCCTTTTTTGCTAGAACCACTTTGCCATAATTAGGTAAACTGAAGCATGTGATCTCAGCTAATCAGGAAACAGCCTCTCAGATTTCTCTGAGAGTACTTTCATTGTTGATGCTTCCCTTGACATGACCACATTAGCATCCAATAGCACTGCTAAGTGAACCTTATGCCAGAAGTTCCATGGATATGGAACATCTTGCAAAAGCCATATGCTTATTTGGCTTCTTACGAAGACAGAATTTTGTTTTGCAAGAGTTAATTGCTGAAAGTATGGAGAATATGAAGAAGTCTGTGTGCTGAAATTATTAATCCATTCAAGAATCTTCAACGATCTTTGCCCTCACTGGCCGAAAGAAAGACACAAGACATTGAGGATGGGTTAAACTAGGGTTTATTACACTTTCTAACAGCTGAACTGCAACTGAACTGATCCCCTCAGTCAGATAAGGATGTATTTGGCTACTTCACAAAACTGTTAAGTATCCTCCAGAACTGTTTCATGGTGACCCCAAAGTTCAAAAATCCTTTCAAAAGAGGTGCCATGGAAAGCTATGATTTTCTGCTACTAATGCAAAATCTATACATTTGCAGTTTCAGGCAAGAATAGGAAACAAGCAGCAGCTCTGAGGATATTTTTGTCATATCCCTGACAAATATTGTGATACGTGAATGTGCAAGTTATGTCCATTGCACAAAATAATATGCAGTGATTCAAGATCTGTATTGTGCTACTTAGTATTATACTGTATTATACTGTCTGTGTTTTGATATAAGAAGTATTGTCCCTAGTTATACCATTAAGTACATGAGGTATACAGTGATCCAGAGTACAAAAGTTTATGTCCATTTTGGGACATAAGTGCTCTGACTGTGCAGTTCCACAGGAACACAGAAATATTTGCCAAAATAAAGAGCTTGAGTCCAATCCTACCCCTCCGACTTATACTATGGTAGAGTTCAGTGGTTAGTAGATAATGAGATAATCTCATCTCTCCCGGTTTTAGTCCTTCAGACTCAGGCCTTATACTCCTGCTCCTGCCCTCATACTTTTACGGTCAAATTGCTTTACCAGTTTATCTTTTACTGAATCAAAAACATAATCTTCTTATCCTTAACTTTAAAACCCCATATAATTCTCTACTCATTCCACACTACCCTAGCCAGTTCTTTTCCTCAACTGTCACACTGAGAAAAGTCCGCAGATCACTTACGCTTAGGGTTGCCAACTTCCAGGTACTAGCTGGAGATCTCCTGCTATTACAACTGATCTCCAGCCGATAGAGATCAGTTCAGCTGGAGAAAATGGCCGCTTTGGCAATTGGACTCTATGGCATTGAAGTACCTCCCCCCAAACCCTGCCCTCCTCAAGCTCTGCCCCAAAAATCTCCAGGTATTTCCCAACCCAGAGCTGGCAACCCTGCTTCTAGCTAAGACTGGAGTAACTCCCTGAACTTGATGAGGCTACAACAAGGTACATGTAGATTCAACCTTAATTTCCTGCTTGCAACGGGATATCAGCAAACTGACTCATCGTTCCCCTGGACCTCTTTCTCTCCCAGCTGCAAAAGATTTCTTGCCCATGTATATTTTGTCAAGATTAGTATTGCCTTATACGTTACTTGTCCCTCCTTGTAACCCCCCCCCCAAAGCCTTGGAAGAGCATGCATGGAAGGTCCTAGATCAGCCTGGTTTGAATGCTTGGAGGTTTCTGGTCAACAAGCTAGTTATCTCACCAACATTCTGTAACTCTGATGCTCTTAGAATTTACGAGGCAAAATTTGGTGTGGCTGGGGCATACTTCCAGGCCATGCTGGGGCATCCCTTACCTAGAGGCCTGCAAATAAGGCTACCAAGCCTGGGCAGGGAAATTCCTGGAGATGTTTAAGGAGGAATCTGGGGAGGGGAAGAGGAGAGTTCAGCAGGGATGTGATGCCATACAGTCTACTTTCCAAAGCTGCCATTTTCTTCTGAGGAACTAATCCCCATAATCTAAAGATCAGCTTAAATTTTGGAAGAATAGGCCCTCAAGAAGATTGGCACTTCTACTTGCAAAATGCCTAGGGAGTGATGTAGTAAGAACTCACATATTCCAGGGTTTGCTGGAGATATCAGATAACATTTATTTATTTATTTGGTACATCTTCATCATGTCCTTCATCCAACATACTCAGGTTGGCATACAGCATTTTCCCCACCTCCATTTTTATCATCACAACCTGGGAGGCAGATTAGACTAACTGGGCCAAGGTCACCCAATAAACTTAATAGCACAGTGGGGGATTTAAATCTAGGTCTCCAACATCCTAGTACAACACTTTACCCACTACAATACTATACAACTATACTCTGCTGGTGAAGCTTATGGTGGCTTGACATCCCTAGCCAAAGTAGGCCTCAGTCTTGTATTTCCAGAGTCTTGCAAGGCTAGGTCCTCATGTGGCTAGGTTGGGACACTTCAGGGCAAAGAAGAAGGAGGAGGAGTTGGTTTTTATATGCCTACTTTCTCCCCCACTTAAGGAAGAATCAAACCAGCTTACAATCACCTTCCCTTCCCCTCCCCACAACAGACACCCTGTGAGGTAGTTGGGGCTGAGAGAGCTCTAAGAGAGCTGTGACTGGCCCAAGGTCACCCAGCTGGCTTCATGTGTAGGAGTGGGGAAACCAACCCAGTTCACCAGATTAGAGTCTGCCACTCATGTGGAGGAGTGGGGAATCAAACCTGGTTCTCCAGATCAGAGTCACCTCTCCAAACCACCACTCTTAACCACTACACCATGCTGGCTCTAAGATCTGTATGTGCACACACCATACGATATGACTTCTTACTAGCAAAAAACTAAACTATTTTATGTTCCATCAAACATTTTTGTGGTTCTGCTCATTCCTATTCTACTAAAGCATATCTGAAAACTCTGTTGGCTACAATAAACTCTAACATATATTTTCTGAGAATCAATGTGTATTTATTTATTTGTTTACTTCATTTATACTCCACCATTCTCCCCATTATACCCGTGTATAAGCTGACCAGCGTATAAGCCGAGGTGCCTAATTTCTCCCCCAAAATGGGGGGAAATTAGGCACCCGCGTATAAGCCGAGGGTCGGCTTATAACCCCTCCCCCCCCCGCAGGCTTACCTGACCGAGCTCCTGGCGGCGGGAAGCGGCGCGGGCCCGGCGGGGGCGGCCTTCCTGCAGCCGCAGGAGGCCCCCCCAGGCCGCTCCTGGCAGCGGGAAGCATCGCGGGCCCAGCGGGGGCGGCGGCGCGGCCTCCCTGCGGCTGCAGGAGGCTTCTGGAGGCCGCTCCTGGCCAGGGAAAAGTGGCAGGGGCAACGGCAGAGGCTGCAGGAGGCTTCTGGAGGCCGCTCCCGGGCGGGGAAAGGCGGCGGGGGCGGCGGCGCGGCCTCCCTGCAGCCGCAGGAGGCTTCTGGAGGCCGCTCCCAGCCGGGGAAAGGCGGCGGTAAGTTCCCCCCTCCCTCCTCCCTCCCCCCTCTACCGTATTGACCCACGTATAAGCCGAGTTCGGCTTTTTCAGCCCTTTTTATGGGCTGAAAAACTCAGCTTATACGCAAGTATATACGGTACATTATTTTCCTGTCCTCCATTTTATCTTCACAACAACTCTGTGAGATAGGTTAGCTTGAGTGATGCCCAAGGTCATCCAGCAAGCTTCCATTGCAGAGTCGGAATTCAAGAAACCAGTCCAACACTCTGACCATTACACTGGTTCACATTGTATGAATAAATACATATTTCCACTAGCTTTCAGTGTGTGCGCGTACCCATCCATGCACAGATTCAAACACATGCAAGCACGGTAAAATGACCTTTCATTGACTTTATTGCTTCAGATATTTACACTTGTTAGCAGCTTAATTTCACACACTTAGGCTTTGACAGAGTCATTAATGTCATAATAATTACAATAATTATGTGAATAATGTTGTTCTAGCACAGCACTAGAGAGCTACTGTAAGTGATGGGCAAAATCATGTACTCCAAGTGACCTAGGCAATCAGTTCCAAGTTGCTTATTGTGAGTTTAAAGATGTTCCTCTTGGATGGCAGCGTGTATTTCTGTCACTGACAGAAACATCACAGAATTAATAGTCTAACACCAGTTTGTTTAATGAGGGAAATTAATTGATCTTTCATGTTATCTCTTCTGGGGCAATTGGTAAAATGTCAGCCTGTTAATTCTCTTAAAAAGAAATCTGAAATACTCTATTTAAATGTTGTAGAGTACTTTTTGACACCAAAAAACTGGAAGAAAATGCAAATGTTAGCAAACAGGATACAAATATAAGAGAAATGTCTTTCATAGGGTAGTGGGTTTGGGAATAAGATTGTTAACATAATAGATATGTTAATAGAAAGTATTAATGACCCTGCTGATACGTATGATTTTCCCACTGGGTTATGTTAAACATCCCAAAGATAAATATGGAGATGGTGTTAAATGTAAGTACTACAGTTTGTGTAAGTACTGCTGAGATAAGACACATGGCCACACGTTTAAAATAAGAGGTTTAAAAGGTTTGGGACAAGAATAGTTTGCTTAGCCAATATTGTAGATTATGAGAGAGCAGATTGCAATAATGTTCATTGTCTATAAAATGAATATCTCTTGATTACTAGAGCAGGACATGTCATTCCTATTTAAGGGACAACTGAATCCTTGCACTTTCAAAAACTGTCCCACAGAACTCAGTGACATCCAGAGAGAACCAACCGGTTTTACCTGCACATACATGTGTGTGTATATATATAAATGCTATTATATTTATTACAAGCAAGGGACCCTTGAGACTCATGGGGGGATCTCATCCTTTCCCCCTTCCCTTGCTGGGCCACCCACTCACTGGCCAGCTCACCTAGCTGCCTGGCTCACAATGCAGGAGTGATGGGGGTGTTTTCAGCAGGTCCAGCTCTCCTCCCATCTGCCTGCAGGCCCACTTGGCTCATGCAGCAGTGGCTGTGGCTGTGGTTCTCCCTCACCCTGTGCCTGCCTGCCCATCTGGTTCAGGTGGCAGCAGCTGAAGAGGAACAGCTGCTCCTTCTCTGCCCATTTCCAGCCCATAGGGATGCTCCTTTGCATTGTCTGTGCATGTACAGATAATATTCCTCTCTTGGGGGAGGGGGTTGAATCCCCCTCCTTTGTTCTTTTTTTTCTTTTTCTTTTCTTTTTCACATTTTTTGGAAGCCCAGGGGATCCCTCAAGTTTGCAGAAGAATACCCTTTCTCTGAATCTGGCCCCATTTGGGCCAGGTTCAGAGTTAGATATATGAGACTGGTTTAAGGATCACATGCTAAGTATGATTGTTGTAACAGATGTTTAATATAATCCTTTAATGTCTTGGTTTCTTCATTTATATAGGAAATTTAAAATCATTTTAAAGTTGTAGCATTATTTTATACCACCCTATCATCAAGTTGCCCGGAAATTTTAGATGCCAGAGACTGAACCATAAGCTTTACCACTGCTGTGGCTGCCCTCTTCTCCATTGTGTACTATATTCCAAAACAAACAGCACATTGTAGCTTCTTTTGAGCTTTGAACCTAATTAAGCCACCAAGCATCTGCAAGAATGTATAGAACATTCTTGAAACATTTTTAAATGAATGTCTAATGTTATAGGGAACACAATGGAGACAAAAGGATCTGTCCTGTGCTGCATCAGTCCAATGATTTCCTTCACCCAAGATCAGCTCTGCTATAACGAGCAAATGTTGTGCACAGTTTCCAAAGAGATATTTGCCAGGCATGATGTGTGTGTGTGTTTGTGTATCGTTAGTCTGGACAATCTAGGTCAAGGCTTGAGGAGACTTACAACCAAATTAATAAACAAAGCTTTGGAACACAGCCATGAAAAGCAAAGACATTAAAACAAAATATTTAAAAAGAGGCCAACACCATTAAAACACAACCATTAAAAAGCAGGACCATGCCATCAAACGAAGCCAAATCATAAGAACAGCTTAAAATACACACTGAGCAACCTGAAATGACAAAGTTAATATGATCCTTGGTCCAGTGGAAGGCCATAAGACACCTGAAACATAAAACTCCTTAGTTAAAGTCTGGATAAAGAGGATTGTTTTAGCCTGGCTCCTAAAAGAAAGTAAGATAGGTGTCAGGTGAGCATCTCAGGGGGGCATTCCATAGATAAGGAGGACCACTGTAAAAAACCCTGCCTGTGCTCACCACAAACCTCACCTCTGAAGATGGGGACACAGAAAGCAGAGCTTCAGAAAAGGTTCTTAATTGGCAGGCTGAACAATATGGGTGGAGACAATCTTTCAAGTATCCTGGTCCCAAGACATACCGGGCTTTAAATATAAGAACCAGCACTTTGAATTGTGCTTGGAAACATACAGGCAACTAGTGCAGATCTTTCAGCACAGGGGTGATCCAGCTACCTGTTTTACATTGCAGTTTAACAGCCCATTCCTGAGCTGTTGGCGGCTGGGGACAGCAGGGAGGAGGTGCTGCTGCGGCGCCTCTGAAGCAGTTTCATGGCCACCTAGAGACATAAAAAAGCCTTTTAGAGCCTTTTGGGGGGCAAAAATAGGGCTTTTGCCCCATAGAGAACAGCGATGCTGTACCTGCTAAAAAGCAGTCGCAGCAACACCATTCTCCCCACTGGCGTTCCATGCCAAACAAGGATAGGGTTAGGCAGCTCCGCCTCCCTGGCACGCCCCAGGAATGCCCCCCAGAACACTGTCCCAGGCCATTATGCGATTGGCACGCCAGCAAAAGGCCCAGCCGTATCCGAGCCTTCCCGCCAGCTTTGGGGCCACTCACGATGGCGTAAGTAGCCTGGGCACCAGCTCAGGGGTCCCAATGATGGCGCAGCCCCTTCCTGGCCTCCTGAAGACTTTCGTCCTCAGAAGTCAGGAATGTGCTGTAACGGACCTAAAGATGTATGTTTCCTGTTTTTATTTTTTTATATATGGTTGAATCTGTTAGACATCCTGTTACTAAAGGCTTTTTAAAAGCAGAACCAAAGAAATGAGAAGCTATTTTGTTAACTATTCTTCTCATCACTGCACTCTGATACTGAACCAAGCACAGAGGAAAAGGAAGAATACCTTCAACATCTAAATAGCTCCAGGATTTCTGTCCCCACTAAACAACAAATTGACTTCTACGTTTAGTTTAGTTTATGCTTTTTTTATATAATCACATTTTTAACCATTTTCAGATGCCCAAAAGCAGATTCCTAGCTAGTAAGCTAGTATATATTGATAAATTAAAGACATTAAGAGGAAATATACTGTTATAGAAAAGAGCTTATTAAGTAGAGATGGGTCACTAGTAAAAATAATTATTTTAGCTACTGTCCATAGGCTTTGCTCATGAAAATATGATAGCTCATTCATTGATAGTTTCATAACCTGAAAGTTAATTTTCTATTTCGAGGTGGCAGTCACTTGCATTTTAAGCACTTTCTTAAATGAGAGTGTATTTCTTCTATTATTTTATCCATAGGTAATGTGGGGGGAGGCGGCATGATATAGCCTGATCTCGACAGATTTTGGAAACTAAGCAAGGTAACTACTTGGAAGGGGAGCCTGCCAAGGAAGACTCTGCAGAGGAAGGCAATGACAAATCATCTCTGCTTCTCACTTGCCTTGAAAGCCCCTTGCTGGGACCATAAGTCCGCTGCGACTTCACTGCACTTTATACACACAATGGTGGGGAGGTAGGAATTGTTTGAGAGACTTATTCTTGGGGGCTATGCTCAGGACTTTTCCTAACCCAAGCTTTAAGTGAACATGGTTATTCAATAATGTTCGTTGGGTGATACTTTAACTTGGCAGCAGACATTAATAATAATTATTTCACCATTAAAACAGTATTGTGTGTGACATTCAAATGCTACAATCCTTTTGAAAATAATGGGAATCAAATATATACTGTCCTTAAGATTAGCCTAGTCATTTTGTTTTTTTAACAAAGGAAATTTATGGAAAGTTAGTAAAAAGTAAAAATTTAACTTTTCCATTGACATCCATACAACAAAATAGAAATAAAGAGAATAAATACACAAAGTAAAAGTAATGCAAATATAATATTTATTTTGATTGATTGATTGATTTAGAAATTTATAGTGTTTTCCCTATGGGACCTACAGTGGCTTACAATATCGTTAAGACACCATCACATATCAAAAATGTCTTAATAAACTACTTCCAACTAATTACTATACAGAGGCAAACCTAATCACATTAAGTGAATGGTTTTAAACATGGATAATTTTGTATACCATCTCATCTAAAACATAATGATGATAATTTTTATTATTATTAACATATAACAGTGTATGCTGTTTATATGTGCTGGTCACATCTATGTTTTAAAGAAGCAAGCATGCCTTATGTTTATCAGTGCACCAGCTTCATCAATTACGAAGGAAAGGAATGGTATTCAACAAGCACATTTTGTTTAACTTTGCCACTGGAAGCCTTGATTCCTTGCATGAGTTTGTCCAAATGTAGTTGGTCCTAGTTGTTTTTGTTTCAGTTCTTGGTGACATACCTTCAAATTTACTGAAATCTCAGTTCTCTCTTCTGTAACTAATGAAAGTATAAAATGTTTAAGAAGTGCTTCTAAAAGATGAACTGGACTAATGTTTTATTGTTTGAGGAATCGTTTATTAAATCCTGCTAGTTATAGGATTTTTAAAAATTCTGCCAGAAGTATTGACAGATACCATCACCACATATGGGATGGCCATCCTTAGCCATCCAACCTCAGCTGTTATTAATGGATGTTTTGAAGATATACTGTACATTTGCTGTGGTCATGTGCCATTCATGATCCGCTTTGCAGGATAATTCTTGTATGCATATACTGGTGACCTTCAGTGGACCCACATATAATTTTGGTAATTATCCATCTGTATTCAGTAATATCTAGGCTAGATTGTTGTGCTATGGGGTATGTGTTGAAAAGACTTTGAAAATTTCAACTGGCTAAAAATATGGCAGTAGGCTATTAACAGGGTCTCACATTATTGTGGTACTCAAACATCTTCCTTAGGTTCCAGTCTGAATTCAAAGTGCTGATTTTCCAAGGTTCTGGTTTATGTGAATGGAATCTGTACACACATGGAAAACCCACCCATTGCCGCATTCATTTACACAGTAATTGATGTATCAGGTATCTCATGGGAACTGTGTACTCCTGATATATATGGCCGGTGGGCATTTGGGTTTCATTAAAGCAATGTCTGCAGAGGTCTATATTTTTCTTTGTGCATGAGTTGAGTAATTCTTACATTAATGCATATGCAGGTGAACATGTGATTTAAGTCCCACATATATCCAAGTACTGGTCCCCATGTGTGTGTTTTTTAAGTTTACCTGTGTTCGCTCTTTCTCAGACACGGATCTATGCATCTACAGGAAGGCTGTATGTGCATTTACTGTAGCATGTGAATAGGGACACTAGCAATTATCCCTTTATAAATCTAAATGTGTGATCACCTATCACGTTATCAGCTATCACAGTCCATTGTTTATTATCACTTTGGGCAATTAGAATTATTTAAACCAATTACAAGCAATTGGGCTGATTTAGACCTTTAACTCAATTGGGGGGGGGAGACTTTTATCTAAATACTTTGACTCAACAGTGGGTGAATTACCAAGTAATGCATTTTCTGGCTTGTGGTCTTAACTTCAGTGGACCATATGGTAAGAATAACCTGCTTAGTCAAATACTGGTTTCCAATATGGCTGTAGCATACATATCTGACTGTTACTTCCCCCTTAAAGCTTGCACAATGTAGCCATATGTGTAATTTAAATAAGTTCATACTGAGTATCCTATAAATATGCATATGATCCATGGGATAAACCAGAACCCTATCCCAAGATGCTGTTCGGGCTAAGTGGAATCTCTTCAGGAATTGTTTCAAAGATCAATTCCCCCTGTCCATAAAAAATGTTTAAATTGTCTTTCATAATCCTGCTGTTAGCAGTTGTACTGCTACATTATGTATGATTCTTTGACTGCTCATTGCTTCAACAAACTACACAGTTGTTCCATTAGTGATTTTCAATTTCATGCTAAGCTTTGCAATTTATTAGTGTTATTTAGGGTAATGTACTATTATTTTGCATATTTTATATCATATTTCATTTATTATCCATGTGATCTGCTATACATATCAAGATCAATAAACTTACACATATTATATTTCCTATTATGACTAAATATATATATATCGTTCAGACATCCCACTATTGCAAGTTTATTCTGAAAATGAGTTTTAATTAAAATTTTGCTATAATGTATATACAGAGCAAGCCTATAGCTACAGAAGGCTTGAAGGGGCATGGCCCCCTTTAAATATTCTGGGTGCCAACTCTGAATTTTCTGCTTTAGTTTGTTAAAAAGGCTTCAAACAAAACATCTACAGATAGAGAATGGAGAAGGAGAGGAGTTTGGCTAAGGAAAGTGATAACTCCCCCCCCCCAAAAAAACCTTCCACATATACTTTAATTTATTGATGAAGCATCAAAAACCAACATTTAAAATATGAAATAGCCTTTATTCATTCTTCTGGTAAATTCGTCTAAAAAAATACATTCTTTGATTTTAAGTATCTGGAGGTCAACCAAAAGGATGGGAGAAAATCAGGAGTTGATTTTTTTTTTCTGGCAGAAGGTGGTTGTGGTCTCAGCTCTTATGTTTGATCATCCTGCTTCTATTCACACCCATATATAATTTCCTTCGGGATTATTAAGTGTGTGGGGAGGCAGGAGACAGTAGTTATTCAGTGATGAGGCAAAGACACTCTGTGTATGCTTGGAGGTATTTTTCCTTTCAGGATTCAGCCCTAGTGTCGAAACCAGACCCCTGTGCAAGCCTGGTAAGGACACAAATTAAGAATTTTCTTCCAGAAAGGTAGCAGTTAGTCTGTTGTAGTTAAACCCAAAAGTCTTTTAAGGTGGCACAAGATTTATTGTAACATGAATTTCATGACTAAGCATGCAGTCCTGAAGGGTGGGGCAAATAGGGTTTCCAGGTCCCTCTTCTCAACCGGCAGGAGATTTGGGGGGCGGAGCCTGAAGAGGGCAGGATTTGGGGAGGGGATGGGCTTCAATGTCATAGAGTTCAATTGCCAGAGCGGTAATTTTTCTCCAGGTGATCTGATCTCTGTCGGCTGGAGATCCGCTGAATTAGCAGGATATCTCCTGCTACTAACTGGCAGTTGGCAACCCTAGGGGCAAAGCTCCTTAGGAGCCAGCGTGACCCTGCACCAGCATATGCCCATTTAACCCGGGTTAAGGGGCACATACGCCATCACAGGTGGCATCTACACCCGCCCCTGGATGCCTCCTGGTAGTGTTCCAGTGGTACCCATGGCAGCATCCTGGGAGGCATTCCCGGGGCGTTCCTGGGGGTGGAGCTGCCTTGAGGAAGCATCCAAACCCCTTTCACCCCAGAAATGCTACGCTAGGTATTTTGGTGGCGTAGCCTTTCTTTACTCAATGGGGGCATTTTTGCATTTTATTTTTTAAATTCCTTTTATTTTATTTGCAGTGGCCTTGAGCCTCTGTGGAGGCGGCATGGCCGGTTGTGCTGCTCCAGATGGCTGCCTAACTGCCCCCCTTCAGGAATGGGCTGTAAAGGCTGTTACATCAGATAAATGAAGAAACAGTCAGAAACATAGCTGTGTGTGTGAAGTGCCGTCAAGTCGCAGCCGAGTTATGGCGACCCCTTTTGGGGGTTTCATGGCAAGAGACTGACAGAGGTGGTTTGCCAGCGCCTTCCTCTGCACAGCAACCCTGGTATTCCTTGGTGGTCTCCCATCCAAATACTAACCAGGGCCAACCCTGCTTAGCTTCTGAGATCTGACGAGATCAGGCCAGCCTGGGCCAGCTATACCCACGAATATAGAAGGGGGAAATTATGAACAGTGGGGTTTAAAAGACTTGACATGCAAGAGATAATAGCTTTTGACATTACTAAGCCAAACTCAGACGAAAAAGATAAGCACAGCAGCCATTCTTAATAGCTTTAGCAGTATCTGTCTAGATCCTGATTTGTACAATTAAATCTATTGTTAAATTCCATTTGAGCAGTTTATTCAGAATGATCTGTATCAGGGTGGGGAATGTCAGGCCCGGGGGCCGTTTAAGGCCCGCGAAATCATTTGGTCTGGCCCTTCGTGGGTCCTGGCAGATCTCTAGCTTAGAAGGATCTAAGACTGGTGATCAGCCCCCTCCCATGGACAGGAATAGCCTCTATTCAAGGCAGAAGTGAGTTTGTTTTACAGAGAAAAGGAACTCCCCCCGCTTGCAGAAGAGTTGTTAGCTATGGAGCTGCTAGGACCGGCCAAGAAACTGTGTTAACCCTTTCCCACCCAGGCCACTAATTTAAACTCTGTGTAGGACTGCATTGCAAAGCACTGGAAATTGTTGTTATAGTTTTCTCAATACAGTTTTGAGTCGTTTCTCAGAATCTTATGTCCTGCAACACTGCTTGAGACAAAAATTTAGGCACAGGAGTTAAATCAACATGCAGTGCATAGTTTTACAAGCAAATCACTTTTCCTTAGATTGCTGATGATATGCCATGCTACAGATGTATCAGACTGTCAAAACCCAAAAGCGCCTTCTTTGCAGTTTTGAGGTTGTGGTTTAATGGTTATGAAGTGTAAAAACTGTTTAGTCAGATGAAAATGCTGTGTTGGACAGATGTAACCACTGTGTTGTGAATGGAATATCAGTCAGTGGTCATCCTAAAATAAAGGGCCAACTTGAGCATCTGGCACGATACCCAATTCAATTTAAATTAATTAGGTTGCTTTAAGTATATTGTATTTACAGTGAAAGTTCTGCGTCTCAAGTTGTCTCCTCGGTGTTCCATTACACCAATTCATCATAATATTTCTGGCTGCAGCAGAGAGCTAATTAGTTGATATTCGTGTATTTCATAGCACTAACATAACGGCTGAGCAAGCTTTAAGTTACTAACTGATGGTACTGTTAATCGTGTTTTATAGGTGTACGGTGGTTTGCACAGATTCAGGGCTTGATCCAGCAAGTCGGTTTATGAGTCACAAACTGCTTTTGAAGTCATCGCCATTACATCTGACAAGTGGCTTGCACAGATGGAGCTTCTGTGCCCAATTTATTCAGAACATTCAGGCGTACTTCTTTGAGTAGGGTTGCCAGGTGCCCAGTGTTGGCTGGCAAACCCCCTGTAATTTGCCCCTCTGCCCACCAACCACCTGAGGGTCGGTGGGCAAATGTGCATGCCGACGCACCCTAGTGGCACTTCTGGTTTGCAACTGGAAGTGCCGCCTCGCAAGGAGCCTTATGCCACTCAAACTCTTAGTTTGAGTGGTAAAGGGCCGCTTGCAATGCGGCACTTCTGGGTGTAAACGCATTGCAAGGGGCCTTTTACCACGGGGGCGCCGTTCTTCTGCCCCAAAAGCTCCCCCCTGAGGAGAAGGGGGACCCGGCAGCCCTATCTTTGAGGTATATTCACAGTGTGTCGATTCCAAGGATGTATCTCTCAAGTATTTAAAGCTCCTTTCAGTATATGGATTTTACATTTTTTAAAATATATTTTTTCAAAGAAAAAAAACTAATTTGTCAAATTTGATCAATCTGGTGTATGCGTGCCTTGTCTTTGCTGTGCCTGTAGATAATATATTTCCAAATAATCATGATGGTGAAAATAGGCTGGCCTAGAACTTAGATCAGAGTGAATTTAATGTTGCTGTACCAATCACTAGCATGAGTCCAACCAACCACTAGTAGATGGTACATGGTTTTTCCCTATCAATCGCTTTTAAATTCAAGAAAGATGATTTCTATGCCTGTGTCAATTGGGAGGCTATAGTGAAGGGAAAGAGAGCAGAATCGCCCACTCCTTCTTCCACAGGAGTAGCTTTGCTGAAGGAAGAGGGAGAAGGGATGATTCTTATCAAAGGGAAGCATTTCTTTACTCAAAGAATAATTAACTTGTGGGATTCACTGCCACATGATGTAACAATGGCCAGTAGTTTGAAAAAAGACTTAGACAAGTTCATAAAGAATAGGTCCAAATTCAATTGTTTTCAAATTTCAAATACCTTTATTGGCATAGTACAATCTGCAGTATATAAAAGGATAAAGGTTAAAGTAAAATACAATTATTATAAATCATTCCTTAACGTTGTGATTCTACTTTCGACTAGATTCCCATTGGTTGACTACTATCGTCAGAAATTTTGCCATGTTTTCGGTTATCTCAGGATCCTTATCAGCTAATAGTTTGTAAAGTATTTTTGTATTATTTGAGGAGAAGTTCAAAACTATAGGTTTTATGAGGTTTCCTCTTGGGGAATCATAAAGATGGCAGTCCAAAAGAACATGAGACAGGGAGGCAGGACATCCTGCGCCACATCTGCAGACTCTATCAGTGTAAGATGTTTTCAGGAATCTGCCACGGAGGATCGCTGAAGGCAATGAATTAGTCCTAGCTTGCATAAAGACTTTCCTGAGTTTAGGATTGTCAAGACGGTCCAGGTAGTTTAAATGGAAATTAGGTGGAAGTCCAAAGTATTGAGGTGAGCAAATTGGCGGTAGGGCTGTTGAAATAAAAAAATTCGGTATAGTTCGGATTCAGCCAGATTTGGCCCGTCTGGATTCGGGATATGCCGAAGTCCGAACTCCCCTGCTTCGGGTCCATGCAATTCGGCGCGAATTCAAGTTCGGGAAAAAAATTCGGCCGAATAAAGCCATTAAAAAAAAAAAACCGCTCCTTTCCACGGCTCCGGGGGGGCATTTTTGGGGGTAAAGGTCCCAAACTTTCAGTGGAGCTTCAAAGGACCCTTCTTGCAAGACCCCCCCAAGTTTTGTAAAGATTGGGTGGGGGGCTGAGATATGGGCCCCGAAAGGGGTCCCCCCATTAATGTGCATCTCTGAGCAGAGCTTGCCGCCCACGCACAAAGCTCCCAGCCCCGACAAACAGCTCAGCTGCAGGGAGCAAGGGCGGGGCAGGTACGAAGAAGTTTGCAAAGCAACACAACTGCAAAGCAACACAACTGCAAAGCAACACAACCATGCAAAGCAACACGTTTACAACCATGCAAAGCAACACCTAACACCTGGGAGTTTGCAAACCATGGAAAGGGAAAGAGGCAGCTAGCTATGCATAATGAGCAGGTGGGGGTGGAATTTCCCCTATTGCATCGGACTCGGGACCAGGCAAATGCATTCTTTAAGTCACCATTTGAAAACCAGTTTTGAGCAAGCATCAAAATAAACCTAACCGATCTTATGAATGAGGGAAAACCTGAGGACACACAACTGAAGCCCCCCCTCAAACCAGGGAGAGCGAGACTCGAGGGGGCACATACACCCCAGGCAGAATGGGCAAAAGCCCCCTTTGGCTTCCCCCACCCACCCACAGAAACTGCTCTCTCCCCACACACACACACACAGACTCTGCTTCCCCCCACACACACACACACACAGGAGAAAAATTATAGATTAAAGCCCCCAAAGGGGTCTTACTGTGGCTGTCTTCTGTTCCATCAGGAGGGGCTGAGGGGACTGGGTAATCCAATACGATACTATTTAAGCACGGGAGATTTTGCCTTGGATTTGCCGCTCTGGAGATGCATACAGGATCGGGTGATCCATTCATCCCAATAGGGAAAAGGGGAATGCCCATATCTCGGGACCCAATGTTTACAAAACTTGGGGGGTCTCTTAAGAAGGCTCGTCTGAACCTATGCTGAATGTTTGGGGGCTGTGCCCCCCAAAATGTGCCCCCTGAAGCCACGGAAAGAGAAAAGGGGGGAGCCCATATTTCTGCCCCCACTGAACCCATCTTTACAAAACTTGGGGGGCTTCTTAAGAAGGCTCGTCTGAAGCTATGCTAAACATTTGGGGGCTGCACCCCAAAAAAAGCCCCCCCTGCAGCCACAGAAATGGAAAAGGGGGAGGGAAAAGGGGGGAGCCCATATCTCGGGACCCCCTGATCCAATGTTTACAAAACTTGGGGGGTCTCTTAAGAAGGCTTATCTGAAGCTATGCTGAAAGTTTGGGGTCTTTACTCCCAAAAATGCACCCCCTGCAGCCACGGAAGTGGAAAAGGGGGGAGGGAAAAGGGGTGGAGCCCATATCTCGGGACCCCCTGACCCAATGTTTACAAAACTTGGGGGAAGTCTTAAGAAGGCTCATCTGAAGCTATGCTGGAAGTTTGGGGCTGCACCCCCAAAAAAGTGCCCCCTGCAGCCACAGAAATGGAAATGGGGGAGGGAAAAGGGGTGGAGCCCATATCTCGGGACCCCCTGACCCAATGTTTACAAAACTTGGGGGGTCTCTTAAGAAGGCTTGTCTGAAGCACCGCTGAAAGTTTGGGGTCTCTAATCCCAAAAATGCACCCCCTGCAGCCACGGAAAGGCGCGAATGTGCACACGCACCCCCCCCACGAGGATTTCTCTCTTTCTTTCCCCGGCCAGGCCGCGCAGCAGCTGATTCCTCCAGTACTCAATCCTGACTGATTGGCCAGAAGAAGACCCAGCTTGGCCACCGATTGGCCGGGGGAGAATGCTGCTTACTGACGGTTATGCTGCTGCGCCCCGAATTTGCCAAATTTATTCATGAACTCCCGAACTCGCTGTATTTGGCTCCCCTGTTTTCCTGCCATTTTTGAGTTCGGTTCGTCCCGAACTAAAAACCGCCGAATCAGGGGAAATTTGGCTGTTTTTCGGTTCGAGCCGAACCGAATCAACAGCCCTAAGTGGCGGCGTTAAAGGAAATTTGTGCTGGAACTCATGATCGGCTAGTCTTTGTTTTATTAGACTTAGGATATAACTCTCGCTGGACAGAAGCAGGGAGTCCAGGTCGATGCCTATCTGGGCAATTTTCTTTTTTATCTTGATTGTCCATTCAGAACGTTCAGTCCAATAGGGATCTTCTAGTAGGTATTTTAACAGGGTTGATTCCCCCGCATGATAATGGATCCTTAGCCAAAATTTTATGGCAGATGACCAGGCCCTAGTTGTTACTAATTTTTTATTTGTTTCGGAGCAGACAGTGAGATAAGAGACACAATTTGGGAGCCCTACAAGATGTCTGAGAAAATGCCCTTGGATCCGTTCCACTTCATCTGAGTAGGCATGAATCCAAATTGGCACAGAGCATAGCAGTTGTGACAATACTTTCAGATTGAAGATTTGTGCTGCTGGGATTTGTTGGTTCCCTTGATGGTAGAAGAACCTTACTATGGCCTGTGCCAAACATCTGGCTTGGTTCACTGTGCGTGTTTTGTGCTGTGTCAAGCTTAAATTATAGGTAAAAGTCAGACCTAGATATTTGAAACTCTTGACCTGTTCTAAGGTGGTGCTGCCGACTTTCCAATTATAATGTCTCCAGGTTTTGGCAAAAACCATAATCTTTTATTTTTCTGCATTGATGGTAAGCCCATTTTGTTGACAAAAGAATAGGCCCATCAATGGCTGTTAGCCATGATGACTTAATGGAATCTCTATATTCAGAGGTGTTAACCCTCTAAATATCGGTGCTGAGGGGGGCAACAAGGAGTATTCTTTGTTGACTGTGCCGGTTGGCCACTGTGTGAAATGGGATGCTGAACTTGATGGGCCAATTGGGTGAAATTTATATCCATTTTTTCCACAAGTGCTCTCTTTCATGTGCATTTTTAGACACATGTGGACTCTTTAACTTGGGTTCAGGACACTTGCCCAGAACTAGAACCAGACTGGGGGATTTGAGTAAACTTTTGCGGATAACATGGTACTGTTATGTCTGTCTTAGGGTTGCCAACCTCCAGGTGGTGGCTGGAGATCTCTTGCTATTACAACTGATCTTCAGGCAACAGAGATCAGTTCACCTGGAGAAAATAGCTACTGGTACTTTGGAAAGTAGACTGTGGAATTATACTCCATAGAAGTCCCTCCTCTCCCCAAAACCCACCTTCTTCAGGCTCCACCCCCAAAGTCTCCCAGCAATTCCCAAAACGGAGCTGGCAACCCTAGTCTGTCTCTTTCTCCATATAAATAAAATTTTAGTGATGGCATTTATTACTTATAACCAAAGGGAATTACAATTAATCACAAAGAACATAACACATAAATCAGAAATAATCATTAAAATAACCAGATCTAAAAGTGCTTATCATGTTAAAACATTTCACCCTTCAGAGACAATTTTCATATAATTGCAGCAAATGTCTAGTGTTTGATGAATATCAACATTCACTTGTACATACTGATAACCCCAGATTAATTCTGTGAATGGTAAAAACTCAGTTATCAATGAATGCTGATAGTCATCTAAATGTTACTGTTTCTGCCTGGAAAGTGATGGTGCTGGGGAAAATATACATGAAGCTGCCTTATACTGAATCAGACTATCAGTCCATCAAGGTCAGTATTGTCTATTCAGAGTGGCAGCAGCTCTCCAGGGTCTCAGTCTCAGGCAGAGGTTTTTCATATCACCTAGTGCCTGGTCCTTTGGAACTGGAAATAAATGTATGACCTTCTGCATGCAAAGCAGAGGCTTTCCACTGATCCACCCCCCTCCCCAGTTAAATACACATCCTGCTTCTTCTTTTGGTAATTATTTGAACTGTGTAGAATAAAAGGCAAATCACTGGTACACATTGGAAATGCAAGATCATGCTATATTGGTGCCCTTAGTATAGGGTCGATTCCATTTTACAGCTATGGCTCACCTCAGTAATGCAGGAAAAGTAGGTTTGCCAACTGCCAGGTAGTGGGATCGGGAACAAAATTAAGTACCAAACAACATGGAATGCAAACACAAATTTAGTGCGAGTGAAACATCAGTGCAGGAAGTGAAACAATAACAAACATCATGATACAATTCTAGGATACATTGCTCACAACGGAGTCTTCAATGAGAACGTCTAAGACTCTTTGCAAAGGTCCCAAGGACTTCATATAAGAGGAAAAAGCAGAACAGGTCAGGTCGTGGTTGAAACGCAGTCCGGATTAACTTGACGTTTTCACCACCGCAACGGCGGCTTCATCAGCAACTCTGTTCAGTATCAGGAGACAAAGCTCCTAAATAAAACTCCTATGTAATACAATAAATACTATAAATGTTTAAAATTAATACAAAATACAATAAATACAACAAGGTCTGCCTGACATACCTTAGTGTATCAAAACTCTGTAGAACAATTTCTCAGCGCTCACTGAGCTGCTCCGTTCAAAGTCGGATACTAAGGCTACAGGTGATGCCAATTTATACAGTATTCTTCAACAAAATCTCTTAAAGAGAACTCAACAAGGGAGTGTATAGATTTGAAAAAACTATATCTAAAAAATGGCAACTTGGCTATAATTACAAAAAACAAGACAAATCCATTTCATTGTTAAGCCCAAACGGAGAATAAGATTTAAATAAATATATAAAGCGCATTTCCTGTTGTAATAAAATTTTTTGTACATTCTCCAAATCAAACTGATTACCTTTATAAGTCCAAATTACAAAAAAACGGATATCATTTTCGCTGTGTTTATTATTTATAAAGTGCAAAGTGAGGGGAGCGTCTAAAATCTTCTGTCTAATCCTAGATTTGTGCTCTCCTATCCTAAGCTTCACCTGACGAACTGTACTGCCCACGTACAATTTACCACATTTACATGAGATGCAGTAAACACATCTACTGGTAGAACAGTTAGAAAATTGATTAAGTTTAAAAGTGAAGTTGGACGTGGTAGATGTAAACGTTTTTAAAGGCAAACTTAAGGGGCAGAAGGAGCACGAGCCGCAAGGAAAATGTCCATTGGTGGAGGGGGTAAGTCTTTTAGAACGGCAGTCTGAATGAACAAGACGATCTCTTAAAGAGACATTCCGTTTGAGACCAAACATCGGGGGATTGGCGCAACCAGGTATGGAAGAAAGAACATGCCAATGTTTATTAATAATTCTTTGTATGGACGAAGAATGGCGACTAAAGGTAAGTGAACAGAAAATTTTTTGGTTGTTAACAGATTTCTGTTTGGAGGTCAACATAGAGGATCGGTCCATTAAGCCTGCTTTCAACTTAGCACTATATATTACATTCTCAGGATATCCCCTTTCGGCCAAATCTACTTGTAATTGTTGAGCAGCTTGTTCATAGTCTTTAACTTGAGAAGAATTCCGTTTTAAACGAATAAATTGACTATAGGGTAAGTTGCTTTTAAGATGATAGGGATGATAAGAGTTGAAGCTTAAACCTGAATTTCTCGTCATGGGTTTCTTGTAGGGTTTGAATGCAAGAGTTCTGTCTAATGAAATAAATAGTTCCAAATCCAAAAAGAAAATGGCATCTTTGCTGGAAGATCCAGTAAAGTGCAAGTGCTCATCTAAGGTGTTAATCCATTCTGAAAACTTCAAGTAAATATCTACATTTCTAAAGCAAAATAGCAAGTCATCAACAAAACGTTTGTAAAATAACATATCACTACTAAAGGGATTATTAGAAAAAATGTAACGCTTCTCAAAGTCCACCATGTAAAGGTTCGCCACTGCCGGGGCGCAAGAAGCGCCCATTGCAACCCCTTTGATCTGAAGAAAAAACTCAGATCCATAACGGAAGAAATTGTTTTCTAAAACAATGTCAGAGATGTCAAGTAAAAAATGGGTTGGGGGTATTAAGGAAGAACGGCTGTCCAAACTGGAGGCTATGATGTTCCGTGCTGCATCTAAGGGAACGTTTGTATATAGAGCAGACACATCAAGCGTGGATAAGATGGCTCCCTCAGGAATTTTAAAGCCTTCTAGCTGGCGAATAAGGTCTCTGGAGTCTAAGATGAAAGATGGAGTATCTTTTGAAAAGGGCTGTAAGTAATAATCGAGCATCTGGGCAAGTGGTTCAGTCAGACTACCTTTAGAAGAAATTATCGGGCGTCCTGGTGGGTTAATAGCATCCTTATGTAGCTTAGGTAGACTGTAAAAAATAGGTGTTCTGGGATAGGGAACGGAAAGAAATTTAGCCATCTGATCATCTATATAGCCTAATGCAACGCCTTCTGAGATCACTGTTCTAATGACTTTAGAGATTCTATTGGTAGGATTACCAGGTAATTTCTCATAGAACCTGGAATCAGATAGTTGTTTCAAATTCTCATTATTATATTTCTCAAAATCCATAATAGTAATAGCTCCTCCTTTATCTGCTTGTCTAATTACTATAGAATCATCTCTAGAGAGTTCATTTAAAATATCGTGTTGTTTGGATGACAAATTAGGAGGGGATTTCCATGTTTGTTTTTCCAAGGCTTCTATATCCCTATTAACCAAAAATTGAAAGGTGTTAATTAAATGATTAGAGGTGTTGGGAATGAAAGTAGATTTGTTCTTAAAGGGCAAGCGATCTTTTTTAATGATGGAATCTTCTTTGAAAAAATCTTTAAGTTTGATATTCCTAATTAGTTTAAAGAGATCAACTTTAGTTTGGAAAGATGAATAAGAGGGTGTAGGCACAAAGCCTAGACCAAGATCTAGGACTTCTAATTCTTCAGCTGTTAACTGTCTGGATGAAAGGTTAACCACTATCGTTTGTTTCGTTGGGGACCTCGCGAACGTGTCTGGTGCGGGTAGTTTTTTGGTTGCCCCTTAGAACGAAGTTGATAACCCCTATCAGAAAAATTTGACCTATTGGATTCAAATGAACTGAAACTATCGTGGTCAGAAAAAGACTCATCTGTACGCATAGGTCGCCAATTGCGTCTAGGATTTGCTGAGGGATCAGAGTATTCCCAATGATAAATACGTTTTTTCTCGTAATCATCTTTATCCCTGTTAAATTTCTTTAGTTTAAAGGATTTAATGCCAGTGGCATATGTATTTAGTTCAGTTTCCATTTTTTCTATTTGTAAATTGAATTCCCGGTCAGAAGTATCTTTTTTAATATCTGATAGTACATTGTCAATTTCTTGAGAAAGGGATATCAATTCAGTAGAAGATTGGTCTATGATCAACAACATCAAATCCATGGAACATTTATTGAGAATTGCAGCCCACTTCTCTTTAAACGCAACATTTTCGGAAAATAAGGCAGGAGCCTTCTGGATACGTAATCCTCTAGGTATAATCATGGCTTTGGCATAGTCAGTTAGTGATGAACCATGCAACTCATATCTAATCTTCTTTTTGTTGAGATTAAGCAATTTATTAAAATCAGGCAGAACTGTTGTACCAGCTTCTTGTAGAGAATTCATAGATTTTAAAATCCTGTCTCTTTCAGCATTTGAGTAGGAAAACATAGGCATTTTGTACGCCATGGTGCCAATTAGGGTAATGCTGGAGAAAAGAGGCACAAGGTACTTATACGGGAATCGGGAACAAAATTAAGTACCAAACAACATGGAATGCAAACACAAATTTAGTGCGAGTGAAACATCAGTGCAGGAAGTGAAACAATAACAAACATCATGATACAATTCTAGGATACATTGCTCACAACGGAGTCTTCAATGAGAACGTCTAAGACTCTTTGCAAAGGTCCCAAGGACTTCATATAAGAGGAAAAAGCAGAACAGGTCAGGTCGTGGTTGAAACGCAGTCCGGATTAACTTGACGTTTTCACCACCGCAACGGCGGCTTCATCAGCAACTCTGTTCAGTATCAGGAGACAAAGCTCCTAAATAAAACTCCTATGTAATACAATAAATACTATAAATGTTTAAAATTAATACAAAATACAATAAATACAACAAGGTCTGCCTGACATACCTTAGTGTATCAAAACTCTGTAGAACAATTTCTCAGCGCTCACTGAGCTGCTCCGTTCAAAGTCGGATACTAAGGCTACAGGTGATGCCAATTTATACAGTATTCTTCAACAAAATCTCTTAAAGAGAACTCAACAAGGGAGTGTATAGATATGAAAAAACTATATCTAAAAAATGGCAACTTGGCTATAATTACAAAAAACAAGACAAATCCATTTCATTGTTAAGCCCAAACGGAGAATAAGATTTAAATAAATATATAAAGCGCATTTCCTGTTGTAATAAAATTTTTTGTACATTCTCCAAATCAAACTGATTACCTTTATAAGTCCAAATTACAAAAAAACGGATATCATTTTCGCTGTGTTTATTATTTATAAAGTGCAAAGTGAGGGGAGCGTCTAAAATCTTCTGTCTAATCCTAGATTTGTGCTCTCCTATCCTAAGCTTCACCTGACGAACTGTACTGCCCACGTACAATTTACCACATTTACATGAGATGCAGTAAACACATCTACTGGTAGAACAGTTAGAAAATTGATTAAGTTTAAAAGTGAAGTTGGACGTGGTAGATGTAAACGTTTTTAAAGGCAAACTTAAGGGGCAGAAGGAGCACGAGCCGCAAGGAAAATGTCCATTGGTGGAGGGGGTAAGTCTTTTAGAACGGCAGTATTAATTTTAAACATTTATAGTATTTATTGTATTACATAGGAGTTTTATTTAGGAGCTTTGTCTCCTGATACTGAACAGAGTTGCTGATGAAGCCGCCGTTGCGGTGGTGAAAACGTCAAGTTAATCCGGACTGCGTTTCAACCACGACCTGACCTGTTCTGCTTTTTCCTCTTATATGAAGTCCTTGGGACCTTTGCAAAGAGTCTTAGACGTTCTCATTGAAGACTCCGTTGTGAGCAATGTATCCTAGAATTGTATCATGATGTTTGTTATTGTTTCACTTCCTGCACTGATGTTTCACTCGCACTAAATTTGTGTTTGCATTCCATGTTGTTTGGTACTTAATTTTGTTCCCGATTCCCGTATAAGTACCTTGTGCCTCTTTTCTCCAACAACTGCCAGGTAGTAGCAGGAGATCTCCTGCTAATTCAACTGATCTCCAGCCGATAGAGATCAGATCACCTGGAGAAAAATGGCCGCTTTGGCAATTGAACTCTATGGCATTGAAGTCCCTCCCCTCCCCAAATCCCGCCCTCCTCAGGCTCCGCCCCAAAAATCCCCCCCCCGGTTGCGAAGAGGGACCTGGCAACCCTAAGGAAAAGCTGTAAATTTTATAGTGTAGCTTCTACTCCCTTTTATTGTAATTCCTGTAAACCACTCTCTACAAAGTTGTTGATATGTATCAGTGTGTTGAATGCACTGTCGTGTTGATGTGTAGAACAGTATTACCATCTGAACACTGTGGGGGGCTGTTTTGTCTGTGGACCCTGGCATTTTCATTTTGTGTGTTCATCTTCTGAACACAATACTGTTCTGTGGCAGACCAACACAGCTACCCTCTGAAATTAGTGGGCTTCTGGAGTCACTGTAATCTCCCATCAAAGACTGATTTATTTCAAGCTAGGTTCATCCTTAATGCAAAAGCAAACACCAAGTCATGACAAACATGCATTTTCAGGGTTGATGTAGTTTTGTACAGTAGGTCCATATGATGATTTACAGCCATTTATCTTATTTCTGTGAGTGCTGCATTTGACAATGACAAATATCATTTCTCTAACATTCAGGTACCATGTTAATTAGGTAGGTAAATAATTGAACCTCTTGTTCAGAAGTGGTGAAGCCAGGATAGAGCATGGTCAAATGACTTGTTCACGAGACGGTTAAATCAGAAATGCATTTCCAAACATTCCATTGATTTCTTCAAATGAAATATTTGTAAAGGGCAATGCCTCTTGTAACTGAGGCCTCCTCCTATTATAGTCACCACACTTGACTCTAAAAGGTCTCCAGGGGGAAAGATTAATTAGATTTCAATTATGTTACAGAAAAATGTACTTTACATACTTGCACTCTGGAAAGCATTATGGTGTTTCTTTAATGTGCTTAAAAATTAAACAATGTTTTTAAAAGCCACTTAAAAAGTCAAACCAAAGGCAAGCTAATGGAATATGGTGTCATCCTTCAAACTGATGTATGTTTGGTTTCACTAGACCATGCTCACTGTGTGATGTTATGCAGATATAGATGGAATTTTTGTGAATGATCATTGAATTTTTTTCAACTAGACCATTAAAATCAGCTGACAACTACAGATGATAATCTCTGCTGCATGCAGTTACTCCATTTTAAAGCTGCTTGTAGAAACACAAATACACAATTAGTAAGACTGAAATGTTATTAGCTATTTCTTTTCCATCTATATGAACTTTGTTTTTACAAATGCCTGTCTCTGTTTCTAATGTTATTATTGGGTTTTGTATTCTTAAAATTTAGGGTTCTGCTGTGTTTCTCATTGTTTTAAAAATCAAATAGGAAATGAAGAATTTCAGTTAAAAACACAAACTAGTTTGCTACTACCTAATACGGTGAGGGTTGCCAGGTCCCTCTTTGCAACTGGCGGGAGGTTTTTGGGGCTGAGCCTCAGGAGGGAGGGGTCTGGGGAGGGGAGGGACTTCAATGCCATAGAGTAGAATTGCCAAAGCGGCCATTTTCTCCTGGTAAAATTATCTCTGTCGGCTGGAGATAATTTGTAATAGCAGGAGATCTCCAGCCAGTACCTGGAGGTTGGTTGTTCTAAATAGTTCTTTTTAGTGAATAGGTACTAAGAGCAAATTAGAGGCTTCAGTCAGCTGGAGGGATTATGCTAACTTTTACTTCTATTGAGGGACATCAGACCCTCCTAAATCACCACACTGCAAATTGCAAGTTGTGTCGACAAATGTTCTGCAGTCCAAAGGGGATCCCAACATCTTAAAGATCTTTCAACCAGTTTTTTTTTGGGGGGGGGGGGTTGGCCATTGAGTCCCATCTGACTTATGATGACCCTGGAGGGTTTTAAAGGGAAGAGACATTCAAAGGAGGTTTTCCATTGCATGCCTCCGCGCAGCAACCCTGGTATTCCTCAGTGGTCTCCCATCCAGAAGCGGATCTACTGTGAAACTAATGAAGCTTAAGCTTCAGGGCCCCCAATCCTGGAGGGGCCCCCGAAGCAACTTTTTTTTTAATGAGTGAATTTATAAAATCGATGGAGTTGTTTAGTGATAGAATCATAAGCCAATGGGTTGAAGTACTTAATGTTGACTTTAGAATATGCTCTTTTCACATGGCCTCAAAATGTCCCTGTAATTGGTCAAATTTCAAAATTTTCTCGTGGGCTTGCAGCACCCAAACCCCCAGCTGTAAGGGGCTCAGTTCACCAGAATCTATTCACAGCCTACATTTTGGCAGCTGGATCCTCAAATCTTTCATTGGTGCACGGCTTAACAGTTCTATAGCTCAGCCCTTAGGCTAGAGCCAATCGGAACCATAAAAAGACATCTGAATTCTCAATTCAGGCTGCGCTCGTCTCGCTTGTGCATTTTAACACCAAAAGATCAGATTTTCACCTCTTTATCCTAACGTGCCCCCTCTGATGACCCCTTCCCTATTATTATTATTTATTAGTTAAATTTGTAGCCCACCCTCATTCCCGGTCAAAGGCGGGCTCAGGGTGGGTGTCATGTTCCTAGGCCTCAAGTGCAGCCTACAGGCCCTAGGAAGGCCTATATTAAAATAGTGACCAGGCCTATATCTCCAAGGTACCTTCTGGGCCTTGTGATTGGCGGAAGAGGATTTGGAGGGAAGGCTAGGGCCAATCAGGGGTGTGGGAGTGGTGCCTGGGGAGAAGGAATAAAATGCCTTGCCTGAAAAGGGAGGGGGTTTACTTTTAGGGAGCAGGGCTGGGGAGGGGCTGCTGCAGACAGAGGGAACCCTCATCCAGGAAGTGGTGAGTTAGCCTGAGATGCAGTGCCAGGAGAGGGCTAGGGACAGTAAAAGATAGATGTGTCCTTAGGGTTTTTATTTGTTTTATTGCCTGCCTTTACTGGTTTTGTCGTCCTATTGTGGCTTGAGTTATCATTATTATTAGACCTTTTAAACAAACTGTTTGTTACTCTGCCTGGGTCCTCACGCCTCATTTGGTCACCTAGAAAGTATACCCTGTTGGGAGAAGAGGCAGGCAGGGTGCTCTGGGCCTTCTTGAGTTAGGCTCACACCAGAGTGGTGGCAGCTACTGAAGATTTCCATTCCTCTCTCTTACCTGACAGCAGGTAACAACAATCATGATAAAATCATATATATCTAAAATTCATAAGTAATCAATAAAATTCATAAAACCATTCAATACAGTTAACAAGATGGTACTCATATAATTACAGGGCCATTGGAGGCCCAGCCAAGCAGTCAAATCCTCATATCAGAATCCCCGAGGGAGAGGAGAGGGAGCCCAGTAACAATGACAACCTGTGGTTGCCCTCAATTGTAGGCCTGGTGGAAAAGCTCTGTTTTACAGGCCCTGCAGAACTTCTGAAGGTCTCATAGGGCCCTGATGTTACTTGGAAGAACATTCCATCAGGCTGGGGCCAGGGCCTTGTTAGAACATAGAATCATAGAGTTGGAAGGGACCACCAGGGCCATCAAGTCCAACCCCCTGCACAATGCAGGAAATTCACAACTACCTCCCCCCTCCACACCCCTAATGACCAGAAGATGGCCAAGATGCCCTCCCTCTCATCATCTGCCTAAGGTCACAGAATCAGCATTGCTGACAGATGGCTTGAAAACCTCCAGGGAAGGAGAGCTTACCACCTCCTGAGGAAGCCTGTTCCACTGGGGAACAGCTCTAACTGTTATAAAATTCTTCCTAATGTCTAGACGGAAACTCTTTTGATTTAATTTCAACCCGTTAGTTCTGTTCCGACCTTCTTGAGCAACAAAGAACAACTCGGCACCCTCCTCTATATGACAGCCCTTCAAGTACTTGAAGAATGGTTATCATATCCCCTCTCAGTCTTCTCCTCTTCAGGCTAAACATACCCAGTTCCTTCAACCTTTCCTCATAGGACTTGGTCTCCAGACCCCTCACCATCTTTGTTGCCCTTCTCTGGACACGTTCCAGCTTGTCTACGTCTTTCTTAAATTGTGGTGCCCAAAACTGAACACAGTACTCTAGTTGAGGTCTAACCAGAGCAGAGTAAAGGGATACCATCACTTCGCGTGATCTGGACACTATACTTCTGTTGATGCAGCCCAAGACAAGGATGTTGTCCTATTGTTGCTGGTTGCGAAGGGGGCCCCATAACAGTTCAAGCTTCAGGGCCCCGAAAATGTAGGTCCGCCACTGCTCCCATCCAAATACTAACTAGGGCTGACCCTGCTTAGCTTTTGAGATCTTAATAGGTAAGGAAGCGTCTGCTATTTCCAAGGAAAAACAACAAGATCCTTTCCCTGTAAGCATCATTTTTATAACTTAATTTCAACTTTAAAATTAGATGCATGTCCAGATCCACTAACATGAGCAGTATGCATGCTTCCCTATATGTACGAATTTCTTAATCAAGATTTCTTGAAATATACATTTGTGGATGTTGTCCATATGAGATTCAATGCTTTCAGTGGGTGCCCATTTAAATGTGCATTCAGAGGACATACCCATACACATTATTATGCCACTAGTTACCATGTAACAATAATTTTTCAAAGCACATGTAGAACCAAAGAAACGGTATTAAAGTTTATGTACACAAAGCCATGAAAACTGTCCCTGTAAACTTATTTGCTTCAATGAGACTACTGAATCGTATTTTTATTGTTTCTACTATTTCTAGTGCTGCAAACACAGTTGTGTGTTTGAGATGCTCTGATACTGCAGTTGTGAATTATTATGCTACATAAAGTATAAAAGTTTTAAAATGTTAATATTTTAAAATGAACACACTAGCAAAGATTATGAATTATTTTGGTTTTGCTGTATATAAATCTCCTGGTGACTAGCAATTTCCATTGATAATGAAGAGACATTTGTCTGTTTCCAGCATTAGTCACAGGATTTTTGATTGACTTTTTTTTGTTCTGATTTAAAAGCCAGGAAGAGGTTTATTTTATCCTTACTGAAGTAGAAACTTGTTCCCATTAATTGTCACTGTAAAATGACTCATTCATTTTCAAGACGTCTGATGGTGAAAAGTGGTAAATTTGCCCCATCCTGTAGAAACAACAAATTGTCTTCAGATGTCATCATAAAACTGAGCATCATTGTAAGAAATAATGAATATTAGTAATTTAACAAAAATGAGTACATGTGTGACCTATTTTTTAGTAGTCTACGGGTTGGAGCCAAATCTCTGTTTCTAAGAGTAGAAGTAAATTCTGCTTGAATGGGTAATGGAAAGTCCCCCACATCTTCTACAGATTGTCCATTTTAGCTGCAACATTCCATACTACATTTCATGCATTTCTGAGGATCCCTCAATACTAGAAATAGCTTTTAGGGTAGTAGTGGCTGCAGCAATAACGGAGATGCTGAAAAGCACTGTTTCATGAATGGAGCTCCTGTTATAGTTACCAGGACCCCATACTATTCCTGCTTGTTAAGTTTTTAAAGACACAGGTACATTCTCACAAGTGAATCAGTGAAATTACAGTAAGCAAAATACTATGTGAAGAAAGGCTTCGCTGAGTGATTTTAGAGTTTCCCTCTATATGCTTCTGCCCTCCAAGAAGCAGATGTATGGTATAGTCTTGAACTGTTGATGTTAATTTTTCTTTAATTTTATAATTATCAAATGACAGCTGCAAGTCTCAAGGTTTTTAGAGCTGACATGGCTGTAACTCCTGGGCGCACACTCGAACCAACACTTGGAGTATGGCCATATATTTACCAAGTGCTCTGATGCTTATGCATGAAGTTCTTAGAGGCAAATCTCTGTGCCAACACTGATTTCCAATAACTTTGCTTAAATGTGCCTTTGCCAACTGTCAAAGCCAAAGGCTTTCTCATATTTAATTTGCTATTAGTTTGCTAATTGCTTATTGTTATGCTGTTCTGTTCTGTAATTGCAAATGAGGTTTTGTAGAAAATTCATTTTCTTTGAAGTGAGAAACACAGCTCCAGTTAACAAATTCCTAAAAAATAGCACATAGATTGACTGGGCTGTTGAGGCATCTCAAATGTAATAGGTTTGGGAATGGGTCCCAATCTTTCCTTCTTATGAAATAAGATCATTAAGGGAGGGTGTCAGAGCCTTGCACATCATGTCAAAATAATTCTAATTTCTTTATCTACACTGATGGAGTCTTGAGCTGGCAGTGATTCTGCTTACTTTGAGTCATGTACAAACAACCCTGAGGAAAGAGATTTTGGGATTGTTGTAGATAACTCCACATAAACAGTCTGCAGAGTCAGTGAAAAAAGTAAGTACCTAGTGATTATTAAGGAATTAATTATTAATAAAATTGCCAACATCATAATGGCTATATACAAATCTGTAGTGTGGTTGGTTACATTTGGAATGCCATGTATGGTAGTGGACTCTGGGCCTCAAACAGAATATTATAGAACTGGAAAAGATACAAAAACAGCACAGGAGCACTTCACATATAAGACATACTATGTGTTTGAAGTGTTTAAGTTCAGAAAAGAGATTACTAAGAGGGGCATAATTGGAGTTTACCAGCAGGGGACTCACAAGGACTTGTCAGGGGCATCTCATTCTCCTCTGTATTCCTTCCTACTATTTCATTTTTCCCTTCCATGGCAGCCCCCACAGTAACATATTTTCTTGCTTCCTTATCTCCTTCCAGCATGCCAGCCAACCTTCCTCTATCTTCCCCCCTGCCTTCAGCTTTCCCTTTTTTTTCCTCCTGGCAATCTCACCCCAGCAAAACTCCAGCCACATTCCAAGGTGTCTGCTGATCCTGGTGCAGTTGCACAGTAGGGAACCTACAAGGACTTGTGAGGGGTCCCTTATTTTCCCCTGTATCCCCTCCCCATGCTATTTCCTCTTACCCCCACCCCTCATTGTATCCTGAAGTGATCTGTTAATGTGTGTAATCCAAAGCTAATCTCAGGAAAAACAGTCTCCCATAGGAAAGGTATTCTTGCCATTTATTAAAGGAGTCACTGATAGGATGGAGAAACTTTTGAAAAAACATAACCTACAAACAGTGTTTAAACCCACCAAGAAAATACAACAAATGCTACGATCAGCAAAAGACAAAAGAGACCCCCTCACCTCTGCAGGAGTATATCGTATACCTTGCAGCTGTGGAGAAGTTTACATCGGGACCACAAAACGCAGCATACAAACAAGGATAAAAGAACATGAAAGATACTGCAGACTTGGCCAACCTGAGAAATCAGCAGTGGCTGAACATGGACTGACACAAACAGGACACAGGGTCTTATTCCAAGACACTGAAAGACTGGACAATTCTACCAACTATTTTGTCAGATTGCACAGAGAAGCTATTGAAATTCATAAACATCAGCACAACTTTAACAGAAAAGAGGAGAGTTTAAGAATGAATAAGGCTTGGCTTCCTGCCCTGAAAAACCTCCAGACAAAGACAACATTCAACAATAGCCATACAGATTAGCTTTGGATTACACACATTAACAGATCACTTCAGGATACAATGGTTCCATATTAACATACCATACCCTCATTATCACATTATCTTGATACTTACAGGACAATACTTTTGCAGGACAATACTCAGCTCAAACCCAACCCCTTTCTGACTATATATTACTCTTCCTACACCCTTGACACTGAGAGACACTGTCCTTCAGTGTTACTACTCTGAAGATGCCTGCCACAGTTGCTGGCGAAACGTCAGGAAAGAAAATTCCAAGACCACGGTTACACAGCCCGGATAACCTACAAGAACCAAACCACATCTAATTTTAGCCCTACCCCCCACTTCCTCACTCAGTTTCCATGGCAAATCTGTGATAAAATTCTAGTAGGAGATCTTCAGACAGGTTTACTTCTGAAATACCCTCTCACTGGAAAAGACAATAATGCTGAGGAAAGTTGAAGGCAGCAGGAAAAGAAGAAGACCCAACATGAGATGGATTGATTCCATCAAGGAATCCGCACTCCTCAGTTTGCAAGACCTGAGCAAGTCTGTTAGTAACAGGACATTTTGGAGGTCATTACTTCATGGGGTTGCCATAAATTGGAAGTGATTTGACTTCACATAATGCATACACACAGATCAAATCAAGCCTGAACACTCCCTAGAAGCTAAAATGACCAAGCTGGAGCTACTGTAGTCACTTTATCAGAAGACAAGAGTCACTGGAAAAGGCAATAATGCTAGGAAAAATGGAAGGCAGCTGGAAAAGAGGAAGACCCAACATGATATGGATTGACTCAATCAATGAAGCCACAGGCCTCAGTTTGCAAGATCTGAGCAAGGCTGTTAACAATAGGATGTTTTGGAGACCATTATTTCATAGGGTTGCCATAATTTGGAAGTGATCTGACTGCACATCATGCACACAAACACACCCAGCATCAGTCTCGCCTCCCCTGGCCCCAGGGATGCCTGGGCTCGCCAGCCCCAGAGTTGCCTCCCCCCCACTACTCATCGCCAGGAGGGAGGAGGGACCAGCTTCTGCAGCTGACGAAGCCTCCCGCGAAACGTGGATACTGATCCGGACGACACGTTCTAGTAACCTCTCCTCGGCTGTCTTTATGTGGACTGTACCACTTACCTGTAGCATTGCTACATATATGCAATACTATTAATATATGAACAATATTAGAAATACTTACCGTGATAATAGTACTGTTGAATTGATGTTGCTCCTTGCACTTCTGTGTATTTGTATATATTGTAAATAGTAGTGTCCTTTGTTAAGTATTTCACTAGATATTTTGCATCCTAATATAGTTGTATTGCATTGAATTGTGTGTGCTGGTTTTGTGTTTTTACAATACCCCACAGCATAGAGCCTATTGTGTTTTGCTAGGTTGAGCCCAGGATGTGGGCAGCATGCACAGCAGTGGGGTGTGCAGCCACACCCGCAGCCTCTGACCTAGCTGCTGTAGTGGTGCCCTGCTCTGCCTGCCTCCCAGGGCAGCTGTCCCCCTCGCCCCGTGGAATTGGCCCTGCTGGACTCCCTTCGATTCCTTTCTAGGACTATCCCTGTGTTCCTATGCTGGGTTACCTGGGAGCAAACCTCATAAGTACAGTGGAACTTAGTTCCACTGCATAAAATTGGTCTATGGAGTGGCAGCATATACATTTTCTAAATAAATTAACTAGTAGAAAAGAGCAGAAGAGTTGCCAGTAATTTTTGTATTGGTCTGTTTGCCTCGTTTTTAAACTTGTTTAAGCTACATTTTTGTTTTGTTATATACCATGAACCTTCAAAACAGAGCTAAATAAATGGATTTTATCATGTATGGGATTTCAGACTGGCAGTTTAGCATGAATGGCAGTTTAACAGCAGTCCTCAAACCGGTCATACAACTTCAGAGGTGGAGGTATCAAAGAGAAGCCTTAATAAAATGAACAAGAACATGACATCTTGAAAAGTAAATGTTTTTGAAATATGTAATAGACCATGGGTAGTTTTGGTCTTTCAGAAACTATTTGAAATTGTACAATATTCAGTGTCTCATTGTTTTCAGAATTATTTAAAAGATTTTGTAGGATTAAGATGATGTTATTTTAAAGTCTTCTTTTCTAAGCATAGTATAATATTTCTTTCTAAAATATATTAGTGAACTATGCCAAACAATCTTGGTTAGGTACATTTCATTAAAATGTTGAAAGCATGTGTTTGTCAGTACAGAATTATGTTTTCAGTGGTGTTTATTACACTCCTAGCTAATTTAAAAGTTTGTGTTCTCTTTAGCCATCTCACTCAGCATTCTTAGACATACTAAAGACAACTCTGTTCTTAATAAGAATTTTTAGAAATCACAGCATGTGCCTCAAACCCTCAGTAGTACACAATAAATGTTACATCAGGGACACAAATATCATTACTCTGAAAAATTACTGATGGTGTGATGATTATGGAAATCATCATCGACTGATCATCAGTCACAATTTATTTCAAATCAATGTCTACAATCCGTTGCTTAGATGGAAATGTTTATTGAAATTGCCTCTAATGTAGTACAGCTCTTCAGAGATAACTTTGTCCTACAAGCAGAGATGCTTTGTCATGCATCATCTGCTGTTCATGAATGGAACCATGCTATGAGCTCATGGCCTCAAGCAATCCAAATTAGTTAGAAGAGCACTGGAGTACCATATATTCTTAGGTACTGGCAATGCACTTTAAATTAGAGCAGTATGCCAAACTGTAAACTCTCTCCCTAGATGCACAGCAGAGTCACATGTTTTCTTCCCAGTTGCCAAAGGAATAATCCACATCTCAATCTATGAAACTAATCATTTTAAATATATTGTTGTTGGATTTAAACATAATTGGCATTTTCGTCTCTGAATGGTCTCTGTATCAGACAATATAACTTGGAAATTTTTATCTGAAGACCTTAATTATTCTATTTAGGATAAATTTAGGTGAGAAAGCCAAGGCTATTTTAGCATGAATCTATATTCCATTAGACACTCTTTAAACTAACAAAAAGAGATTAACCATATTCACTTGGGTTGCCAACCTCCAGGTAGTAGCTGGAGATCTCCTGATATTACAATGCATCTCCAGCCGATAGAGATCAGTTCACCTGGAGAAAATGGCCGCTTTGACATTTGGACTCTATGGCATTGAAGTCCCTCCCCTCCCCAAACCCCACTCTCCTCAGGCTCCGTTCCAAAAACATCCCACTGGTAGTGAAGAGGGATCTGGTAACCCTACTGTTAACACTTGCATCTGTAACCTTCAATATGTACCCTAGAAAGCAATTCGTATCCTACCAAAAGACACAGAGAATTGATAAGCAGTGAATGGATTCTAAATAGATAGCACTATGTTTATTCACTTTGGGATCTTCAAAGGTCTCTGAATTTAATTCATCTGAGTTGTGTTTAACATAATTCTTATTGTCCATGGAACTATATCATATGCATCAGTCGATGAATTATTGTTTTTCTTCTATGATAGCTTTTGCTTATCTTTGTAGAGATTACTTATTGATATCAAATAATGCCATGTCATCAACAAATAATTGTACTACTCGTTCTTCAAACTGTTGTAATGTAAATCAGATTTTTAATACTAGTATAATGAATTTGAGATCAGGCTGTCCCACATGGCGTAGATATAATACCCTAGCCAAGGCCCTTCAGCTCTAGCTTCCATAGGGTTGCCAGGTCCCTGTTTAGGACCAGCAGGAGGTTTTTGGGGTGGAACCTGAGGAGGGCGGGGTTTGGGGAGGGGAGGAACTTCAATGCCATAGAGTCCAATGGCCAAATCGGCCATTTTTTCCAGGTGAACTGATCTCTGTTGGCTGGAGATCAGTTGTATTAGCAGGAGATCTCTAGCTAGTACCTGGAGGTTGGCAACCCTAAGGGCCCATCAGATTTGGAGTAAATGAGCTTCCCATCTAATTGGGGCAGGAGGCAAATAGGTGTCAGTTTGAGAAGGCACAGTGTGTGAAACTGAAAAAGGAGATACATGGAGGAAAAAACACCCATTGCTAAGGAGGGAAGTGCCTGGTTGGTATAGGATCTCTCTCTCTCTCTCTCTCTCTCTCTCTCTCTCTCTCTCTCTCTCTCTCTCTCTCTCTCATGGAGTTGCAGAAGTTGCAGTGGGGTTGTACAGGTATCTCAATGGCTCTAGCTGTGGTCTATCCATATATTTGTAAGTAAAGCAGATACTCAAAATGCCATAAAACTCCAACCTGGGTAAACATTAGCCCTAGGAAATTCTCCCTGCTTGAAGAATTGGGGTAACCAGATTTGTACTCTTCCAAATTATTCAAAAACTGTACTATATACTGCCTATTAATTTATGAAACAATCTTTGCATGAATCTTAAAACTAAGCATCAATTTTCTGTTGTCTAGCATACATATATAGAGTTTGAAAACTAGGTTACCAGCATTCCAGGTATAGCAAAAATTTAGCATGTTCCAGGATAAGCTAAAACCAATTAAGGGCTAGCAAAATCTGGATGAACATCGATCTTTGTTCATGTATATAAGGGCCCACATCTTGCAGCACAACACACATGGCTAACTTTTTATTCAGATATATTCTTGATGGAAGAAATGCTCCATAGATTTGATTGTACAAGATAGACTAATGATACTTTGTTCCTTATCTTGTATTTCATAGTCAAATAACATTGCTTTCTAACCAATTTTTGCTATACCTGGAATGCTGGCAACCTAGTTTTCAAACTCTATATATGTATGCTAGACAACAGAAAATTGATGCTTTAGTTATTCAGGGCCCCTGGGCAAAAATCCAGGATGAGGCCCCAGAATCATTGTCACCTCCCTGCTGGGGCCAAACAAGGGGTGGCTCTTGCCCCATGCAGGGTGGGCAGAAGCAAGCAGCCAGAAGCCAGCTGCCTGAGCCCCAGATTCAAGCAGTGACAGGACAGTGACAGCCCCAAGATTCAAGCACTGACAGTGACAGGAGCCTGCTCTTCCCCCCTTCTTTGGGGCAGTGGGCTGTGGTCAGGGCCCACCCCCACTGCAGGGCCCAGAGCAGCTGCTACTGTCGCCCATTGGCTAATACTGTCTTTTGTCTACAGTAGCTGTTGTTATTGTGAAAAGGTTGAAAGTTCCCATAAAATACATGCTCTGGGGTGGATCCAGTGATCAGTGGGTGCAAGAATCTTTCCTTTGTTCCCCTCTGCTGACTGAAAAGACAGGGAAGGCTAATTTTGCCTCATTCCCCCCCTCCCAGTGGAACTTTCCTGACCTATCTAGTTTAGTCCGCAGAGGTCTGACAACTTAGGGAATTGGACGGGAAAGGACTGCTAGAGGGAGAGGAACAAATGACAGATTTATTTACATCAGCGCCTTCTGCTGATGGATCTTTGTCTTCAACACACTGATTCTTCTATGTCTTAAGGCCTGAATTTCCAGAAACACTTGTCACTCAGTAGATGTGCTTAAATGATCTGAATTTATTTCTACTTGAAGGAAGCAGAGGGATAAAAATGTAATAGATGGAGTCAAGACCATTTCAAAATTCCAGGACTCTTTTGTTGTTGGATTTTTATGCCCTCTGAAATATATGAAAAAACCTGAAATATTGTAAAAAATGCAATCAACTGGTTTGCTCATAGCAACACACAGAGAGAGCAACTGATTTTTGGTCCTAGTTGCCCCTATGGTTGTTAGATCACACAATGATGTAGTCACTGGCAGTGACAGAGGTTCAGGAGGATATACTAGTTGCATCTTGTGCCAGTGCTGATTGGGAGCAAGTTGAACCCCTGTACCCTCCTCACTGTACTGCCCAAGCTTGGGCAGACAACTGACTCAGAGGACTCGTCTAGAAGCTGAGTGGAAGAAAAGTAGATTGGAAGAGGAAAGTGGCAACAGGTAAGTCATGGGAAAGGAAGGGTTAAACACCTGCTCTCTCTCTCTCTCTCTCTCTCTCTCTCTCTCTCTCTCTCTCTCTCTCTCTCTCTCTCTCTCTCTCTCTCTCTCTCTCTCCCCTCCCAACTTTCCTTTGCTCCCGAGATATTTGGCCCAGAACTCATCCCAGTCTTCCTTCTTCCCCTGTGTATGTTTTAATCCAAGTCATACTAGCAACTTTATCTTGCCTTATGGAAACAAAACTGCAGACTGTTTAGTTGCTTGAACATTTAACGCTTCCACAAACCTCTGCCTAGCCAGTATCAGAGACTTTACCACAAGCACAACATAATGTGGGTCATTTACAGTGCAGTCCTAAGCAGAGCTGCATCCTTCTGAAGCCCATTGACTTCATGGCCTGTTTAGATTGTCTTCATCAATAAAAAATAACAACCAGAAATTCATTGTCATTCATAGGTGACTGGAGAAGGCAGTGGCAAACCACCCTGCAAACACTCCATGGATTAGTAATGACCTGGTGCTTGCATGAGGGACTATCTTTACCTTTTATGATCTAAACATGCTTTTTAAAAAATAAGAGTCCTGTTCCATGTGTTCAGCGTGTGAACACTTTACAGATTTACAGGGTACTGCGCTCATGTGCCTTGCACCCATAATGGATGTTCCATCCAAACATCTGCACAAGCTATACATGCGCGCAAGTGTACACAGGTTGCCTTTGTATAAGTGATCAGGACCCTACAGCAATTCCAATTGCCTATACAAAATCTGTACTGCAAATATTTAGGTTTTTCACAAGTATCACCCAGGATGTGGTGATGGCTGCCAGCCTGGAGGGCTTTAAGAGGGGAGTGGACATATTCATGGAGGAGAGGGGTATTCATGGCTATTAGTTGGAATGGATACGAGTCATGCTGCATACCTATTTTCTCTAGTATCAGAGGAGCATGCCTATTATTTTGGGTGCGGTGGAACACAGGCAGGATGGTGCTGCTGCAGTCGTCTTGTTTGTGGCTTCACAGAGGCACCTGGTTGGCCACTGTGTGAACAGACTGCTGGACATGATGGGCCTTGGCCTGATCCAGCAGGACCTTTCTTATGTTCTTATGTTCTTATCTAAGGAAGAGCTGGTGGGTGGGTTCCTGCCCCTCTGTACACATTAGAGAGCACTGTATGTGTTTTAGAACTATTTAAGAAAAATACTAGCATTCTGAAAAGTAAATTCATTGAATTCACCATCGGCAGCCATTCCTTCTACCTCTTTCAATAAACTCAGCTACACTGAAACTGAATTTCGGCCATGTACGATGTAGCAGTTCATTTCAATATACGTGGGATGTAGTATTAGGGGCCACAATGGGAAGGAGGAATTAGTGGAAATTACTACCCCTTTCTTGCACACGTAGAAGTACCCCGTTGATCCTGCCGTGCAGGTTTGGAGCCAGCCCATTGCTATAATTGCTATTGTCTTACAAGTAATTACGGTGCTATCAACGGAACTGTTCCATATGCTTTCATTGACTAGGGATATCATTTGTCCTATCAGTGTAAGATTATGGAGAGGTAAACAAATGACTCTAAGTAATATGAATATTTTTTTCCAAGTATTGAATATGCAATCAGCTAGAGATATGCACTACATTAGTTTGACATAGTTTTAATTTCTGCGTTGAGGAACGTGTGCAGAAAAAATGATAACTGTGATATTATTCATGCATTTTTAATGAGAGAATTTTGCCCCATCTAGGCTTACTGAAGCTCTGGATGTAGGCATAACATGTATTTTGAATACTTGAAGCAGGACAAAGACAAGAACAGTGAGTGTGTTGTGAATGTTGTACTTGATATTTATTTATTTACTGTTTTTATCGTCTGCCTTTCTCACTGAGACTAAAAGCAGATTATGCACAGTATCATATCAGTTCTATTTCCAGCAATTTTTGAGGCTTACCTACAAATAGTGCTACTGTCTGAACGCAATGCTGATATTCCTACCAGAACATCCATCCATTAGTGTATAATTTTTGGCATTAAGATACAGATGTAACCAGCAATAATAATGAGATGTGTGTGCTTTACATACATTTCCAGATAGTGTAGCATAATGGCTGGAGTACTGATAATTAACCGATGATGAGAATGCTGGAAGTTTGGAAGACATGGGTTTAAATTCCTACTTATCTGTGAAATCATTGGACCAATAACTATCTTGTGCCAGACACCCTATCTCAACCTAGTCTTAACTATTGTGAGGGAAAAAATGGGGGTGGTTGGAATAGAAATATTTATATGTGGCCCTGAGCTCCTTGCAGGTAGGGCAGGATAAAAATGTGATTAATAGATTATGGCCACAACCCATTAAAGTTAGTTGCATTTAAGTCCCTTGGAAAGCAATAGGGAAAGTGCATAGTTAAACAGAGAAGTCCCATTGATTTCAGCTCCTCATTACATGTACTGCTGTGCTAAATATCCTTGACTCAGTAGGTTGCATCTTTTGTATACAGTAGTTGTTCTAACACTCTTTCCAGCCTTCCATAAACCCAAACCTTCAAATGATTTACATCTTTGTCTTCTGCACAGGGTAGATGGTGGATAGATATTCAAAACAGTTTATTTTCTGTGTTTGATTTCTTGGCACTTAAATATCTCCCATACAAATAGGAGATAAAGTACCTATATAAGAAATTGACACTGAGAGACACTGTCCTTCAGTGTTACTCCTCTGAAGATGCCTGCCACAGCTGCTGGCGAAACGTCAGGAAAGAAAATACAAAGACCACGGTTACCAGTTTTTTAATCTGTTTAAAATTTCCAGTTTAACAACTGGTTCAAAACTAGTTGTTCAAAACCAGTATAATCAGGAGACCTCCTCCCCATTTTCCAGTTCACTGTAGAAATTAACAGCTTGCTTTTATCCTTGTGACTTTGATAATCCTGTAGATTCTACTGTTTTGTTTTGTTTTTTTAACCCAAGTTCTCTTGGAAAGCCGGTGCTATTTCAAAAAATGCATAGCTACTGTAATTTCAGCCAAGTCCTCTAAAGGATTGATTTACCTCTAATATATCTTCTGAAACTATCATTTGCATGTGCTTGTTCCATCTCCAGGACTCCTATTAAAGGTATTTTGTTTCTGACACCCAAAGAACACTTTGACATAATTCAGCATCCATTTTGACAGTCAAAATGAGAGGCCTGACCTCTCCTCCACCATTAATGCAACATGTCATACGTAAGAAAGATGGTGAACCAGTCAGTCAACCAAATGCAAAATTTTCTTCAACAAGAACCATAGCTTGTGAGCACCTGAGCATGCCTGGAAGACTATCCAACCCTTACCTAGGTTGTGTGCTATAAAGCCCTTCAAGAATAATATTTTGACATAGCGCCTTGCTCTCCAAAGTCTCTGGGAAGCCTCAAGAGAAGATTTCCTCCATCTCATATAGTTCACAAAGCAACAAACTTGGTGTGATTGTTATGGTCTATATAGTATGTTAAGGATAATATTGCAGGCACTCTATTAGAGAGGTCAAGGCTTCTAACTATTGAAAGTGAGTCATATATTGAATCATATTATTCAGAGCATATTACAATTCACTGTCTATGTGTTGGCACTTTCCACCAGCAAACTATTGAGGGCCAAGGCCTAGTCATGGAATAAGAAAACATTAATTCACCAGAGACGTCACACAGGGCCTAGGAACAACAGCAGCTTTGTGCTGGGGATTTAATGGATTTAAGCATGTCTAAAATTGAATAGCATTGGGCTTCATGAGTACATATGGTTATTCTGGGGATACATGGAACACAATCAAAACTGAGCCAAACATACCCTATTCGTTAACCTCAGAAGGATAACTGAGCTGTATGAAATTATCTCATAGGTCACATCCGATGGCAGCATAATGCCTGCAGATGCATTCTGCTTTCGGTTTCTATTCACCTCCATTGCCTTTTAAGATTCCATTTTCCCAGGATGATGAGGGGCAGAGGAGAGGCAGCAAGGGAACAAAGCAACTCAGCAGATATGTGCCTAACAGGCACAGTATCCATCCAGAACACTTAGCCCATTTCATGCTGCATAGCATTGTCCCTGATCGGCAGTTCCATGTACAGAGTTTTCCCTAATTTCATTGCTGGTTCATTGGCTTGTGAAATACCCTTATTGTATACTGAAAGTAATATAAATCTCACCTGAGTACAGTAATGACCCCCAAACATATGAAATAATGATATTTAAATAATCCACACTTTTTAAACAGATGAACTGAGCCAAGTCCAAATTAAACTTCTGAGGATGTTCAAAGTTACTTCCACTTTAATTTAGTGGCAGTTTTTCCTTATGGAGTGAAACAGATTAGTTAAAATGCCTCTTGGGTTACTTTAAGTTAAAGTAGTTACTTCTACTCTTTCAGTGTTCACTTCCCATGTAACCTGGCCAAGAAAAAAGAAATTACAAAATGTAGTTTGAAATGCTAACGAAGAGTGAAAAGTATGCCGGGTCCCTCTTTGCCACCGGCGGGAGATTCTTGGGGCGGAGCCTGAGGAGGGTGGGGTTTGGGGAGGGGAGGGGAGGGACTTCAATGCCATAGAGTTCAATTGCCAAAGTGGTCATTTTTCTCCAGGTGATCTGATCTCTATCTGCTGGAGATTAGTTGAATTAGCAGGAGATCTCCTGCTACTACCTGGCAGTTGACTAAAGATAAACCAGCAGTACAGAAAACCATTTAGTAAGTATGCTGTATTGTTATTCACATATAGAATAAACAAAGGCAGTCACAATTTTTGTTACAAGTTACAAGACACACATTACAAGAGTACAGCGCATTAAATCTCCTGTAACTACTCCACCCCCCAAGACTCCATAAGGGAGTCCCCATAACAGGGGAAGCAGGCTCACAGACACAGCCTCCCTCCACCAATAGATCCATCCCAATGCACAAACTGCCATCCCAACTGTGACAGAAACATAGAAACAAATATAGAAAAGTAAAACTGGAGGAGGTGTCAATGGTCATCTAGTTCAACCCCCTGCCCAAGGCACAGCATTCATAAGTACCTTCCCCCCACTCCCCCAGTGACCCCTGCTGTATGCTCAGAGGAAGGCAAAAACCTCCAGGATCCCTGACCAATCTGGCCTGCAGGAAAATTCCTTTCTGACCCCAGGAAAGCCCTGCTAGCATGGCTGTGATGGTGATGGGGGCCAGTGGCGCCCGGACGCCAGCGTGTTTGCTTCTGCACCAGCGTAGGCGCCACCTTATCCCATGATAATGTGGCACCTATGCTGGAGTGGGGTCACGCCAGCTCCTAAGGAGCTTCCCCCCTCTCCTTCAGGTATGGGCTCTTAATGCATAACTTGTAATGGTAAAATACCTAAAGCTATTCTTGATTTTCAGTGATTCTTTATAAAGTTATCTCTGAAAGTTTGGTTCTTCTTAAATTTAAAATTTGAAAATAAGGTGACTGCAGTGGCTCCTTGATGTCCTTCCCCCCTGAACTTTTCTTCTTTACAGTCTTCCCCTAAAACTGGTGCTGTATACGTTAGCAATTATGCATTATTGTTTCACAAAACATCACCCAGAAAGTCTCTATGATATTTTATTTATAATGGTAAACTATGTACTTTAAAATAAAGTACAAAAGAATTAAACCATCAAGTCAAAGGGAGCTTTTTTCTAAATTGTCAAGTTCCTAATGGGTTAGATCCTACAAATAATTTCTGATCATGGAAAGGGGGGGATTATTTTTGCCTATACTTCCTCTCAGTGTAACCCTATGACTCTCCCCTCGTGCTGTTCCTGGAGGTCCCCTGTCCCCCCCAGAAGCAGCATCATGGGAGGGATTGGGGCTGCAGTGGGAGGGAATATACAAGGAAGTTGTACTTTGCTGATGGAAACCCTTCCATCAGCAGAGATTTAGGGTGGAATCTAAGCAGTGTATCACAAAATATATCACAAAAGTAGTGTGATACAGAAAAGACTTATCCGCATGTGTTCCACCTAACTTGAAAACCTGAAAATCCTAATAATTTTACGTGAAAAATCTTTTCCATTGCTTGTTTTACATATTGAGTTTAGTAGTTCCACCTATAATTTCCCTAATATTGGTTGTTGAACTAACAGAATAGTTAAGGCATGTTCTCATTATCCAAATGAGGGGCTATAGTGGTTGCAGGATTAAAACATTGTTTGCCTTACTAAAGGTTATGTATTTAAGTCATTTTCACATAGAACAACTTTCTCCAGTTCACAAAGCTGCCAACTCCAGATTGGGTAATTCCTGGAGATCTGGGGGTGGTGCCTGGGGAGGGCAGGGTTTAGGGAAGGAAGGGACATCAGCAGGATATACTGGCATGGAGTCCACCCTCCAAAGCAGCCATTTTCTCCAGGGGAGTTGGTCTTTATAGTCTGGAGAACAGTTGTAATTCCAGGAAATCTCCAGGTCCCACCTGGAGCTTGGCAACCCTACCAGTTCAATCAGTTTTATACTGGGTATTTAATCCATCTAACTGCAGGCCTAGAGAGTAGTGAAACAGTTCCTTTGTATTGTTCTCTTCTTGGAAAATGGCCTGCCTTAATCATGTTTTCATGATAAGCCACACACAGAGCAGATTTTATTTCTTTTTTTATATGCATGCTATACCCTTGAAAAGAAATAGTCATTTGATATTATGAATGCCATTTCAGGAATATTGCATTCTTCTCTGACCATTTACAAAAAGTATGAGCAGTGCTTAAATCACCCAGTTTGCAATGGACAGCTTTTTTGCTGTTGTATTACAGAAAACCTAGCAGTGCTTTAATTTAGAAAGTAAATGAATTGGGACGTTGATTCTAGATGCATTTCTTTGGAAGGAAATCCCATTGGTTTTACTGCATCTGATGTTGAGTTAAGTATGCATAAGATCGGCAGTGTTTTAAAAATCAACAGATTTATTTCCAAATAAATACATTTAGGAAGGAATTGTTTACTTCAATGGGGCTGTGCTGGCAAAAATCCAAGAACTTTTACTTAATTTGGTTGCAGATTGGGTTTTATTTTCTTTTTACACAATTGACTATTATATAGATCAAAGTGAAACAAGCTATCAGCTCTGCCAATGCAATTCAAGAATGCTTTGGCTAGCTATTCATGTGCAGCTTTCAAAATGGCAAAAACTGGCCAAAGTACTTTTGTGTAATAAAAATCCTTCATGAAATTGTTAGACCACAGCTTAAGTTCAGTTGTTGGTACAGTGGTGTTTGTGATTGCTTTTTGGCATAGTTTCATTCTATAATTTACTTTGGGTAGTTTTTCTTGCCTTATTTCTCTCCTCCTCCTGATTAAATTCCCCACAAGATAAAACCATTAAAAATTTGCCATCTTGGAATGGAAAAGATAAAATCAGTTCTATGGCATACATTTAACTTTCTTCCAGTTAGTTACCAGACTGTGTCAAATTACTTTATATTTTGATAACAGGAAACCGATACTTCCGTGGAAAACATTATGAAGAAAAGTCTTAATACAAAACTTCAGACATAGTTTAAGTGGACATTGAGATTATGTGCTTTACAGCATCGAATTTTCTTATTTTATCATGTCACAGTAGACACTATGGATGATTATCGGGCTTACTAAAGTAAAGTTCCTGACTTGTTAATTATACTTTTTCATGTCTGCAAAATTCCATATTCTTCTAACAAAGTAAAATGATTTTTACACGTGAACAAAGGTCACTTTAACTTTTATCAAATAAGTTACCTAAGGTTAGCTCACTTTAAATTTTACCTACTAACTTATTTATAGTGGAACAGCTACATTCGAGTCCAGTAGCACCTTAGAGACCACAAAGATTTGGAGTATAAGCTTTGGGGAGTCAAAGCTCCCAAGTTGGATACAAGCTGGAATGGAGATCTCTGACTCCTTATATCCCAGTCAGAAGGTGGGAGGGGTGTTGCAAAGAAGGAACCCAGGATGCAGAGGTACAGAACATGTAGTAATTAGCTTGATTAGAGGAGAAGGAAAATGCTTGGGGGCAGAAAATTAGCATCTGTAGTGATATAAGAATCCTATGCCCCTATTCAGCCCTAGAGATGTCCATTATTCTGAACTTGTGAATGAACTCAAATTCAGCAATCTCATGTTGTAATCTCCCCATGAAGCTTCTCTGAGGACTACCCTTCTTAGGCCAGCAATGGAATGAACTGGAAAATTAAAACGTTCCCCTGCTGGGTTTTGTGTGTTGTGGGTTTTTTATTGTCAGATTTATGTCTGTTTATTCTTTTGCATAAGGACTGACCTGTTTGTCCAATGTAGAGAGTGGAAGAACATTGCTGACATTTGATAGCATATATAACGTTGGAAGATGAACAAGTGAACCTGAGATGGTATGGCTGGTGTTGTTAGGTCTGGTGATTGTGTTGTTAGAGAGAATAGGGGGTAGAGTTGGCATCTTGGTTTGCTGCAGGCCCTGGTCCCAGAGTCCATCTCCATGATAGGAAGGACACTGTTGTGGGTGAGAAGTTGTTTAAGATTAGGAGGCTGTCTGTGAGCAAGAAAAAGTTTGCTTCCCAATGCCTGTGAAAGAGGCATATCATTGTTCAGCATAGATTGTAGGTAGTTAAAATGCATTGCACTGGTTTGAGCCGAGAGCTGTATGTGACCACCAGTGGTACCTGACAGGTACCTGTTTGTGTTTGATTTGGACCTGTCTTGTAGTAGAAGAAGAGGAGTTGGTTTTTACATGCCGACTTTCTCTACCGCTTAAGAAAAAATCAAACCGGCTAACAATCACCTTCCCTTCCCCTCCCCACAATAGTCATCCTGTGAGGTAGGTGGGGCTGAGAGAGTGTGACTAGCCCAAGGTCACCCAGTTGGCTTTATGTGTAGGAGTGAGGAAACAAATCCAGTTCACCAGATTAGCCTCCCACCATTCATGTGGAGGAGTGGGGAATCAAACCCGGTTCTCCTAATCAGAGTCCACCACTCCAAACCACCGCTCTTAGCCACTACACCACGCTGACTCTGTAAGAGGTTATCCCTTGGTATCATTATGAATGGATTACTCAAATCTAGCTGTTCTGCTGCAGACCAACACAGCTACCATCTGAAATTCTTTACAGTTCAATCTTAAACAAAGTTACACCCTTCTAAATCCATTTACATAACTGGGTTTATAAGAGTGTACATTTTCTTAGGATGAGAATGAAAGCAAAATAATGAATTGCAATTGCTTTTTTTGAACAGTTGTAAACTCTGACATGTGTTCTTGTCATGGAAGAATGACAGAACTGATCATTACATCTGTAATATTAATCAAGCATACAGAAATAAAGTCTAAAAGTAGGGCTGTCAATACGGTTCGGCCCGAACTGAAAATCAGCCGAATTTCCCTTGATTCGGCGGTTTTTAGTTCGGGAGGAACCGAACTCAAAACTGGCGGGTAACCGGGGGGGGCGAATTCAGCGAGTTCGGGAGTTCGCGAATAAATTCGGCCAATTCGGGGCCGTCAGTAAGCAGCATAACCTTCAGTAAGCAGCATTCTCCTCCCCCGGCCAATCGGTGGCCAAGCTGGGTCTTCTTCTGGCCAATCAGTCAGGATCGAGTACTGGAGGAATCAGCTGATGTGCGGCCGGCCGGGGAAAGAGAGAGAGAGAGGGAAATCCTCATGTGTGTGTGAGGGGGTGCTTGTGCACATTTGCTCCTTTCCGTGGCTGCAGAGGGCGCATTTTTGGGTGTGCCGACCCCAAACTTTCAGCGGAGCATCAGATAAGGCTTCTTAAGATACCCCCCAAGTTTTGTAAACATTGGGTCAGGGGGTCCCGAGATATGGGCTCCACCCCCTTTTTCTTTCCATGGCTGCAGAGGGCGCATTTTTGGGTGTGCCGACCCCAAACTTTCAGCGGAGCATCAGACAAGACTTCTTAAGATACCCCCCAAGTTTTGTAAACATTGGGTCAGGGGGTCCCGAGATATGGGCTCCACCCCTTTTTCCTCTTCCCCCCTTTTCCATTTTCGTGGCTGCAGGGGGCGCTTTTTTGGGAGTGCAGCCCCCAAACTTTTATCATAGCTTCAGACAATCCCTCTTAAGAGACCACCCAAGTTTTATAAAGATGGGTTCAGTGGGGGCTGAAATATCGGCTCCCCCCCTTTTCTCTTTCCGTGGCTGCAGGGGGCGCATTTTTGGGTGTGCCAACCCCAAACTTTCAGCGGAGCTTCAGACAAGGCTTTTTAAGAGACCACCCAAGTTTTGTAAACATTGGGTCAGGGCCCCCCGAGATATGGGCTTTCCCATTTTCCCTATTGGGATGAATGGATCACCCTCGAGAGATGCATACATATGGATCTCATATTGGATACAAATGGAATCATATTGGATTACCCAGCCTCCCAGCCCCTCCTGCTGGAACAGAAGACAGCCACAGTAAGACCCCTTTGGGGGCTTTAATCTATAATTTTTCTTTTCTGTGTGTGTGTGGGGGGGAAAGCAGAGTCTGTGTGTGTGTGGGGGGGGGAGGGAGCAGTTTCTGTGGGTGGGTGGGGGAAGCCAAAGGGGGCTTTTGCCGGTTCTGCCTGGGGTGTGTCTCTCTCTCCCTGGTTTGAGGGGGGGGTTTCATTTTTATTCTTCAGGTTTTTTCTCATTCATAAGATCAGTTAGGTTATTTTGATGCTTGCTCAAAACTGGTTTTCAAATGGTGACTTAAAGAATGCATCTGCCTGGTCCCCAGTCCAATACAAAAGGAGAAATTCCACCCCCTCCTGCTCATTATGCATAGCTAGCTGCCTCTGTCCCTTTCCATGGTATGCAAACTCCCAGGTGTCAGGTGTTGCTTTGCACTGTTGCAAAGGTGTTGCATTGCGTGCTTGTGTTGCTTTGCAGTTGTATTGTTTTGCAAAATTCTTCACACCTGCCCCGCCCTTTGCATGTTTGCAAAGGTGTTGCTTTTCAGTTGTGTTGCTTTGCAAAGTTCTTAGCACCTGCCCCCCCTTGCTCTCATCAGCTGTTTGTCGGGGCTGGGAGCTTTGTGCGTGGGCGGCAAGCTCTGCTGAGAGATGCACATTCAGGGTGTGGGGACCCCTTTCAGGGCCCATATCTCAGCCCCCCCTGACCCAATCTTCACAAAACTTGGGGAGTCTTTCAATATACGTCCTTTGAAGCTGTGCTGAAAGTTTGGGACCTCTAAGCCCAAAAATGCCCCCCCAGAGCCGCGGAAAGGCGCGGTTGTGTTTTTAATGGCTTTATTCGGCCGAATTTTTTTTCCGAACTTTGAATTCCCGCCGAATTGAACGGATCCGAAGTGGGGGAGTTCGGAATTCGGCACGTACCGAACCCACAAGGGCCAAATTCGGCCGAATCCGAACTGTACCGAATTTTTTTTTTTTTTGACAGCCCTATCTAAAAGTACTGAATCCCATGTTCAGGGCTGAAGAACTCAGTTTGTTCTCACATATACGAAGCCGGAGACGACCGATGCTTTAGGTGGAGCGGGCTGACTGGAGTAAACTCCAACTCCAGTGTCCGCCTGCTGAAAGCCTCCCCCAGTCCACGGCTCCCATTAGGTTCAATTTGAACCTCAACGGCAACTGTTTGTCCGAGGTGGCAGGGCAGCTGTGCGCGAGTAAGGGCCAAAGGCTCGCTTGTTGCTCCCGTGCGCCAGCTGCCACCTGAGACACCACCTATCCTGCGCCTCCCTCTGCCGCCTCCCCCAGCCCGGGCAGCAAAGTGGACACCTGATAAGGTCCGGGAATCCGTGCTTAGAACTTTCAATATAACACATGTAGCACAATCCAGAAAAAGCTAGGCTTGCTTGGGTCCAATAGTGGGAGGATATAATTTAAAAATATAAGAAGACTTGATAAATAGCTTATTCCTTAATTATAAACCCCATATTTACCTTTTATAAAAATTATGTATGAGTTTTTCATGCTAAAGACCAGACTTGAATTCTCAAAGCTGAAAGGCATGATGTCTGCATGTCTTTCTGTGCTGTGATGACTATGTTCCAACTGAACTAGCCAGAAGCTAGATCGATATAGTATAATTTTTTCCTTCCCACTTCGCCAAGAAGCTCAGAGAAGCATACATGGATCCAGTGGCGGACTGGGTCTAAAAATATTGGTTGCCAGGAGACAAAGGGGGCCCACCCACAACTATAAGGCTATTGTTTAATTTTTATTAATTTTTAACATATTGTCTAATGTTTAAGAGGGCCCACTTCATCAGGGGCCCACATGCCATTGGGCAAGCTAACACAATGGCCAGTCTGCCACTGTATGGATCTTGTTTTGATCCTCAGAACAATTCTGACACTTAGGTTTGCCAATCTCCAAGTGGAAGTTGGAGATCTCCCAGAATTACAATGGATCTCCATACTACAAAGATCATTTCCCAGGAGGAAATGGCTGAGTGTATACTCTATGGCATTTTACCCCACTGAGTTCCTTCCCCAAACCCCCCCTCTCCAGGCTGCACCCCCAAATCTCCAGGAATTTCCTAACCCAGGGTTGACTACCCTACTTGACAGGCCCATTGAGGTTCATAGTTAGGGTTGCCAGCTGTGGGTTGAGAAATACCTGGATATTTTGGGGTGGAGCCTGAGGAGGGCAGGGTTTTGGGAGGGGAGGGACTTAAATGCCAAAGTGGCCATTTTCTCAAGGTGAACCTGGAGGTTGGCAACCCTATTCACAGTAAAGATTTCAATCTCCCAACTCTAAATACTGGATCATCAAGGTTTTGTACAGGCTGCACATATATAAAGGGACAACAGAACAGAGAAGCCCCCCTCTTTATTAAAGAGCCATCTATCTTAATGAGAGAGAAAACAAAATCTTCTTAAAATATACCTCATGCCCCAGCAATTTAGGCCTGCCCCCATGCAGTGAACTGGGCCTATAATCATTGGAAGGAACCCTTAACACTGTGGGTGTGAGTGTTACTGTTCAGTGACTTAAAAGTGCCATATTGGACATCTTAAAGGGATTTTTGTACAGCATGGTCTAACTTTTAAACTAGTCTTTGATCTATCAGTCAGATCCATTACATTCTAGAATTTACTATTTTCTGTATTATTGTTGTGTGTTTTTGAAATAGTCATAAAATTTAATATGTTTTGAGTTACAGTCAAACTTTGGGTTCTCCTGATTAGCAGCACATCCATAGAACAGAAAATTAAAGCTGTTAAGACCCCTTTGATGGAAAAAGAGATTTACTTATTCTCTTTGTAGTCTGTACTCTTCAAGAGTTTGTGTTTCTTCTGTCTTTCAACTTATCTAAAAATAAAGTCAGATTTCTTTAAAGAAACACAGATATCAATGAAGGAAAAGAAATACTAGTAATTGAGTTTTAATAAAACTGGATTGAATTGATTTATACAGATCAATAACTGAAAATCCTATGGACTAGCAAATATTTAAGCATTATAGTAATCTATAATGCCTGTGAAGTACATGCTATTCAGAATCTGAGCATGTTGTGTAAATTAGACATGAAACACAAAGTGTCACCAGGGGCAGCTAAGCCTCAGCAACAACTGGTCTCAGCATAATAAATGCCCCTCACTGACTGGAGCAGTCAAATCATTCCATGGCACCCGCCAACACCTTTCCTGGTGCCCACCAAGTGTTTTTAGAAAGCAGGCAGGGTCAGGCGAGGCTTTTCCTTACAAGACTTCTGACTGACCTCTGGAGATTTGATTGGTTGTGCAATTAAAAAAAACAACAACACTTCTTTAGCGGCTAGGGTTGCCAACTTCCAGGTACTAGCTGGAGATATCCTGCTATTGCAACTGATCTCCAGCCCACAGAGAAAATTGGACTCTATGGCATTGAAGTCCCTCCCTACCCTCCCCAAACCTCGCCCTCCTCAGGCTCCAAAAACCTCCTACCAATGGCGAAGAGGGACCTGGCAACCCTACTGGCAGTAGCTGCAACCATAGCACAAGGATTTTCACTGTGTGACTGAAGGTAAGCTGTGAGAGCCATATTATGACTGGCTCCGCCTCCAGCCATTGTGCCCACCCTGCTGTGTCACAAGTCCAAAGGTGCCCACAGGCTAAAAATAGTTGGGGACCATTGATATAAACTGATAATATCCCATTCAGATCACCACTGCGGTCAGCTCATAGGCACCCTCCATCCTGGGGCAGAAAATCTAGTTAACACTGCTAAAAAGTTCCTGTTTAATTTCAAAATGAAATTAACGCCTGCTTAAAAAATACCTGCCTAATTTCAAACTGAAACACTATAGAAAATAATCATAATGAGGATTGGCAAGTTAATAACATTTTGGAGAAAAATAGTCACAAGAAGTTTTTTGTGAAAGCAAGACAGCAAAATATTATTTCAGAAGCTATGCCAATGTCATTCTCTTTCACGGAGAAGACAAAAGGACTTAGTACAGTTATTAATTTTCATATGGATCAGACCAATGGTCCATCCAAGCTTGGGAATTAGGCTTGGCAAGGTTAGCCACTCCTCTAATCAGACTTTGTTGTTGAATACTTGGAGCCCAGTTTTAGTCAACAATTATTTTCCAATGGTTAATGAAAGCTGGACAGTGAAGAAAGCTGTTAGGAAGAAAATAGATTCCTTTGAAATGTGGTGTTGGAGGAGAGCGTGGACTGCCAAAAATACAAATCAGTGGGTTATAGATCAAATCAAGCCTGAACTGACCCTAGAAGCTAAAATGACTAAACTGAGGCTATCGTATTTTGGTCACGTCATGAGACGACAAGAGTCACTGGAAAAGACAGTCATGCTAGGAAAAGTTGAGGGCAGCAGGAAAAGAGAAAGACCCAACAAGAGATGGATTGACTCAATAAAGGAAGCCACAGCCTTCAATTTGCAAGATCTGAGCAAGGCTGTCAAAGATAGGATATTTTGGAGGACTTTCATTCATAGGGTCGCCATGAGTCGGAAGCGACTTGATGGCACTTAACACACACACAATGAAAGGAACAGCTTTTATTCATGCCATTCAACAGCGCTTGAAGATTTTCCTTGATATTTCATTACACATTATTTAAATTTTGTAATGAAAGAACTTTCATTTTCAGTCCTTCCCTGCACCCAAAGGAGAGAGATCTTTTCCAGAAAAGAAACGACAGATTAACTAATCTTCAATTTAAAAAGTAGCATCAAACATAAAAACATAAAAGCAAAGGGTGAGGAAGCTAAAATCTAAGCAGTGACATTGTCCTTAGGAGATAGTAATGAGCTGGCTGGGTCTTAATAAAATGAAGCTCAATCTAGATAAAATGGAGTCACCGTTGGTAGGATTTTGGGGTTGGTTGCTTGTTGAAGATATGGTAGCACTCCCTCTGAAGGAAAGGATCCACAGCCAAGGGGTTCTGCTGTATGCAGCTTTGTTGTGGATGAACGTTGAGTGTGTTTTGCAAGCACTGGGTAGCTTTCCATTTTACTCCTTCCAGGAAAGAAGTCTGCCCAGTTATCCAAGCCCTGGTCACTTCAAGTTCAGATTACTGTAATGAGATGCCCTCGAAGGCCACTTTTAAGCTTCCCCTGACCCAAAATGCTTCAGTTAGAGTGTTGACAGGAGAAACCATACAGATTCATGTTGCACCTATCCTAAAAGATCTTCAGTGGCTTCCAGTTGGTTTCTGGGCACAGTTTCGGGCGCCAGCTTTATTATTGAAAACCATAATCCCTTATTTGGGATCCGGGTATCCAAAGGACCACCTGCTCATATATAATCCTACCTGTTCTTTAAGATCTTCATCAGAAGCCTAGTTTTTGGTGGTCCTGCCTGCTGAGTTGAAGCAGGTGGCTATGCAAAAAAAAAAGGGGGGGTCCTTCTCATTGTCCATTCCTTGGGAGGTTTGCGTGGTACAATCCTTACTGTTGTTGTAGTGGCAAATAGCTTTTGGTTAATGTCATGTATTTGAGTTGGATTTAATTGGAAAGGGCTGCTGCTTATTGCTATGATAACATGTTGCTAGAAGAATGGGCTAATGTTGTGTTTTTAGTCGTTTAGGGAGGATTTTAACAGGTCCGCTCAGAACTATGTCACATTTAATTCACTGGGGTTTATTTCTAGGAAAGTGCAGCCATAAAGTACTTCTGCAGTTTTTATTGTATTTTATAGAGGGTTTTGCTGTACTTTATTACTGTTGCTGCTGTTTTAATATATCCTTACATGGATGGTATTGTTCATTTTTTCCCCTAGATTGAAATGAAGATTAATTTTTTCTTGACACTAGAGTCTCTCACAGGATGGTATTGTTGCTGCTATTTCTATTTATTATGAGATGACATGTTTATAATATGGATTTATGGGGGTTTTTTTCATTGTATTTTACAACTGTTAGCTGCCTGGACATTTATTGGAAAGGCAGGGTGAAAATCTTTTATATAATTAATAGTTAAATAGCAGCAGCTACTGCAAGAGAGAAAGAGTGCATTTGACAACTAATTTAAAGTCTGTAGCTGTTTTTTCTAAGGTTGACAGAGCTTACCTTTTCTGAAGTTCACTTCTGATTTTTAAAGGATTTAATTTACTTTTTGCTCACAATTTTATTGATCTACAATAGCCTGTTATGTTTGGAGCAAAAAAGCCATTGAACTTTCCAGTAATTATTTTGTAGTTTGCATTAGATTTTGTGTGATTCTTAAATTAAGTGATGGAAGTGTTACATAAGGGGGGGAAAGATGCGTCAAAATTCATTTTTTACACATCGTGAATTGGTCTTATTCAATTTGTCATGACATTTAGAGAAAGAGCCTGCCATCCAATAGAGAAAGCCAAACTTCAGTAATTGTTGCAGATAAATGAATGTATTAATCACCATAAATTGGCACTATTGGTAGTGTATTAGCTCATTCTGCTTCAGGTCCTTTTTTGATTTCTTGTACTCTGCTTAGGTCTATCAGAAAAACTAATGTTGGTAACCAAAGGGGATTAGCACAGATGCTGTTTCATTGTTTCAAGTCAGAACTAATGGGCAGCCTGTGAGCAACTGAAAAGAACACACCCTGGTGTCAGTACCAGAAAGACTGCTAGAAGAGCAAACAGCCATGAGGAACAGGTTGCTGTTGGTGAGATGAGAAGAAGGTGTCAGAATAGATATATCAGAAGAAGTGAAAAACAATAAATGAAAGGCCATAAAAAGCATAAAGGTGTGTAGGGACACAGGAATAATATATAGAGGCAGGGTTCTCCCTGTGCTCTGTAGAAGAATGAAGCTAAATCTTCCTGGATAAAGGAAACCTTGGACTAGAAGTTCAGGATAGAAAGCAAATGATGGATGATCTCAACCTGTGGTCAGGCTCTATTCTATATCAAGATGTCTTTGTATTTAAACCCTGAATATCTAAATATTCTTCCCTATTTTTTCCTGGGGCGGGGGCTTAGAAAATGTGACCTTTGTATTATCTACATATTGCAGTTAAGAGGATCTAGTCTTTTACTGCAAAGACTACACTGGAGACATTTTGTAATAGAAGAAGAAGGAGTTGGTTTTTATATGCCGACTTTCTCTACCACTTAAGGAAAAATCAAACCGGCTTACAATCACCTTCCCTTCCCCTCCCCACAACAGATACCCTGTGAGAGAGCTGTGACTAGCCCAAGGTCACCCAACTAGCTGCGTGTGTAGGAGTGGGGAAACAAATCCAGTTCACCAGATTAGCCTCCACCGCTCATGTGGAGGAGTGGGGAATCAAACTCAGTTCTCCAGATCAGAGTCCACCGCTCCAAACCACCACTCTTAACCACTACACCACACTGGCTGCTGCTAATGTGTATGATTCATCAAGGCTAAATGAGGCAAACCTGGGTTCAGTGTTTCATGAAAAAATGCTAGTAGAGAACAGCAGGTTCATCACATTGCAAAGATTGCCTCTGAATATGTCCAACAGTTTTTTGGATGTCCATATTCCAGAAGGCTGGAGGAGTAGCGATACACACAAATGCTGCTGACTGGCAGGAATATACTTACAAGAATAACACTTTTATCAAAGTATGGATCATATTTATTTACTTACTTCATCTATACCCTGCCTTTCTTCCCAGTGGGGACCCAAAGCGGCTTTCATTGTTCTCCTCTCCTCCATTTTATCCTCCATTTTATCCTCCTTTTTTATCCTGGTTGCCTGGGTTTATTCCATGACAGTGGGAATGATCTGCTTGTATCCACTGTAAGGCAGGACAGAAGCCCAGTTCACAAGTTACGCTGAATACACATACATCTGTGTACACTTGATTGTTTATTAGACTGGTATTGAGCAGTTCTCATGTTACATTCAGTGCAAGTACAGCTGAACATGTGACTTACTGTAAATCCCATCTGTATCACAGTACTGGTACCTGGTTTCATTGGTGAAGTGAATATTCGTTGGCTCTTTCTTACATACACATGCACACAGGTACATGCAGGGTATATATGCATTCACTTATAGCATGTGAAAAGGTATAGTGTGATAGGTTAGAAGCAGAGACTCCACCCTCGCACAGTAAAAACAACGTATTTACACCTACCCAAACTAAGTGAGAGGTTAGTGAAGGAGCAGAATGTCTATGGGAGAAAGAACTGCTGGTTAAGAATCTGAATCTTAAATATCTGAAGTTTCATATGCTAGCACTAAGCTGTCATACCACTTCCCCATAAGAAAATCTTCCCCCTCCCCAGCTGAGATCATCCTCAGCGTGGGGAAAAGATGTTCACATATAAAGAAAGTTTGGGTCTATTTGTAGCCAAAACCAGAATAAGTGGGTTAGGTGAGCTAAACCTAGCCCATCCAACATTTATTCCAGTGCTTGAACACTGCAGTGTACTTTCTTTTTACAACCAGGGAAGTCAGTCTGCTAAAAGACAGAGAGTGCAGCAAGATAAGGAGAATGCAGCACCAGGGTATTGTTTGTACTTGCCTGTATGCCCCATTTTTTTAAAACAAACAAAACAGACACAAAAACTTCCATAGGCTCCCAGGAAAGGAGGGAAAACTTCCAGCACATACCAATTCCACACCTGCCTACCTCCTGCTCTGCAAGTTTAATTTCCTTTAGAATAGGGGCACTTTCTCCTAACCACAGGAAAGTAGGAGGAAGATTTCTTTGAGTGAGAAATGCAGCCCTAGATAATTTCACTTCAGTTTGGTGGGAAGAGTAAGTTAAACCTGGAATATGTTTCCCATTGAAACCACTGAAAGTTACTATTGGATAGATTCCTAATATGATCAGCTGTATTTCAAGTATTAAGGACTTTGACAACTTATTAACTCATCAAAATTTGACCTTTTTTGTTTTCCCCTAGTCTAGTCACCTCTTAAGAACCATCTTGCAAATGGAAACCAACCTGCATGCACTGGTTTGAATCCTATGACTGCTTTCTTCTCAGTTTTCTTTTGATAGACAAACACTGCCATCCTAATAATATTTTCCTGAGAGCAAACCCCCTTGAATAAAATGGGACTTACTTCCAAGAAGACCTGCTTAGGATTCTTAAAACTGCTATCATGCTATCCCTGTTCCCAAAGTCTTCTTTTGATGGTAGAAGACTTTCTCAGATAATGAAGTCTTTCTTCATTGGAGGAAGACTTGGTAGAAAGAAGGATGAAGACTTGGTAAAAAAAGTCACAGGATCCAAACCACTGGATTTCAGTGGCTTCAGGGAGCAGAACTTGATTATAATTTTGATGAGTTCCCTTCTCTTGGTGAACCCCAAACTGTGCTTTTTGCTTATGTCCGTAAGACTTTTCTCATTAAGCTATATATGGCAGTCTGCTACATGCTGTGTCCATTCTTACAGTATTTTCAGTCTTCCAGGTGAGTGTTGGAAGAACAATGATATCTATAACACCTTACTGCAAGATTCAGGAGACAGCTCCAAGTGGTAATCCACCCATCTATTGAAAGTTAGCAAGAAATCATCTTCCTTCCCTTCCGCCTACGCCTTCAATAATTATCCCCATGGCTTACAGACAACCTTTTAGTATTTTAGTTTCCTAAGGCTATGCATATTATACCAGCTTTTCCATCTTGGATAGAATCAGTGAGGCTCTCTTTGCAGACTGATGTCTAATGGATCCACTCAGAAATTGAGATTCATCCCTTGAGATTGTAATTTGTCCAGTTATGAATCCAGAATGGCATAGTGCCTCTAAAATCTAACTTTCCCTGCATAGGTACAATGTTTACTAAGACCAGTACCAGAACTTAATATGTCAGTTAGGAACCAAGATCATATCACATTCTGTTATTTTTCTGTTTGATTTCACTTATTTTGGAATCTTTGTAAGACTGGCTGAGATGTCAGATCATCAAGAAATTGAAGTTTGGGGATTTCAGTCATTCATAGATTCTGTTGTTATGTTTCTTTTCATTTACTCTGTAACAATCTTTATGGCCATTCCAACTAAATGAAGTTGAGCTAGACTGTAATGTGAGTAAAGTTATTACATTTTATCAAATGTTATCTTCATTATTATATCTTTTAGAGTGAAGTACTTTGAATAAGACAAATTATATTCTTTGTCACCTGTTAGATTTTGTAACATATAGAAAGCAGTTATTGAACAATGTCATTTTATTTTGCTCTAATCTGATGAGCATGTAAATTTTCTTGTTAGATTATATATTGCCCAGTAAAAAGAATTTGGGTTATGCTTCTATTTGCATTAAGAAAAGATCAAATAATTTTCAGGAAACATTAGTGACTTTGGCCATCCTTCACAGTTTCCCAGGGGAAAAAGAGTAGTTAGAGATTTCCTTTAAATTTTACATTAGTGCTGTGGGAAGCACTATTTCTGAGTTCATTCCATAGCACTAGCATAGGACTGGCAAAGGTCAAAACCATTGTTCTTTCTCACACAATTGACACAGTAACCACAGACTAGGATTTATCTGGTAGTTTAGGTAGTGAAGTAATGTGACCTAGGGACATAATACTGCCATTTTAACCATGTGTGGATTATTAGCAGCCAGTATACAATGAGACACATTGCTGGCCTTCAGAGAGTTTTTATTTCTCCTATTTCGGTAGAGAGGGGATAGACATAACTATACCATTTCCCCAGGAAATGCTATAAAGCATTAATACATAGCATTTATTAAGCCTTTTTGAGTTTTCAAAGCACTTGCTATAAATTATCTTGTTTTAATCTGTACAACAACCCTGTAGGGTAGGTGAGCATCATTCCCCATCTCTTGCAAGGAAGCTGTGATTGTAACTTTCTTAAGAGCCTAACAGTGCATTCCTAAGGTGAGTTTCTCCAGTCTAAGCCCATGGCAAAATAAGATTTAGATGGGGACTTCTTCATTTGTTAGCCATTATGCTACTCAAGCACCCAGAAAAGAAAGAGGGTGGGTACGTGAACACAATGACACTTTGTTCCTTTTTTCCTTCCAGCTTTACAATTTATTTCCATGTCCTTATACCATTCAAGTTCTGAATAATCACCTTTAACTCATGGCTCTTTCTGGACTAATGTTGGCTGATTCAAATCTTATTGTTTGTCTCCTGCCACTCTGCTTTGCTAAGGGCAGCACACAAGTCCCACCCCACTGGTACAAAAGGCTCCTCTATATATGTGCCAATTAAAAAACTTAAAAAAATAGATAAATACCTTCCATCGACAGAGAAGTGGAGCTGAGCGAGAAATAAAATAAAACAGTTTCAATGCCATGTAGAAGCTGCTGGAAATGCTGATTTAAATGTGTCAACGCCACAGAGATTCTAACATTTCAAAACTGCTTACACCAGGGATTAATCCAATTGCTTGAGCATTTCCTCCACATTTTAATGGCTGCTTTATTTGAAGACTGAGGAGGATGACCCGTATCATGAGTGGATCCAAGTAGCCTTCTCCTGGAGAAGCACCAAATTAAAGCATCACCCACAGGATGACAAGCCTTCTCTTATGTTCTAGACATTAACTAATATTGCATTCTGAAAAGCCTGTCAATTTCTGAATTTAGACCCGGCACATAATTTTTGGTTGTGATCCTAGCTGGATTTACAGAAGATGATCATGAGCTGATAAAACTGCTTCGGATTTCAGTTCTGTCTGGAACCATCATGTTTCCAAAATAATAGTTCACATTCTTACCTAGCCAACATTCCTCTTCACATGGTAGAAGAGTGGAAGTATGTTCCGCCACTGTTTCTTCATTGTCTATGTATGTGAAAGTCTTGAGTGCTCAGAGGCCAAATTTGTTAGATTATTTCCTTTCAACAAGAACTCTCTGTCGAGATCTCACTTCATGCACTTTAGAAGGAGGAGAGCTTGCTTCCATATCTTCACGTACTGTATGACATGTGAATGAACTCTGATTCACATAGAAAGTGATATGTACTCAATACAGTAGAAAAGAGCAAGAGTCTAGTAGCACCTAGGTGCTACTAGACTCTTGCTCTTCTCTCCTGCTACAGACAGACTAGCATGGCTACCCGTTGTGATGTACTCTATATGGTCAAAGTAAGATGATACAACATAGTATTATAATGCAAAACGTAGCAAGAGATGGTTGAAAAAAGCTGAATAGCAGGTTGTGATAACATGGCTGTAAACAATAACAATGATAAGGATTATGAACATGGACCAACTTCTCAGAAGGGTAGTACTGCATGTTATACTCATTTTTTTTCATTAAGAAGAACACAAGTAATCATTTAAACATCAAGGAATAAAGCTGTCCACAAAAGGGCCTTGCTCCAGTTCATTCATAAAATGAGTACTGATTCTTCCTCAATACTCCAGTGAATGGGGAAGTCCTTGCATGAGAGGGCCATGTGAGCACTGAATTCTGCATATGCAAGAAATCTTTAGAAAAGTGGTAGGTCATTCCAAAAAGTTTAATATCTACCTGTGACAACATTGCTGTGCCAGTAAACAGAACGGGGCAGGGAGGGACAAGGGTTGTCCGTGGCCAGACATACATGGGGCATGTTGAGCCCCATCAGGGGCTCTCTTCTCACCTGACTGGAGGATGTACAGAATGGCAGCCATAATTCAGGCATCACATTCTTCTAGGGTTGCCAACTTCCAGATGGTGGCTGGAGTTCTACTATTACAACTGATCTCCAGCCAATAGAGATCAGTTGACCTGGAGAAAATGGCCACTTTGGCAATTGGACTCTATGGCATTGAAGTCCCTCCCCTCCTTAAAGCCCACTCTCCTCAGGCTCTGCCCCCAAAATCTCCAGGTATTTCCCAACTCGGAGCTGGCAACCCTACATTCTCCCAAGCCACTGCTTCAAGACACCCAGCCTGCCTCCAGCAGTTTTCAAACACTCAATGCGGACCAGATTGCAGCCTGGCCATTAGGTCTGCTGGCCCTGCCCCAATGAAATGTACCTGGCCAAATGGGAGCAGGCCACAAAAAGCAGCACCCACCTCCATCTGGCACCCGCCTCCATCTAGACTCAATATGTGGTCCGGATGAAGGTTACAAGCTAGACTTAGCTGCCATGCTCCCAGCCTTCAGAAGTGAGAAATTCAATGTCATTCCAAAGACCTTCACACCTCTTTCTTTAGTGGATGTCTTTCCAAATACACCATAGATTTGGCACACTTTAAAATGAGAAATAAATGTTTTCATATGCACCATCTCTTAATTTTCATTAAGGATGGGTCCCTGTCTTTTTAAAAAATGTTCCTCTTTCCCTGCAGAATTTGACATATAAAATATTCAGCAGCATAGCTGGAAAAAAATAGAGAAAATTTATGTTGAAGTACTGTAATTTAGATTTGCTTTCGGTCTTTAAAAATTAAAGGCAGACAGTTTTGCAGCTTACTCCGGTTCGTTAGTGCTGTCACATGCTGGTGGCTATATCAGAAGGACGGTATCACTTGACATGTTCACGCAGTTCCTAGTACAAAATGCACTGAGGATTTGTTACCCATCAATCCACCGTGCCACTGAAAAAGTAAAACATCAGAGAATTGGGTGAAGTGGGCTTTTTATTGTTGCAAAATTTAAGTTCTGTTGTCTGAATTTCATCTGCCTGTTTTACTGTAAATACTCCCTCGTACAGAGCAAGATGCTGCAGGACTTCCCTGCAGCGTTCCCTTCCCACAGATATTGCTGTAGGCTTGCATTGACAACTGGATCTGAAAGCAATGTGGTTTCGCAGCTGAAAGAAAAGATGAAGCCGCTGCTTTTAATCTTAAAACATATGTCAACAATATGTGGAAATGAATTAGTAAATAACCCAAGGTGCCCATCTGATTTTTATTTTGTTCAGTTCTGTGTTTTCATATCTAATGCTTTTTGCTTACAATAAATAAAATAGCAGATTGATATATTGTATTAGGAGATTATATACCATATCCATGTTTATGTATGAAATCTGTTTAAGAGGTAAAGGTCTCACAAGTCTCACTTGAATATTTATATTTAAACTACAGCAAACCATCTAAAGCCTGAAGTTAAAAAAAGGTCCAAATGCAGATCCTGCAAACAAAAATCTAATGTTATAAAATCTACATTATTGCTTCTGTGTTTTATTAACTGTATTTTTATTACAAGACCTTACTCTTCTCATAAACCCTGTGTCACTCAGACATAGGTTGCCATATTTCATTTCATCTAAAAAATTTATTGGATTCAGTTTTTATTCTCTTCACTTTTTGCTTTGTTTTTAGTATTATGTTTGACATTCCTCTTGGGAGCTGACTTATGCTGGATGTCCTTTCCTACGATGGAAGGAATGTTCCCCTGAGCAAGCGTGAATGAAATCTGGTAACTGGAAATGTATAGAAGTAGTATCCACAAAGTACTTTGGCTAGTCAGCAGACTTCAAATGCTATGCTGTTCATTCTCCAACACACTGCTGCAATAAACTTGCCTTTGAGGCAGCATATATTTAGCATGCAGTGGTTCTCTCTTCCCATACTGCTTTTCAATACACTTTGTCTTGCAGCTGCATGTAAAACTGACACATACCTGTGTTAAATGTGCACAGCACTGCCAAGAGCCTGTTTAGAAACTGAATCACAGTAAAGGTATTCAAACACTCTCTTTGGAAGAACTGAAACAAAATTAGATTTCCAGTGCAAGAATATTGCAAAAGTATTAATGAGAAGAACCTTTGTAGGAACAGTTACCACTGGTCACTGAAGTTTAAAACCTACTGCAGAACCCCTCATTGTTAGTAATCTTGCTGAAAATTTGAAGGCTCTGAGAAATCAGTTGTTAGTAGCAAGATTACTTGGAGTCTAAATGTTTAGACAAGGTTGGATTAGGCTGGATTAGACCACAGGCCAAGGGAGCTGGCTGGTTTCCAGAATTTCTTCTTGATGTTGCTTGCTATTCTGTCAAGCCCTAAACTTTGGAAATGGAGAAATGGCTTGGAAGATTAACAAGATTGCTCTCCTTCAGACAAGAGACCAAAACTCTCCCTGCATTTCTGGAGAGTTGCAAGCCGTGAAGTGGAAGAGAAATGGTCGGAATGTAAGTGGCAGGACAGTCATGACAAATCTGACCAAATGCAGCACAGAAGCCATCTGAACGATGACAGTTGACAACAGTGAAGAGATTTAATTCTCTGCTACTAGTTGTACCTGAACAAAGTTATTTTCTGTAACAGGGGGCTTTGCATTCATCCAAGAAATAACGGCTTTTTATGCAGGGACGTTTCCCCAGGGTCACCTCCGCCGACGGCTTCGGGGCTCCCTTTTAATTATGCATGCCTTTTCCGCCCGTCAGAGGTCACCTCGCTCTCCCCGTGGCTTTTGCCCATGTTTTCCAGATGCTGTTTTAGCCAGAATCTGGAAAATGCAGGCAAAACGCACGGGGAGAGCAAGGCGACCTCTGATGGTCAGGAAAGGCACGTATAATCAAAAGGAAGCCCCAAAGCATTCAGCGGGGGTGACCATGGGGAAATGTCCCTGCATAAAAGGCCATAGATAACAAAATCTGTTGCTTGCACTGAGTTCTTGAATAGGTAGGCAAAATTGCTTGCATCTAGGCATGCTGTGACCTTCACGGTGGACAGATTAAGCAGGTGAGTGGGCCATGTTCAACTGTTGCAACTGCCCACATGCTGAGCCTTAGATGTGCCTGCCTTGGGCAGTTGCCAAATGATGAGCACCTGCAGGTTTGTGATCAGGGGAAGTTGGGGAGGGCTGTGGGTGAGCCATAGCAGCAAGTATGTGGGGGAGTGGCGATACCATGCTACTTGCAAAGAACAGGGTTGGTTCCCATGCAGATATCTGAACAGCTCATCAAGGGGTCAGCTCCCTGCTGACTACCAAGACAATGGATGTTTGAGCATCCCTACTCATATCTGCTGCAAGTTTCAGGGCTTCGGTTAAAAGGATCTCAGGTAGGAAGATTAGGATAAAGTCTTCTGTTCAAGCCCCTGGAGACCTTCTGTCTCTAGAAGTAGACTAACTTGGAGTAAGGCATAATAAGATCACTTCTGGATCAGTCCAATCCAGCATCCTGTTTCACACAGTGGCCCCAGAGGTCCAATATACAGGACATAGAGACCAAGATCTTATCCTTATGTTGCCTTCTAGCACAGTTGTCCAGAGGTTTACTGCCTCTGAATGTGGAGATTCTATTTAGTCTTCTCGGCTAGTAGCAAATGTTCCTATGTTCGGATGGGGTTGCACTTGCCTCTCAGAAAGGAGCTCAATGGGTATTAGATAAGTATTTCTGTGGTCTGTAGTTTCTTTGCCCACCTTCAGTTCGTGTACCAGACTTTCCTTGAGAAATAAAATTTATCCATGGTTATCCATGCACTGATCACGTTTAGGTTAGAGTACCACAATGTGCTCTACATAGGGCAGTCTTTGAAGAAGTTTCAGAAATTTCAAATAGTACAAAATGCACACCAAGACTATTTTCTGATATAGGGTATAGGAATCATATTATAGTGGTCCTGAAAGAATTTTACTGGTGGCTCAGTTCAGAGTTCTAGCTCTAACCTTTTTAAAGGTCTTAATGGCATAGGACTGAGGTACCTAATGAATCATCCTCTTTTATTTCAACCTCACCACCAACTAAGATTGACATAGGAGGCCCCACTATATGTATACATGTATACACGAACCTAGGAGCCCTGTGGCACAGAGTGGTAAGCTGCAGTCCTGCAGTCAGAAGCTTCTCACAACCTGAGTTTGATCCCGACGGAAGTCGGGTTCAGGTAGCCGGCTCAAGGTTGACTCAGGGGACTTTTACTTATACACAAACCCACTGCCTCCACCTCTCCTGCTGGGTAGAGGCAGATCCTGGTATGCTTGTGGACCAGGTCCTGCACTGGTGCTTAGTTGCGCCAGGACCTGGAGAGGACAGAGGGAAGCTCTGGTGGAGCTCCAACTGCAAGCTTCTAAGGGGCAAAATATTGTCGAAGGCTTTCACGGTCAGAGTTCATTGGTTCTTGTAGGTTATCCGGGCTGTGTAACCGTGGTCTTGGAATTTTCTTTCCTGACGTTTCGCCAGCAACTGTGGCAGGCATCTTCAGAGTAGTAACACTGAAGGACAGCGTCTCTCAGTGTCAAGGGTGTAGGAAGAGTAATATATAGTCAGAAAGGGGTTGGGTTTGAGCTGAGTATTGTCCTGCAAAAGTATTGTCCTGTAAGTATCAAGATAATGTGATAATGAGGGTATGGTATGTTAATATGGAACCATTGTATCCTGAAGTGATCTGTTAATGTGTGTAATCCAAAGCTAATCTGTATGGCTATTGTTGAATGTTGTCTTTGTCTGGAGGTTTTTCAGGGCAGGAAGCCAAGCCTTATTCATTCTTAAACTCTCCTCTTTTCTGTTAAAGTTGTGCTGATGTTTATGAATTTCAATGGCTTCTCTGTGTAATCTGACAAAATAGTTGGTAGAATTGTCCAGTCTTTCAGTGTCTTGGAATAAGACCCTGTGTCCTGTTTGTGTCAGTCCATGTTCAGCCACTGCTGATTTCTCAGGTTGGCCAAGTCTGCAGTATCTTTCATGTTCTTTTATCCTTGTTTGTATGCTGCGTTTTGTGGTCCCGATGTAAACTTCTCCACAGCTGCAAGGTATACGATATACTCCTGCAGAGGTGAGGGGGTCTCTTTTGTCTTTTGCTGATCGTAGCATTTGTTGTATTTTCTTGGTGGGTTTAAACACTGTTTGTAGGTTATGTTTTTTCAAAAGTTTCTCCATCCTATCAGTGACTCCTTTAATAAATGGCAAGAATACCTTTCCTATAGGAGACTGTTTTTCTTCTTGAGTTTTCTGATTTTTGTTTGGTTTAATGGCCCTTCTTGATACCCTTGTCATCCGTAAATCAAACCTTCAGTTAGGTCACAAGGTCTACCGGAAACAAACTCACACAGATCGCTACTTACACAAAAACTCCAACCACCACCCCCGACAGAAAAGAGGAATAATCAAAACATTAATGGACCGTGCAAGACGGATCTGTGAACCACAGTTTCTCAAGGAAGAAACTAATCATCTAAATCACGCACTGCTAGCAAACGGCTACTCCAAGAATGAAATCAGAAGGGCCATTAAACCAAACAAAAATCAGAAAACTCAAGAAGAAAAACAGTCTCCCATAGGAAAGGTATTCTTGCCATTTATTAAAGGAGTCACTGATAGGATGGAGAAACTTTTGAAAAAACATAACCTACAAACAGTGTTTAAACCCACCAAGAAAATACAACAAATGCTACGATCAGCAAAAGACAAAAGAGACCCCCTCACCTCTGCAGGAGTATATCGTATACCTTGCAGCTGTGGAGAAGTTTACATCGGGACCACAAAACGCAGCATACAAACAAGGATAAAAGAACATGAAAGATACTGCAGACTTGGCCAACCTGAGAAATCAGCAGTGGCTGAACATGGACTGACACAAACAGGACACAGGGTCTTATTCCAAGACACTGAAAGACTGGACAATTCTACCAACTATTTTGTCAGATTACACAGAGAAGCCATTGAAATTCATAAACATCAGCACAACTTTAACAGAAAAGAGGAGAGTTTAAGAATGAATAAGGCTTGGCTTCCTGCCCTGAAAAACCTCCAGACAAAGACAACATTCAACAATAGCCATACAGATTAGCTTTGGATTACACACATTAACAGATCACTTCAGGATACAATGGTTCCATATTAACATACCATACCCTCATTATCACATTATCTTCATACTTACAGGACAATACTTTTGCAGGACAATACTCAGCTCAAACCCAACCCCTTTCTGACTATATATTACTCTTCCTACACCCTTGACACTGAGAGACACTGTCCTTCAGTGTTACTACTCTGAAGATGCCTGCCACAGTTGCTGGCGAAACGTCAGGAAAGAAAATTCCAAGACCGGATAGTCTAAGGGGCAAGTTCAGGAACAGATGGGGCAGAGGCATCTATCCTGTAGGAGTCTCCTGGAGTTTCCTGCTCTTCCCCAGGCCATGTTTCTGGCTTCTCAGGCTCCTCCTTGGAGGCTTCCAGGTTGGAGTCCAGAGCCATCTCAGTGGGGGTCATGACCAGCTCTATGGCTGAGTGGGGACTTGTCTTCTCAGTTCTAGTCCAACATTCTAACCAGTACACTACATTGGCTGAGCTAGTGAATGGCAAAAAATTACTTTTTATTGTTACATAAAATATGTTCTATCAGTTAGTGATATGAAATTCATACCCTAACAATCATATTTTGACATTTTATCAGCATGTAATGGCTGTGGCATATTAAATTTAACACAGCACTGTCTTAGATTAACAATTAAAACTCAGTTATTTCTTTCACGGCACATGTAGTATTATGTGTTGTACAGACATGTACAAAAATTACCTGAAAGATTTCTCTAATATTATTGAAATTATTGTAATTTAAATCAGAATTCATCAGCTATTTTGCCTCAGTAGTAGTTTCCACATCAACCTTAAAATTTAATTGAGAAAAAACTTGGTTATAGTTAGACATTTTTGTGGATTCCCTGTAAATTCCTCCGATATTTGTCCAAGCAGAAACATCCCAAATCACTTCACAGTTTAGTTTAGATAAAAAGCGGCAGCAATTATAAATCAGAGGCTCATCACATATCATCTTTAAACTCCATGATTTCAATGAGTTCTGGCTATTTATTTATTTTAGAAAATATGCAAAGTGACGAACAGTAAGACAAAAACAGTTAAAAATGAAACATCAAAACATCAATAATTAGAATATAACAATTTACACACAAGACCAGATGCTAACCTCTGAAGTACCCAGCAAACCTCATGGCTGAGCAGAGGTCTGAACTCATGACTCACTAATTCCATTCTAATGTTCTCACCACTACATCATACTGGCTCTGTTGGCTTGTTGGGATAACTTGGAATGGAATTGATTACACTGTTGTTAATATTCATTGTTATGTAACAGTGATAATCCTAAATATTAATAAAAGTATAGTCAATTCTATCCTGGGAATTCCTACCAAACCAATTCCTACCAAACCAAAACGAATCCAGCCTCACACTTACAGTGCCTAAGTCATGACAAAAAATGATAAACAAACCCAAGAACAGGGAGGGAGGGCAGAAACAAAGCCAGAGAAAACTAAAGCTGAAGCCAGGCGAGCCCCTTTTGTTAGGCGGAGCGGGCTGACCAGAGTGAAACTTTGACTCCGGCGCCTGCCTGCTCAACTGCCTCCCCCAGACCACAGCTCCCTTTAGGTTCAATTTGAACCTTAACGGGCAGCCACTTGTCCAAGAAGGCAGGGCTGTCGTGTGCAAGCGAAGAGGTGTAGGCTCTCTCGCTCGCTGCTCCTGCGCACGCCAGCTGTCTCCTCAGACGCTGCCCAGCCCATGCCTCCCTCTGCTGCCTCCCCCAGCCCAGGCAGCAAAGCAGACTCCCAGTAAGGTCCGGGAATCCGTGCTTACTCTCTCAGCCTACCCTAACTCACAGGATTGTAATGAGGATAAATTGGAGAGGGAAACTATATGCTGCCCTGAACTCCTTGAAAGAAAGATTAGATAAAAATATTATAAAGATCTTCAATTGTAAGTGAAAAAAATATACTGTCTAATGGGGATAGGAGAAAGCACTAGGTACGGTATCTTTTCCTCTTTCCCCATTATATCCTAACTATTTTGTCCCCTCCATGGAAATACCAGTCCCTCCCTCTCAAAGATACTTATAGTGCTTACAACAGAACACCTTAAAAAAACACTGAAAGGCTTAAAAGCCCCAAACTGAATATGATATATACATATAAAGTCAGTGTAACCAAACTAATATATTATTTCCATCCTGTTCTAACAACCACAAGCATCCTTTTCTCTGCCAGGACCACAATCCATAGTTTTGGTGCCTCACTCATGGAGGATCAGTAAGATTAAAATACCATCAGGTTCTTTATTAAAATATATGTACTACAAATATGACTGGGAAGTCCAGCTATAGACGAGATTAAATATTTACAATAGTTCAGCTAAAATCAAGCTGGCAGTAAGCTGAGAAAGCAAGTTTTGCCTTATTCTGATTGGTTGAGCTACCTTATGATTCTAGCAGAAATCCTGCATATTTTCCACCAGGGGTCTAGCTCTAAACCAGAACTAATTGTTCATTTTAATTACCGGTATGCCCCTTTCATCTTGACTTTCCTCCCTCTGCAGTTTGCTCTCCCAGTCTCATGCTCCCTTACTTAACTTTTCATAGCAAGATCAGTGTCTTCATGTCTGGAAATACTTCTTGTACAGATCCCTAGAGTGTTGCAAAATATTGGTGTGAATTCTTGATTTCTTCCTCGACTCTTTTAATAAGGAAGATAGATCCATGTCGTGTCTTCTCCGGTTACTGGTCAGGCAATCTTAGATGTAAATACTGCAAATGAATAACATGTTGTTGAAAAAATAATAACAGGAAGGTTGTTGTTGTTGTTTTTCAAGTTTACATTTCTGTACTAAAGCAGTGGAGGATAATATGGTTACTAAAAGCTGTTTCCAAACACATTGTACAAGTTTATTTATTCAGCTTCCTTTATAGTCCATATTTCTCACTGGGATTTAAGGCAAATTACAACTATTAGAACTATTTGGTCAGTCTGCAAGGAAATTTCAAAGTTTGACGAAAGCATTGGAAAATAACAGCAAATAGAGTAATGCAGTGGAGCTGGGTGGGTTACAGGTATGAGAAAGAATATTCTATTGTTCAGAGTTGTTTGTGGGGGGTTTCTTTTCAGCAGAGTTGAGTGTAAAACTTTATTACATTGCAAAACTATCTTCTCATAAATATTACATTTGGGTTATATTTCTACCCATGGCCAAATTCTAGTTATTTGAAACAACAAAAACTGTGTTTTGAACCTAAGAGACTAGAAAACTAACATAAACTTTCATGATTTTTTTAAATACATCTTAAATACCTTGAAATAATAATTTCTAATTTGTTTTGTACCGTGGGGTATTTTTCTACATATCTCTCTATGGAAGAGAAGGGTCATCAGGAAGGGTCATCATGTTGTCATAAAGGACTGTATCTCTCCTGAGCACCTTAAATGGTTTTCCTAGAGCAGTGCTGTACGAAATAACTCATGGGCTATTTTTTACCCCAGTACATTACATAGGCTGGGGTTAAAAAGCTATCCCTTGGAAAAATACTTTTTCTCTGGTTGTTTTCTACCCCAAGTGTTTTTTTCAATATGGAAAGTAAACTGTAAGTGGTAAGTGATGTACTTTAAGGACATTGTTTACTACTATACAGGTGATAATGTCCTCTGCATTCTACATGCTGCATAGTGTTGACCTATGAAAAGAAGTTTAAATGAGATGATAATCAAGCAGAGAAGATGGGAATGACTTTGTACAGTCAGGAGGATTTTTTTAATGTAGACATGATGTCTCCCTGGCACAAAACAGTTCATCAAGGAATGACAACTGATAAATCACCCCTTATCTTCATGGAGTAATACACTGTAGTAAGTTCCCACTGAAGCCATTAACAAAACCTGTTAGTTGTACCCTACATTCACTAACATGGACAGCATACTACCCACAGGCTGCTCAGGCTTTTCAGCATCTTGCCCTTCACTGTCTCAACTGAGATCTCAACTTCTCAATGATCTGGGTATCTTCCCATACTATTGATATTTTTCTCTATCCATACTGTTTCTTCTGCCAAATAACAAAGCAAATAATCAGATAAATAACCAAAACCAATCAGTTGCATCTCAACTAAAAACCACCCAAGTGAAACTGTGCACATCGGTCCAACATCCTATCAAGACTAATATTAAAAGAGAATCCTTCCGAGTCCCAATAAAGAGGACCAGGCAGTCTCATGTGCTCCCTTCTCAATGATGACCACTGCCCTCTTGCCTCCGCTGGCACTGACTATAAGCAGGAATATTATATGATTCTTATGCATCTTGCTGATATCATTCCAAAGCCCAAAGATGGCTGCCTCTAATGTACAAGTCTTGCCTCATAAGGCAGGGCAGCAAATCATGTGGTAAAATAACTCACAAAAAGGATATAATTTTCAAGATTGGCAGCCAGCTTTTGTCTCCTTATACTGATGTTTAAAATAGTTATTCAAATAAAACTTATGAAAAACCCATTTAAAACAGGGCTTTCTCTGTAACAGAGAATTAACTAGTTTTCCATTCTGCTTGATCAACAGTTCTGCATAATAAACACCATTGCAGAAGCTGGGTTTATTAAAATATACTTTTTTTATCTCAATGTAAATGTGCTCTAAGAATAGGCAAAGCATTGTGTTCAGTGGGAGCATCCTGGTTAGAATTAACAGGAAAAAAATGTACCCTTAGTATTACCCCAGTATACAAGTGGTTAAAAAGTTGCTATATGGTGTATGTACTGAAAATTGGTGCATTTGCTTTAACATATTGAAAGTCTCTATGATCAATGCCTGGATTTCAACCTATTTTGAGAACACCTGCATATTACAGTAATAACCTTCCACACAGATGAGCCACACTTCTTAAAATCAAAAGAAAATGAAAAGTGAATCTTATCCATTCCAGCTGTGGATAGGAGACACCATTTTTAAAAATTAAAAGAGCTCCCTTTCAAGGCTACAGGCTCCTGCCTGTGTAGCAGACTCCCTACAACGATGTTCTCATTTAAAGGTCTGACATGACTGACTTCACCTGGAAAGTTATCCATTATTGGTTTGCAGTAGATAAACCCATCAAAAGATGTTACAAATAAGTAAGAATGTATTTGAAAAAGTGACATTATCCTATTTCTGTCAGGGAGTGGGAGCTGGAGCAAAATAGTTAGATTTACAAAGAGAAAAACTGTTTGGAAGTAGATATTTTTAAGGTCAGCGTCTTAAATCCAGGACTGCTGCTGCAGATTTGATGTTTCATAAATGGTAGTTGTTATCAGCAATCTGGATTGACCAATTCATTTCCCACCCCCCTCACACGCAGTGATACTAAACAGAGAAACCGGAATAAGCAGATCTCTTGCATTCGTTCGTACTCATTTCCTGTTACCAGATATCAGTATCAGCATCAACAGAGTGGATAAAATCCTAAAAGCCAAAAAAGAAAAGAAAAACCTGAATGTATATCTTGTTTGAGAAACATGCTCCAGCCTACAGATGTCATTGCACAATGGCCATGGTGGCATATTTGGCCAGCCAGAACCTCTGTGCACTGCTAGTATAAAAAAAAAAAAAAAAACTGCCCCTCCTCACTAGGTTCTCCTACTTGCCTTGCTTGATGACCCTATGGAGGCTGCAGAGAGAAGAAGCTAATGCTGCCACTGCTTGGATTTTGAGATAACCTGCATATTATAATAAAAAACCTTCTATGTTGGGCACAAAATTGCATCTGCGTTCCATTTACTTTCTACCCCATGGCTGATCAGACCTTGGAGCATGGCTTTGGGCCTGTGCGTCTCATATTCAGCAGTGAGCAGATGAAGAGCCCCAGACAAGCATACGTTTAAACAAAAATAATGTTATTTATTTATTTATATTATTAATACCCTGCCTTTCTGCCCTTATCAGAGCTACCAAGGTGACTAACAGATTAAACAATGATTATAACATAATAAAAACACATCCTTAAAAAATTAAAACTAAAGAAAAACGCATCATTAACAAAAATTAAAAAAAAAGCTAAAACACATGTATAAAAACACCCAAAAATAGGGCAGGAAGGAGGGATCACTAAGGAAATGCCAGACAAAACAAAAATTAGTCTGCAACAGGTGGGGACCAACAAGACTCCCTGGGGAGACAGTTCCACAGTGTCACAACCAAGAAGGCCCTCCCCTGGATGGCCACTAGCCAGTTGCAGAAGGAGGTGGCATGTAAAGCAGGGCCTAAAATTGCTGGATGCACAGGATATTTCAGGAACAGCTGCATTTTACAAGTTAGCTGTTTTTCTTCACACTGCAGATTTAGAAGCAGACATGCAAACATTTAATGACACCTAATCTATTAGCAACCAGAGTTAGACTACCAATCTATATTTCATGTCTCCCTTCTACACAGAACATAACTTCTCTTCTGGAGGTCTACAGGCTAGGGCACCTGCAGCAGCAACTATCCCTACTGCTAGTAGCCCTTGGCCCTGACCTGGATGGCCCAGGCTAGCCTGATCTCGTCAGATCTCGGAAGCTAAGCAGGGTCAGCCCTGGTTAGTATTTGGATGGGAGACCACCAAGGAATACCAGGGTTGCTGTGTAGAGGAAAGCACTGGCAAACCACCTCTGTTCGTCTCTGGCCATCAAAACCCCCAAAAGGGGTCGCCATGAGTCGGCTGCGACTTGACGGCACTTTACACACACACACAGTAGCCCTTGATCTTTCTGCTTAGCTGTTCTGTGAAGACAGCTGGCCAATGGATAAACCACAAAAGGGTTAATCTCCTTCCCTCCACTGCTATCCTTCCACAAACTACCATGAACTTGCATTATTACAGATGTCATAATCAGTGTCTAACAATCTATCTCCTGGTTCTTGTAGGTTATCTGGGCTGTGTGACCGTGGTCTTGGTATTTTCTTTCCTGACGGTCCGCCAGCAGCTGTGGCAGGCATCTTCAGAGGAGTAACACTGAAGGACAGTGTCTCTGAAGGACAGTGAAGGAGACATTGTCCTTCAGTGTTACTCCTCTGAAGATGCCTGCCACAGCTGCTGGCGAAACATCAGGAAAGAAAATACCAAGACCACGGTCACACAGCCCGGATAACCTACAAGAACCAATGAACTCTGACAGTGAAAGCCTTTGACAATATTTTCTATTCAATTTGTTAACAAGTAGCTAAACATGGTAATGAACCTATCCTTCAACTTGTTCAGAACTATTATCAAAAATGAAGCAGCTTGAATGTCAAATTCAAACAAAGCATTCAAGAGTTCTGTCATGCTATATATCATCATTTTAGGCCACTTACTGAAATGGAAAACTGTCGCATGCCCTTTCCGCTTCTACCTCTGTTTCTTGGGAGTGGGTGATAAACATTACTTTTGCTTTAACGGTAATTTAAAGAGAGTGCTCTATTTGAGGATCAGGATGGTATGGATATGAAAGGTTTCCAAAAATAATTCAGCACAGAATAGGGAAATACTACTATATAATGAAAATGTTCAATATTATAATAACCGGTTTGTTTTTCTTTTGACATGCATCTAAAATAATGAATATGGCAAACAGGATGTAACATTTATTCTGTAGTGGATACCCATGTATCCAATACAAGAACATTAGGTGAACATTTAACCTTTGCAAAGCCAAAAAGAAGCATGCAGTTTGAGACTCAAAATACAAACCTGGTCATCTATAAAAATTATAGAGATGCAATAGCATAGGAAGGAAGACTCGTTTACCTGGTAATAGATGTAACCTCGCCTATCCACCCACTTGAAATCTATAGTGATTGCTTGAGGAGCAGCCCTCACAAAGAAATCTTTAGTGATGGATGAGTGGACACCAAAAGAATTCTACGATCTATTTGGATATTGGTCAGATCTTTTCAGATACTTTTGTTCTTTGAATCCTGCCTTTTAATCTTGACCCTGTTCCTCTATATTGAGTACATTCAGATGTTTCTCTTCATTCCTTCCTGTCTCAAGCATCTGTCTGCTTACATAACAGCCAGGATATCATTGCTGCAACAGAGTTAATGAAGGAAATGGGAAGCTGGAAATTATTGCTCTATTTAAAATAATTTACCAATTCTATAGTACAGATATTTTTTTTCATCCTCGGTAACTCTTTGTATGGAACCTTACTTTTGAGATCATTTTTCTCCTTCATTCACTTTAGAGAGAAGGGAGCTTTTCTTTCCCACATTTATCTACTCAATAGGTGACGACATTCTGTATTACCAGAAAGAAAAGAGAGGGCGTAGCCACCGGATACATGTAATTCTCAACACATAGCAAAAGAATTAGTAGTTCTGCACACAAGCATACACAAGCATACACCTGAGTAAACTGAGACACTTAAAAGAACTACAATATAAAGCATGGTTAGAAAATTTAATTTAAATTTGAGTATTTAAAGTCTCTGGTTCTGTCTGAAATTAAAGTCACATTAGTCAAGCAAAAACATTTAATTAGTTGTGGGCTGTTATTACAAATTTGATGGTTATAAAACCATTATTTATTCTTTTTCAAAAACTATTTTAATGTAAGAACATCTGCCTGAAGCACCCAACAGGAAAAAATTACCCTATAACAGAGGTGTTTTTCTTGTTCGTCGAGATTCTTCTGAGCAGAGTTGGTGCGGGGAAGCAGGTGGCCCGTTTATCTAATATTCTCTAATATTTTCTAATAATATTCTGTAATATTGAATAGGCAGCCTTGTATATCAGCCTTCTATATTCCAGTTTTATATATCTAAAAATATTAAAATATGTTACATTGCAGTCCTAAATAGAGTTAGGCTTAATAAAGCCCATTGAGTTAGGCCTAATAAAGCCTTTTTAAAGCCCATTGACTCAAACAGGCTTTGAAGAGTTTACCGTATATACTCGCGTATAAGCCGAGTTTTTCAGCCCAAAAAAAGGGCTGAAAAAGCCGGCCTCGGCTTATACGCGGGTCAATACGGTAGGGGAGGGGGGAGGGAGGGAGAGAGGAGGGAGGAGGGAGGGGGAACTTACCGCCACCGCCATCGCCGCCTCCGCCACCATTGCTGCCGTGCCCGCGTGGCTTCCCCCGGCCAGGAGCGCCCTGGAAGGGCCTCCAGAGGCCTCTGGAGGCCCCGGCGCCGCCCCTGCCGGGTGGAGCGAGCCTGCTGCCGGCCGGCGCCGGCCTGGAAGGGCCTCCAGAGGCCTCTGGAGGCCCCGGCGCCACCCCTGCCGGGCGGAGCGACCCTCGGCTTATACGCGGGTGCCTAATTTTTCCCCATTTGGGGGGAGAAATTAGGCACCTCGGCTTATACGCGGGTCGGCTTATACACGGGTATATACGGTAATCCTGTTTAGGATTCCATCATTGGAGTTCACAATATTTGCAAGTTCTTGCACTACTACAAGGACAATGTAATTCAATCTGGTAAATTTTGATATGGGGGGAATTTATATTGCAGAGATCACTAGAAGGAGGAGTACAGTCCATTTCTGTGGGCGTAGACATATTGTTTCATTCCAAGGTGTCACAGGTTGTATTCCTATAATTTTTTTTCCTGGGAGGAAGCCCACTGAATGAAATGGGACTTTTTTCTGCTTAAGATGGCTCCCATAGGCGGGTTTCGCTAAACTACCCCATCATTTATTTTATCAATAAATAAAATAAACCTTGTGTCTAGGCACAGCATTTGTTCTTTCTCAGAAAGAACTTAATGACTGTGTGGGAAAAAAATCTGTACTGTTTATTCCTTTTTACTGTTTCTTGTTTTTTTATGGAGGCATAATGGGACATTTGTTGAGTATGACAGAAAGGCTTCTGATAAACTGATAATGTTCTTGTGTTCTAGTTACAGATTTTTATCTCTGTTACTTGTATGTGGAAAGAGTTTTCTTCTGTTAATATCCCAGCCCACCCTCAAACACTTTCCAGCCTGAATCCTGGGATCAAATGTAGCGGAACCATCAAATAGGTGTAATCAATTTCCTAGAGAGGCATTCTGTTATTACAGCTTCCAGCAGTGCAGACTCCTTAGTATCAGTAAAACTTTACAGTGTAAGTGGTCATTGCTTTCTTTTCTTCACATCACTCCCAGTTGTTCCATACCTTTGTTATCTCTTCTCTGCCAATAAAAACACAATACTCTGCAGAGGGGGTTGGGTAAAATTGCTGGTTATCAATATATTATACTAACAGGATTTAGAAATTCCTATAATTATGTATTTATGTAGAATCCATACTACTTTTCTAGAATTTTAATGTCTTTTTCTATAATTAACTATCTGAAGACCATGATGCATGTACGCTCACGCTGTGATAAAAGGATGATGTGTGCTATGCACAGACATTGCGCTTAACATAGATTGCAAATTAAATAATTTAATATTTAAATTTCAGATGGGGTAATATTTTCTTTGGCAAAGACAGCAGTTTTCTGATGAATGTTTTTAATTTTAAGAATTGTCTAATACACGGAATAATAAAACTGACAGTTTTTGTTATTCAGAATTAAAGACTCCAGCCTCAATACACATGAGGCTTTTAAAGAGAATATCCAGGTTTATGTTTACAGGGTAGAAGCCCACTAATTAACCCAAGTTCAACTTTCTCCTTGTTTTACAGTGATTCCTTACTCCCAAACTCAATAATTCTGGTGCAGTTGTGGCTAATGTTGGCATATCTAGTGCTGTAGCCTAGTTAATGTAATATTTACAGAAGACTCTGATACAATTACAATGCAGGAGATAAACATCTAGAGCTATGTGGGTGAGCTATGCTAAGAAATGAAATTTGTAATGTGTCCATACAGATGTCTACACAGAGGAATCTACACTGTTTGTTTTCTGCCCTTCTTATGTAATATTTAATATAAAAACAATATAAATTTTTACATTATGTATTTTAACCCAATATTGCAGCATTGTTATGTTTGCAGAATTTATAGCTAAGAAACGAAGAGGCTTGACACTCATATGCAAAACAGTTTTACACACATATTGGAAATGGTCAAATTTTATATCCCTCATATCTCTTGTGCCCTGACCTGGATGGCCCAGGCTAGCCTGATCTCGTCAGATCTCAGAAGCTAAGAAGGGTCAGCCCTGGTTAGTATTGGGATGGGAGACCACCAAAGAATACCAGGGTTGCTGTGCAGAGGAAGGCACTGGCAAACCACCTCTGTTAGTCTCTTGCCTTGAAAACCCCAAAAGGGGTCACCATAAGTCGGCTGCGACTTGAAGGCACTTTACACACACACACATATCTCTTGTGCTGTTGCTTAGGAGGACACATAAACATATAAAGCTGCCTTATACTGAATCAGACCCTTAGTCCATCAAAGTCAGTATTCTCTACTCAGATGGGCAGCAGGGTCTCTCCAGGGTCTCAGGCGGAGGTGTTTCACGTCACCTACTTACCCAGTCCCTTTAACTTGAGATGCTGGGGATTGAACCTGGGACCTTCTGCATACCAAGCAGATGCTCTCCCACTGAGTCACAGCCCCTCACCTTGTTGGAGTAGTCTTTGGGGGTGGGAAGAAGGGTTGTCAACAGACCTGGATAAATATGTCTGATCTGGAGAACCGGGTTTGATTCCCCACTCCTCCACATGAGTGGCAGAGGCTAATCTGGTGAACTGGATTTGTTTCCCCACTCCTACACATGAAGCCAACTGAGTGACCTTGGGCAAGTCACATTCTCTCAGCTTCACCTACCTCACAGGGTGTCTGTTGTGGGGAGGGGAAGGTGATTGTAAGCCGGTTTGATTCTCCCTTAAGTGGTAGAGAAAGTAGACATATCAAAACCAGCTCTTCTTCTTCTTCATCATCCTTTGATAGCAGCTTTAATGACATGTCAGTTATCAGCTGATGCTATTTGCCTCCACCAAAAACACTTCTACTGCCCATTTCCACACTTTTAAGCCTCTATAAAAGGAACAAGACACTTTGGAAACCCTAACAGTGTGTGCCACCAAAGTGGGATACTAAAAGCCCATGCATACAGAGAATACTGTAATGGATATTCTGGGTTCCTGGCTACATCTGTATTGGATTCTTATATCTGATTTCTGCTCCATTTAACATCTGTTGTTCACCTTCCTTGTTTGACAAAATAACTGCTGGATGTGTTTTCCTTTTAAGTTTCACTACTGAACCAAACTAGCAGGAGATCCTTGAATAGGACGATCTTTGCTTAGAGAAATGAAGCAGTGTCTTGCCCTTTTGACTGATCACACTATCTCTGTGGCTGTCTTCGCTGGGCAATGACTCTCCTTCAGTTCACAGAAGACTCTTCAGGTCAGCTACCGTAAAACCATTTTACTTAATACATTATGTTTACAAAACTCACTTTTGAAGTACCTTTATGTCCTCTCAATAGAGTCTAACAGACTTGTCAGGAAACAATAGCCTGTGTCAGTAAGGATTGCATCTTGTGTCAGTAAATGTATTAATAGGGAAGCTGACAACTCTGATCCCCATACAGAGGGCAACACAAATAAACGCCCACTATGTTTTTTTCTGTTTTCACTGACTGACCTTTGTCATTATAACTGAGCATTCCTCTTGTGACATTTGCCAGGTTATACAGGGGGAAAGGATATGCCTATCGACTGAAATCCTGACAGATAAAACCTGTTCTGATACTGTGAAATCCTCTGTATTGTGGAACAGTTGGCAATCTGCAACGGGATTGTGTACACAAATGTGTACCCAATTGGGCTGTGTTTAAAAAAGAAAGTAGTTGGGGGTCACTGTATCTTCAGGCATGAAAGAAATTCTACAACTTCTATAGACCTTTTAAATGGATAACATCTGTATTTGGCCAGACAACAGAACTATGAATACTACTGCACCCGAATTCCCATAAACCAAATGGTCAGTTCTAAAAGCAGTGATAAGGCTTTGACATGTTTCTCTGCTAGTTGTCCACACCCCCTTCACACACCACCCTGCCCTCCAACCATCCTTATCATTTTCCACCTGTCTGCCGTCTGCCTGGTTTTCTGCCTTTCTTGCCTCATCATTCATCATAGGCTGTGGACTGCATTCGATTTCTTGTTTCTGTGAATTTCACACTTCCTTCTTCAGCATAGATTTCAGACACTCTGTTCCGCTGCAAAGGTCTGCTCCTGCCAAACGCTTGGGACACTACACATGACAGTTCTTCCTGTGGAAACCCAGTGCACTTGTAATGACAGTTTCCTTCCTGGTCCCTCTTTGTATTTTCACAACAAGGAAGTATGTCGCTAGCTTTGATCCTGTACAGTCTCCAAAAACAGAACCAATCTACAAATGGGGATAGGATGGAAGTAAACCTGAAGCAAGAAGGATTCACTAAAATTAAGTTTAATGTTATTTATTTGTGTTTTAATCTGGAAAAAGACTTCAGCTGCAACTGAAGTCTGTATAGCGAAACTTGTAACCTTTCCCAAGACTTAAGAAGCAAAGTATATTGTGCATATAATCTCTGGCTCATGTTTCAGACCATTGTGATTCATATTCTTCCAATTATGTTTTTATGGCTGTTCTTAAAATAAAATTTTCTTGTTTACTGTGTTTTAATTACCTGTTACTTTTATAGTACACTCTCACACGTATTCTGTGCCCTCCTATTTTTTATTATGTCATGTTCTCTATCCAGTGAAAATAATGAAGAGCCCTGTTATATACTGCACAGCTGGCAGTTTTGCGTGGCATTTAAAATTTTCGCTAAAGAATGAAAGTAATGAATATGAAGTGTTTCTTTGTAAAGAAGATAACACAGCCAATTTAAACACAAACGAACAAATATGGCTGTGCCATTCGTTATGGTGGATGCAGCGAATCTGTTGTCATTCATAACCACTCATTTAAGGAACATTATTGGTATACCTGGAATGGCTTTAATTTATTCTTTACAGTTATACTATACAGTTATACATTGGAAGTAATATGTTACTCCTGGTTTGCAATTTCATTGTAACTTCGCAAAATGTATTATTTGTATTACTGATTGTTAATTACCCTTCACTTGCAATTCCTTAAAATACAAAAGGATTTGAAAATTAACAATACTGCATTCTTTCAGAAATCAAGTATTTACTCATTAAAAGTGGTTCCTAATTTCTGATCCCTAACACTAGAAATTTCAGGAATATTGTTTAATAGCTAGCTTTGCATAATAGAATGGCTGAAGAGTAAATAGGTTGAGGAAGAATTTGTAGGAAGTTTCAATTCTAATATTGTGCCCCAAATTTTCCAACCTAGGGTTAGCAACCTTACATTATGGCAACATTGTCACACTCAAAGCTTTTGGTATTAATGGTGTTAAAACCAATACTTCTAGTATATTTCTTGAAAGAAATACTGAATAGTAGCCTAACAGCCCATTCCTGAAAATATGGCGTGTGGAGTCAGCGGGGAAGAGGCGCAGTGGCGCCTCTTCCTAAGCCGAATCATGCACACTATTAAACAAAAAAAAGCTGTTTCACGGCTTTTTTTGTTTAACTGGGGCTTTTTGCTCCATTGAAAACAGCGAGGCTACGCCTGCAGAAAAGCAGGCACAGCAACGCCGTTCCAGCCGCCGGCGCAAGTGGCTGGAAGAGGATAGGAAGCCACCTAACCAGCAGCCCCTCCCCCCGGAATGCCCCCCTGCAGAGAGGCCACGCCGGTGGAGGGGAGTGGCGCTGCTCCATGATGCTTGGGCGCTGGCGGAGCTGCCCTCCGCACCGGCGTAATCTCGTGATTACATGCACTTACACCAGCGGCGGAGTCAGGCTGTCTCCTAAGAGGTTTCGGGGGGGGCCCCTCAGGAATGGGCTGTAAATGTCTGGGTATCAATGTATGTATTTTATCACAAGAGAAGTGACACTGGTTGTGACTCTTATTCATCCCATTCCTTTTATAAGAGAAGCAGTAATAGTCTATTTTACATTGGTCGTCCTTACCCAGAACAGCATACTGAGTTTTACATGTGTGAGGTCTAAACCCCTAAGAACAAGAAAAGGATTGTTCACAAGTAAGGACCTCACTGAGGTGCTTACTTGCAAATAGATCTCTGACCAGAACCCATTTGATCTTTCGGAAACAACTCCAGTATTTCACTTAGCATGCTACGGGCTCTTCTTGTGAGCTCCTGCCAGATCAAATAAAGTACTCCTGTATTAAAAAAAAGGTAGCCAAATCTGACAAGAGCTGGTTAGGGACAGAAGCAGCTCCTGCTTCTTTCAATATTTTGAGTTCCAGTTTTAGGGGAGAAAAACAGGCTAAAACAAATAATAGGCGTGTGTAAGACAGTAATTCAGTCCTCGTGATCCCAGCTATTCAGAATGCTAGCACTGAGTTGGGAGGGGAGAAAAGAACCCCAGAAGTGGAGCCCATCATGTGGTTAAGTTCAGACTGCATGACTGTTCTTCGAATAAAAGGTGGTGATCAGAGAATGGCCTGAAAACATGTGATGTAGCTCTGGTTTGTTTTGGGGGTGCTCTTTAAAAAAAAAAAAGGCAGGCTAAAAATGTAAATAATTTTTAATTGGTCTCTAAAGTGTCTGGCTAAGAGACTGCCTAAGAACCAGATGTAAGCTGAGCTTCTTGGAAGAGTGGGCTATGCATTACTGTGTGGTTTGTTTGGTTTTTAATCACATCTTTCTTAACACAAGCCACAATGGAATGCCACTGCTATTGGTCAGAATCCAATTGCATAGGCAGGGCTGTGCACCTGGAGTCCCCTTCAAAAGGTGTAATTGTAATTGTTTGGCAGAAAGGAGAGAGCAGAGAGCTAAGCCAACCATCCCCCAATCAATGGGCAGATTAAATTACTGCTTAGTGAAAAAGAAAAACAGCCCCGCCAAGTTTGTTAGCATATGTGGTAATTTATCCTTCTCGGAGTACATGTATGGAAACCACTGCTACTGTATCATCCCTTGCTGGATTGGGGCTATTTTGGGACTGTCATACAGAAAAAGCTTTAAAAAGAACATTCATATTTTCGTATTCAACAAGCTATACATTGTATTATTATATATGTAGTATTGTGTGTCGTCTTTCTAGGCAATGTTTTAGTACCATGTGGTTAGGACAGGCTAGAAGTCGATAGCAATTTCCCTTCCAGATTTAGCCTGCCATATGTCAGCCATTAAGTCTTAAGGCTTGTTTCGGTAATTACTGAGAATTAACATTGTGAAAGTTGCTATTTCATGAACCTTTTTGTGAGGTGCTCTTTTCTTTTTCTGTTTTGTTTTGTTAATATAGCTTAAATGTCCAATTCTGCTTTATTTTGTAGAGATTATTTTGAGAGCTCTAATAATTAGAGAAGTGAGTTTAATTGGCTTCTAAATGGCAAAAAAGCAACCTCAATCTCAAAGATGACTGAAGCTCAGGATGCTATCCGGTGTTCTTTCTCAATATGAACTAAGATTACATTGTACAGTACATAAGTGATTTTCCAAGGCTTTTTAAAAGGAAGTGTGTATTAATATTTTAAACTGAAGTAATTGCTTCTTGCTTAGCAATGGTTTTCATTTATGAGTGTTTATCAGAGGCAAATGGAAAGTATGGTTAATCTAAGTTAAAAATGGGTTCTTTAAATAGCTCTAATTACATTCTCTTTATATTTGTACATTTAGACACTTAAGATTTAATCGTTAGCAGTTCTAACAAACCCTAATGTTTATTAGCTGGTTTTAAATTATTGTTATAGATGGTAGTTGAATGAGAAAATAAATTATGATTTGCCTACTATTATACTCAGTAAATAAAAGAGGGTCCAGCATCAAAAAAAAGAAATTATACATCTTCTTCATTTTTCCCATTAAAAAAACAGAGAGAGAGAATCAAAACCATCTTAAAAGCCGAAAATTATTTTTCATGACTTTCTTACATTGTATTTGAATGCTCATGCACTCATTTGTATTAAAAGGACTATGTTTTGAAATGTCGCTTTAATGTAGGAAAAATGATGCAGATTTGGTAGAAACGACAGCCAGGAACAAAACATTTTTTTGGTACAAATATTTATTTGATAAAAAGGGACTGTAAAAATTGTATTAGAGGAAGGGTAAGTTGGATGCAACAAAGTACATAAACTTCACAATATTTTACTTACGAGCTTATTGAAGACCACCCATGTGATATTCAGTCCATGTGAGCAGAAGGAAGTATGAAGGATACTTTTATTCTACACTGCATGGCAACTTTAGGTAGAAATCTTGTTACCAATTTCCTTCAGGCATCTTTATCCCAAGCCTATGGAACTAATAGCTCATTCCTGAGCCTGTGGGCTGAATAAGCTTAGGAGGCAACCAGCCTCCTACGCCAGTGTCCGTGCCACTTGCGCCGTGCAAACTGGCCCGGACGCTGGCCCCTCTGCTATGAAAGGGTGAGTCTGTTTACAGCCATGCCAATACCTTACTGGCATCTTGTACCTGTGAGGATTCCAGCCTCATTCCAAGCCCACCAATGAAGAGACCTTTGGTCTTTTTGCAGTTTTGGAAGGAGAGATGGAGCAAGACATTTTAATGCCTGAAGCAGAAAATCCAAATGGTGCCTCTCGTAGTGGGAAAATGTGATAATAAAGAAAACAATTGAAACTTTCCTGCCTTTTTGATGGTTGTCCAAATTATGTCCTCTCAGGCAGGCTGCCACATTCCACCTAATGGTAGGGTTAGGAAGGGACCTGTCTCTGCTGTGGAATTATTCTGAAGGAGGATTTTGAAGGACTTCCCATGCATGTTTATGCTGGATTTTCACACCTGATGAATTTCCAGTCCAGTACCCAGATATTTGGGCTGCAATACTAAGGGCACTTTCCTGGGAGGAAGCCCCATAGAATAATATGAGGCTTACTTTTGAGTGGACCTTCTTAGGATTGCTCCATTGAACTTTTACAGCTATGAATTAAGTAATACTCGGTGTTGCTAGTCAATTGTTCCTTTTGGGGTGGCATGATCCATTGTGCTTCGGTTCAGTAGGCACTGGGCTTTGGCTTGCTAACCAATTCTGGTGGCTGCATTGTTTTTGCTAAGACGGACTGCTAGCCCTAGCACATTTGTGTAATTGTTAAGCTGACCCTTTTAGCTAAAAGTAATGTCCAGAAGGAACTGGTGCACGGTGGAGTTTACTGTCATTAGTTTATGGTAGCTTGATGTATTTGAATTTTGGGTTGTGATTTTAAAGGACTCGGACTCCTGTAATGCAGGAGAAAAGAGGCATATAAATATTTTAAATGAATAAATACTGCTGTAGTGTGGCAAGTTCAAGAAGGATACATAATAGAACCGGATTTTTTATTCTAGAGCATACAGGGCTTTTCTGCACCAGCTTGGTTTTCATTCAGCTTGGCTTTGTAACTGCATCAATTAGCCCCCTCCCTTACACACAACATCAGTTGTGCTCTGTTGTTGCTCTCCACTGTTGCTGTCTGGAAAAAAAATAGGAAATAACTTTTAAAAAAGAAAGCAATAACCCATAAATGATCCTGTGAGTAAGGGAGGGAAAAAAACAAAACAGTTAAGCCAAGTTGAAGCAAAACCCTGGTGCAGAAAAGTCTAGAAAACAGTATAATGGCTTGTGGTCTTAGCTCACTGCTTAGATTATCACCCGTCCTTTGGGTTCTGGTATAACCAATCAGAACTAGTGAACACTGCACATTTTAAAATATTTTAATATATATGTTTACCAATATTTTAAAACGAAGTAGAACATCAATTTCCCAAGAAAGTCCTTATGAGACATAATAATTAATTGATATTGCAGGAGTGTGGTTAAGGGATGGATTTTGCTGTTTTCTGGTGCTTGTGATTAACAGTATTACTTATTCTTTATCCATTCATTATCTGTTAGGACTTGGAACCTGCTTTGAAATGCCTGATCATTATAGTTCTTTGTTGTTCTGATTCGAATCTACCTTTAGAACCATTTATACTGATATAATGGCTTTTTCTTCTGTCCTATTAAGCTCAGTTATTTGAAACATTTTAACAAAACTCAGCAGTGAATTAACTGAAATTGGTATTAAAACAGACTCAATTAAAAATGTGACTTCTCTGTATGCTTCAAATATATGCTGCTTTTATTATCCGGTTTGCAGATTTATCCAAATCCTTATGAAGCTCCTCTGATTATTTGTCTAAAGTGTACCATCTCGAGCTTATTTTGCTTGCATATCTTTCAGTAAGGTGGGTAAAATAAAACTTGCTTGGTTCATTTTCTTTTCAATGAATTTGTGGGATTGGAGGGGGGTTACTTAATAGGAATACTGATTGATTCAAATTAAAAAATCTATTGAACCTGATTTTTTTTTGCCATCCTACCATAAAGTCAAGTAAAAGTTATTTCAACACAGTCATATTCTCTGTTGTAGCTTTGCAGCATAAATAGAGGTTTGCCACACAATATCTGCAATGGTATCCCATGTAAGACAAACAGAATTCTATCCAGCTCTTTCTTACTTCTGCTAGATATAAGGGGTGATCCAACACTGTACTAATCTGTATAGGCTGATTTGGCAGCTCCTAGAATGGTTAGTAAGGAACTGGATGCCATTCTACCATCTCCCTGCCCTAAAGAGGATTTTCATAGCACTTGAATGCACCTAAATATCTGTGCAGAAATATTACGGTAGCTTATTAAGAGGTTCATACAGTTGACCCTACCTGTGCAAACTAAATTGCCACAAAAACCTGAGCTAAAAATTAAGTTGCTGTGACTGTAATTGCCGCTCTAGAGCTAAACTCTAAAATTACATTGGCTAAGATTTTTAAAAAGAACCCCTGTAGTGAAATCAGTCGATTTCTGGGGTTATTTTTGCCTATTGGCCAGCTGCATCACTGAGGGAGGGTGGGGTCACCAGATCTGAGGGCTGCACGTTCCAGTTCAGCAGCTCATGTTTAAAAGGAAGTGGCTGCAGGTGAGCTGGGCATTCAGGAGCCTTCTTCCAGCAAAACCCTGTCCTCCCACCCCATGTTTCCAAACTTTTATTTCTGTTGCAGTTATCTGTCCTTTGCTATATCTTCACAGAAGTTGCTGGTTAACAGAACCAGAAATGGAAGCCTGCACCGGCATAGGGTGTACCCAGGGTGTTCCAGCTTCCTTACCCCTTTCACGCCAGGAATGCCCCCTTTTTTGGTGGCACAGCCCTGTTGTAGGCAATGGGGGATTTCCCCTTTTTCTCTATTTTTGTTTTTGCAAAATCCTTTTTTTTTTTTTTTTTTGCCTCTGTGGCGGCTGGGAAGCCTCAGACGAGGCAATGCAGCTGCACCACTCCCGGCTGCCACAGATCTGCCCCCCCCTCCAAGACTGAGCCACCCATGCCTTATTTGCATCTATTTATTCCCTTGCATAGTGACTATCTAATCTGGTCATTGTAAATGGCAGAACGTCATTGATGGCACACAATAACATATACCACATTAGAGGATCTGCAGGTAATGAGCCCCGATGGTTATCAACAAGTTAGCTGGGTCCTGCAATACTGTCATTTGAGAGGATATGGGGGCAAAGTTGGTATTGACATTGTTGCAGAGGCTAGTCCTTGAGTTTGTATTTCCATTCTGGTGGTCCTTAGAAGCAAGAAGTAACCAACCCATCTTTGAACAAAAAAAAATTGCATATTTTAGTGGAAATCTGTTAGCAACTGGTACCACTAGTGATGAAAATGGGTATTATAAAGGTGCAAGCTTTCTGATGCTCTGAAAAAGTATATTTTAAATATACTTGGTGGGCTATAAATAGAAGACAGTTCCATGCTTCTGTGGAATGTCCTCCTACAGATCTGAGCACTACATAAAGGTTGCTTTGGCTGAAAAATGGCATCCTTGTTTAATCATCCTACGACTAAAGTATACAGTTGAATGTAGTGTTCGTATTTAGTCATAGTGCGATACCTTAAATAAATCATTGTCAGCCCCCCCTGAAGGGCAAATGAAAAATAGTCTCCCCAATTATTTATATTTTAAATGGTACTTTTTGTTGAAGCCATGCTTTCTTCTTTTGTTTATATATTCTTAAATCCACCTAAATCTTATGTAAACTGAGGCATTCTGAAAGGTATGCCAAAATGCAGAAAGAACATTGTAAGCCTATATGTAGAGATGCTGCTGCCGAGAGTTTATTTTCTCTGCTTACCATATTGCACTGAACCCTGGACATAACTGAGCGTAATGGGTTTTGAAAGCAGTCTCTGTGGACTGTAGCCAACATCACATGCACATTGGTGACCGATGGTTATCTCTGCACATAGCTAGCTTTCCTTTTGATAACCATTCTACCATAGGGGTGGGGCCATGGAGAACAGAATTAATTAAGGTTAAATCTCAGTATATTTTTGGGAGAACAGAGAGAGAGAGAAAGAGAATGGATATATAATATAGTTAAAATGGTTAATTCAATTAACCTAAATTGTGGTTCTTGGTCGAGAAAACTAGAAATGCTTCATAATTTAAATACTTCAACTAACAACATTTATTATAGCGATTAACAACAGAAATTTAAAAAATAATTTCTTGAAGGGTACCAACAATATTTCATCTAATTATTACATAGACATGTATCTCTGTCATGATATTCCCTCCTCCAAAGGAAATAATTACCAACTTGCTTCCTAGGGAAAAACAGACTCTAGTGAAATCAAGTTCATTGCATCATTTTGGACTTAATTTGTGCTAATATAGAGGCTATATTCCTCATTGATAAGGGGCATGGAGTTCAGTACTGGGGGAAACATGGAAAATGAAAACCATGCCAAGCCTTCTTTCTAAACTTGATCACATTCCTTCTTGAATCTATTGATAGTTCTACTTCCATCATTTCCTATATATAGATATATTTGGGGGAGGAGTTATTGCTCACAATCCATGTTTTTTTGAGTATCCTTATATAATCCTTTGGTTTATAGCTAGTTAGATCAGAGATAGATATTTAATTTAACAATTATGTCTCCTTTCCAATTTAAATGAACCAGCAAATAGCCTCAGTTATTTTTCTTTTGATTTTGCTTTCCTTTACTGTAATTAATATTTTTAAAGTTAGACTGAGAATCACTGGCCCGAGGTAATCCAGATAATTTCCACTTCAGAGTAAGGATTTGGAAATGGGTCTTGCAGATCCTAATCTGACACTCTGATCAATACACAACAGTATATAATGTTGTATCTCACTTTTTATATTGTAATGCTCTCCGGTAAATCTAGATTTTGTACAGGATGGGAATGGTATATGTTACCCAGACCTTTATTACTAGTTTTGCTCCTGTGCATTATAAAGCAAACCCAGCACTTTGTTGTCTATGATCTGAGTCATGGACTTCAAAAAGGAAAGTTTGGTTATTGTCCATGCAATTGATGTTATTAAGATGGTGTAATATACAGAATACATTAGTGGTGCAGTTTGTTGGTAGATCAGAGGGGGTGATACTCACTCTCTCTGTATAAGGTTATGTCCAAAATGGCTAAATAAACAAGTTGCTGTTATGTTACTGAGGGCTTGTGGAACACACATCTTTGTGAGAGGCCAAATACATCACATGACTTTTCTTACCCATTCCGTATAATATCTTCAAGAATTAAATGGACTTTGCTTATACTTCTTTACTCTTAGCAGTGAATTCCAACTTTTGTGGTGGATCCCCAGAGCAACATTCAGGTAGTATTAGTTTTCTAGCCCAGTCACTGTAAATGTGTCTATTTGCATAAAAGTGTTTTGGGTGTGTGCCTGAAGGGGGGAATATAGGTTTGATGTTGTCAATGAAAGGAAATATGTAGATGAATTTTAGCTGCTTCACCCCACTGAGAAATGAAAGACTGTGGGTATTAAATGGAAGAAATTAGTGAAAATGAGTCAAATTAAGTTCAAGGGCAAAAGGAGTACATTAATATTTTTAGTCGGCTATTAGTCATCATTTCCTAAACATTGTCAGCAAAGCAGGCATGTACCCCACAATTTGATTTATCCTTGACATCCATTTTAAGAAAGGGAGGGAAATTAAACTGCAATTTGTGCATTTTCCTCTATTTTATTTGTATTCTTCTCATCTATGTAGCATTAGTATTCTGAAGAATGCTATTCTTTGTGAAAATGACAAGTATTACAAATTGTTTAAAATGGCACCATCACTTTTGAGCAGACTACATGCCACTTTAACTAATTTAATGAATAATCTGACAATATAACATTGCTCAAAGAGATTTTAGAAAGATAGAATCAGAAGGCTGAGGAACAAGAAAGGCCGGAACTGACAGTAAAATAATTCCTCTTGTGCTATGACTGCCCATTGTTTCCAGAGTGCACTTGGACTACAACAGTTATCAAAAAGTATTGCATTTTGCTGATTTTAACTTATTCCTTTGGAACACTGAATAGATTGCAAAAACAATGCAAATTTAGGCAGTGTTGGCTGCCTTTGCTCAGGAACAGCTCAATGTCAACTAAGCGTAGAAATTCCATTTGCCTAGGGAAATAACACTGTCTCTTTCTGGACAAAGAAAGCTGTTACTTGCAGTGCCATCCTAAGCAGAGTTATACCATTCTAAGTCTGGTGATGTCATCTTCATCTTTTGGAAACTAGAGCCTGGCTTTTGACCATTAGATATTGGCTGCACCTGTCGTGGTGCAGGCAAGGAGTGAGGGCTGGAAGCTGGATGCGTAGTCTGGGGAACAGTCCAAGGTCATTCACAGTGCAGGCAAAGTACAAGATCTCAGTACAGCCAAGGGAAGTCCGAGGCATTAGTCAAAGTTAGTCCAAGAAGTCAGGATACCAGGAATCCACAGTATACCATTGAAACAAGGCCAGTACACAAGGAGGTTGGTGACAAGTTGCTTCCACAACAGCCAAGCCTAACTGATGGCTTAAATCCCTTCTCCTGCTGCTGTAGCAGAGCCAGCTGATGCTGATGAGGCTGAGTTCACAGGTGGTGCTTCAGCCCTGCTCTTCCTCATCACTGCTACTGAAGAGGTTCCTCTGTAAAGCCTTCAGTCTAGCACTCTGCCATCTCTGCTGCGTTGCCAGACGGACCTGTTTTCTTCTCTGCTCCAGTGGCCTTGACGAGGCCTCTGGAGACACTGCATGTTGCAAGGTGTCAGGTCCAACTGGAGTCCTTGAGCTGGCAGGCTGCAGGCATGGTGAGTCATCTCCTGACTTTGGCTGATCCTCTATTCTGGCAGGCTGTAGGCCCTGTGGTTGTTCCTGTGGGCCTCACACACAGAAGGTCACGGCCCAGTATTTTTCAAATTTAGTTCTCCCCCAGCAGTGTAGGGCCTTCAGGTTGGCCAGACTGAATATATTTCCTTCAGCTATGGTTAGTGGAGATATAAGAAAGTACCACACGAGGAAAGGTTTTTGTAGTTGTCATCTTAAAGAACCAAATTCAGTCCATCATATCCTCTTGTGCCGTCCATTCTTTACCCAACAGTGTTTACAACTAATTAATCCTCATCTTCAAGTCCAAAAAAAATCAGCAGACAAGAGTATCAAATTTTTATTTGTGGATAAAACCCCAGAAGTCACTGAGCATGTCGCTGAATTTCTTGCAATCGTTAAAAAGACAAAGAGAGAGAGAGAGAATGATGGTGTAGGACAAGACCATAGAGATGTTTTAGTGTATTTGTTATTAAAGGGTCCAGATGGCTTTACTAGCTTGAACTATGAGAAGGAGATCTTTTTTAATGTTAGTTATATACTGACCTTAACTGATTGTCATTTTATGATGGAACACGATTTTTCCTTTAAGGTGCCTGTACAAACGCATCTGGCAATGTGGTTATTATGCCACTAAAGGTTCATGTATGTGTGTGTGATGAAAGTTGTTTGGAGCGGTGGACTCTGATCTGGAGAACTGGGTTTGATTCCCCACTCCTCCACATGAGCAGCAGATGCTAATCTGGTAAACTGGATTTGTTTCTCCATTCCTATACATGAAGCCATCTGGGTGACCTTGGGCTAGTCACAGCTGCCTTAGAGCTCTCTCAACCCCACCTACCTCACACAGGGTGTCTGTTGTGGGGAGGGAGGAGAAGGTGATTGCAAGCCAGTTTGATTCTTCCTTAAGTGGTAGAGAAAGTCGGCATATAAAAACCAACTCTTCTTCTTCTTATGTACAGTATCTGGTCTCTCACAAATAAGTATGCACCAGAAGGCCTCAGCAACAGACCAAACTTCTTTATTCAGCCATTTTGAACAAGGCCTTATACAGAGAGCAAGAACTCCATTGCTGCCTGTGGTCTACCAATAGGGTTGCCAGGCCCCTCTTTGCCACTAGCAGGAGGTTTTTGCGGTGGATCCTGAGGAAGGCAGGGCTTGGGGAGGGACTTCAATGCCATAGAGTCCAATTGCCAAAGCGGCCATTTTCTCCAGGTGAACTGATCTCTATCAGGTGGAGATCAGTTGTAATAGCATGAGATCTCCAGCTAGTACCTGGAGGTTGGCAATCCTATCTACCAACAAACTGTATATTACAAATGTTGAGGATTCAGATAACCTGGAAAATGGCTGGCATGTGGACAGGAAAATCGAAACTTTTCCACCACATAACAACCATCCTGGCTTTACTGCGATCTTTCTCCAAAATTTTGTGGTAAAGCAGGTTTGAGAAAGATCAGAGAAAAGCTGGGGGAATTCCAAGAGGTGCACAGATGAACCACAGTGCTATGAGGAAACAGCAAAAAATGTTTCCCAACAGCACTGAACCTGAGGCAGATAACCCGTGTGAAAATGAATACTGCTTTAACATAGTTGCCGTTTCCATGTCTCTTGTGAAAGGTTACATACTCGAAAGATTATCTGAATATATACCTGAACATGGCAACACCCATTTTTTGATGAGTTTCTTGTGTTCTCCTGATTCACCCATATAAACTTTTACTGATTCTGCCATGCACCCTTGAGAAAGGATATTCAAACAAAGTTGCCGGGATATAATGGGCTCAGCGAAACTGATGGTTGGCAAGAGTACTGTGCTGGCAATATCCACTCCAAACTGAAGACACATCTTTGTAGCTATCGAAGTGAGAAGCTGTATGTGTGTGAATGTGGTATATTAAAGGTATCCCTTCAGTGATTACAGAATACATCACTGATAATAACTATATATCCTTCTACAATTGAACACTTAGAGTGCATTCCTTGGGGCAGGGCAAAGCTCCATAGGAGACGGAGTGACAACACGCCAGAGTAAGTGCCTGTTTAACCCGGGATAACAGGCACTTATGCCCTCCTGGATGGCACACAGAGCAGCACCTGGGTGCCCCAGAGCAGGGCGGACCTCCGCTGCCACAGTCGCCGTGCCAGGACTTAAATCCAGGAAGCGGCAGGGTGCACCAGCCTTGGGGGTCATTCCTGGGGCGTCCCAAGGGGTGGCGCTGACGTTAGCTTCCTAACCCCTTTCTCCCAGGGAATGTCCCCTTGAGCTGCAGTGGGGCTGTGCCACCTTTTTCGGTGGCACAGCTTCATTGTTTGCAATGGGCATTTCCCCCCTTTTTTCTTTTTTGTTATTTTTTAGAAACCTTTTTTCTCCCTCCACAGTGGCTGGAAAGCCTCTGAGGTGGCAGTATGGCTGCATTGCTTCTGGCTGCCGGGAATTATCCCCCCCACCCCCCGCCACCAGGTATAGGCTATAAGAGTGCAGAAGCTAAAGTCAGCATCTGCATACAAAGCAAATGCTCTACTAAGGAGCTGCAGCCCCCCCTTTCCCCCCCTACACTGTCAATGCTAAGTCCCTGTGTAGTTGCTGTGATATTGTGTTATAGTGTCCACTGCCTCTGTGGAGCAGATGAAAACAAGTTCCCAGTGGGTGCTGCCACCTGGGCTGGTACAGGGTGCTGTGCTCAGGAAATCCATGGAACCAGTGGGAAGCAGGAACTAGAAACTGCTGCCAGTGCTCTCAGCTTTGGGAGACAGAAGGAACTTCCTATTTGCAACTCATTATGAGATGATTATACATGCATATATGTCACTGAGAAACACATGTACACACAGCAATGTGTGTGTGCGTGCGTGCAGTTATCATGCATTATTTAGACACAAGTTGCTCACTAGTTTCTGAAAAGAAATTATTTCCATATTTTGAAGTTGTCAGATTTGAAATAGATCTATGGGATTGCGTTAAACACCCTATTGTATTTGAGTGGCTTTTTCTGTTTGCTGTATTGTGAACATTTAAAAGCTAAAGTGTGGGTTATACATTCTGTTAGCTACAAAACAGGTAGCATTTAGGGTTGCCAAACCTCCATGAGGGGAGGGGGATCCCCTGCTTTGGGCCCCCTCCCGCTGGCACTTGTTCAGCTGACCAGTGGGGCTCTTACCAGGCTTAAAATGAGGCCTAGGCGTTGATGTCACTGGTTTGATGATGTCACTTCAGAAAGGGATGTCATCACACACCAGCAGTGTCAAGGGAGACCTCTTGTATTTGGGCAAAACCTCTATGGTAGAAGCTGTTCTTGTCATAAAGTTTTGCCCAAATACCAGCGCATCTCCCTTGATGTCGCCGGTGTGATGACATCACTTCCAGAGGTAACACCATCGCACTGGTGACATTGAGGCCTAGGCCTCATTTTAAGCCTGGTAAGACCCCCACAAACACACACCCTCCCCCGCCAGTGGCCAGGGGATACCCGACAACCCTAGTAGTATTACTGGTATATAATTGCTGTAATTTTTTTACAAACAATCTGCAAATAACTTCATAGTCAAATGATGAAGGAGGTCAACGTTAATGCCATGTGGTTGAAAAACTGAAGCTAAGGCGCAATGATTGGCCCATGGCTACTCAATGAGTCTATGGCAAAGACAGAATCTACAGTCAAGTATCCACAGACAAGGCAATTTTCTGTTCAGTTGAGCTCACTTAAAAAAAAAAATCAAACAAATAAATTCTCTATTTCATTGGAATGAGTTGAATTTAAAGTATTTAGTACCCAATATTATTTCAGTCTCCACAAAATAGATGCACTATTTGCACTGGAATGTTTTGTGCTCTTCTGCTCACAGCTGTGAGTTGTAAGATACTCCATGGCAGTATGTATGCATTGTTTGCTTGTCTGAGTCTGATGAATCTGTCTAGAACATCTATTTGTGATCCATTCAACTTGAGAAAATTGCTTATTGTGTCTTTCTCGTCACTAATGTGTCTGTAAAACACAATATCATCGCTTTTCTTTCCACTATGTCTGGCAAACATTGGTCTGCTGATGTCTGGTGAAAGCTTGGTGTACTCATGACAAATTCTGAATACAGATGTGTTTGCATCTTAGCTATGTGAAGGTGTTTGAATGCTGCATGCACTACTGACTATTGTCAACACATAACTGAGTGTCAGCTTGAAAACATGAATTAGATACAGGTCAGAAAATAAATATTAGATATAGGAAGGAAAATCGTGACAAAAACATTAAAATATTCATGCAAAATCTGACTGCGGCAAGCATTAATATGCTTGCACATTATGTACACTTAAGGCATGTTTACACAGTCAGGAACTGTTTGTTGTATGACATTGATTTAGGGTTGATAACCTGAATCCACAATTGTTTACAAGGGCAACAAATCCAAGGCTTTATAGACAGGTATTCTTGCTAATACTCAGTGATTACTATGTGCTTGTAAACAGACTGTCCCAAACCAAACTCCAAAAGCAACAACCACATAGTACCTTTTGTTTGTATTGACCAAAAAACAGCGTGCAGGTTTTTGACTTCTACAGAACTCTTCATCAGACTGGATTTGTTAGTGTTTTAGAGAGGAGGTGTTTCTAGTCCTGATGTTACGTACTTTATTCTGCATATGATCATCTACTGGTTTTTATATTTCTCAGTGGAAGCTGCAGTACTGTAGTCAAAGCTTGTTCATGACCTGAGTTCGATCCTGACGGAAGTCGGTTTCAGGTAGCCGGCTCAAGGTTAACTCAGCCTTCTATCCTTCCAAGGTTGGTAACATGAGTATTCAGCCTGCTGGGGGTAAAGTGTAGATGACTGGGGAAGGCAATGGCAAACCACCCTGTAAACATAGTCTGCCTAGTAAAATCACCCCATGGGTCAGTAATGACCCGGGGCTTTACCTTTAGTGGAAGCAACCATTACCCTTTCCTCTTCCTAGAATGCCAGAGCTGCACACTGATACCAGCTCAACCCAGCACGAGTTCATTCAAATTTCCATGGCATTCTACACCAATTGCAGAGAAATGTGTGATAGAAATTGAATCCAGCAAGGATCAGTAGTGGGTATAGAATAGATGTAGAACAGGTTCACTTAGAAGTGTCTTCTGCTCCAAAGCAAAATGGCAGGTTCCCTGCATGCTGATCTAGACAAAAAGATGTACATGCTTCAGAATTATAGTGACAGGGCTTCCACAGCAGGCTTACCAGTTAATTATACATTTGGATAGCACCAGTTAGTGGGAGAAGTATCTTCAGTCCAGTTGGTAATGAGTAGACTATTGAAATGTAGTCTTCCAACCATACAGAAAAAAATAAAGGGAATATTTCTCCAGTACATAAACAAACCAATTCCTTTAAAATTGTATTCCTGGATACAAACTATTTTTACTGGTGCTTTAATGATATTCTTACAGTGCCTTTGATTGTTCTGTTTTCCATTCTGTGTCAAGTAGGGGGGGCATGATTGGCAGATTTTTTTTATCCAGTGTTCTACAAATGCACAGTCTGAGGACAGAAGCGTATTCTTTTAACTGATTTATTTTTATGTCAGTTATTAGTTAATGTGCCTTTTGCTATATTAGAAAGCGACTTTACGATGTGAACATTAAAAGGTACATAGTGTGAGCGGATAAAGGGTGTAGCATGAATCACCGAGAAAGGAAAAAATTCTCAAGGAGAGTTCTGAAAACTGCTTGATGTTAAGCAGATATATTGTCTTTAAGGTTAAGCCGTAGGGAGCTAAAAGTTTTAGGTCTATTTCTAGATTCTTTTTCTTTTATCCTGATCGTCTGCTCTAGGAATACACAGTTTTCTGCTGGCAATTCCTAAGGTCACTAATGGATAAAATTAAATTTGGTAGGTTAAAGATTTGACATCTTCTTTTATCTGTAACTTAGTGAGATAATAGTAGAATTGAAGTACTAAACATACAGTATATTGTTTATTGTCTCTGTACATTAATATTCTCCAGCAGATGAAAATACAAGCCAATGTTCAGTACCCAGGGTTGCCAGGTCCCTCTTCGCCACCGGCGGGAGGTTTTGGGGGCAGAGCCTGAGGAGGGCGGGGTTTGGGGAGGGGAGGGACTTCAATGCCATAGAGTCCAATTGCCAAAGTGGCCATTTTCTCCAGGGGAACTGAACTCTATTGGCTGGAGATCAGCTGCAATAGCAGGAGATCTCTAGCTAGTACCTGAAGGTTGGCGACTCTATCAGTACCTGTAGTTCAGATTACATATTGGCATCAGTCATGTTTCTGTCTTCTAATAAACAAAAAACAAGTCAGGAAATAACTTTAGGTCTAACCAAAATATCTCAATACAGTGTGCAAAGTTTTTAATTCTCCTGACTCCTTCCCCAGGCAGAATGTTTAAAAAGAGAACATAAAGGATGGAGAGATATTTCAGGACATGAGTTAAGGCCCTTTGTCTACATTTTTGTGCATGATTTGTTGCAGATTAGATTTGATTAGGTGGGGCTGGGTGGAGTTGCACCTTAACCTTGTGGAAAGAAGGGGAAATGGCAGACTCCGTTTGTGAATATAAAAGCCAGTAATCAAATGTGCCAAACATCTAAGTGCCCAAAGGTAGCATGGTTCATCCTTTTAAAGCTGTGAAAGAATGGATGAGAATCCATTTTTATTCAGCTTTTAAATCAACTTTGGGATATAAATTGTATGAAAGGTATCATTGTAAGTTTTGCTTTTGGAAGTTATTTTACTTTTTAGTATGACTTTGTTTTATTTTTTTAACTCTTTTTAAAATCTGGTAAAGCAAGATGAAACTGAAGCACAAAAAATCTGTTTTGTTTTAATATTTCTTTAGACTTTGTTGAGCCTCTGAGTTCTAACACAATAAATCACTCGACTTATTTATCTTTAAAAAAACATGTAAAGCAGGTAACTTCAATTAGCAAATTCCTCCACTATTTTCTCTCATCACTGTGGATAAATTAAATTCTAATAATATGTCTACAATGTCAGATCTTTGATCTAAAATGTTTGTTTCAAATTTTGCTCAGTAAATGCCTCCTAGGAATAGAAAAAAGAGGGATTTAATCAGCATACAACTAGTTCTTCAGCTGTAGGTTGGGACCGAAAAGTGGGTTGTAACTTGCTCACAGGTACATTGCAAGGCCAGGAGGGAGGAAGAGGAACAGGGTGAGCTGGGAGAGGAGGCCTAATGAGAAATTTGGGTTTATCTTTGCATAAGGTGCTAAATGGCCATATAATATAGCCTGATATTCAATAATGTTGTATATTTATAAACACCAGACATGAAAAAAATTAGAACAAGCAAGGAATCTGCAAGGACTTGTGCAGGTCACTTCATTTCCCATTTTATCACCTTTCCCACACTGTTTCATCTTTCTGTGCTCCTGGCAGCCCCCAAATGCAATCCTCTTCCCCTGCCTTCTCTCCTTCCCACTCACCAACCAGCATTTCTTTTATCTGTCCTCCCAGCCTCACTCCTCAGTGAGGAAGACTAGGTTGAGAAAGGGACTGGCCAAGGTCACCCAGAAAACTTCCATGGCAGTGCAGGGATTAGAACTTGGGTCTCTCAGATCTTAGTCTGATACTCTAACCTCTAGACCACACTGGCTCTCAGCTTTCCCTCCACTGATAGCCTGTCTCTGGGAGACGTCTGGCCAAGTTGCAAAAGTTTTGCAGTAACAAGTAGAGAGTTGTGTATCATTATGTTATCCTAGGGTAGCCTAGTGGGTTGTTTCAGCAGGCAGTTGCCCACCCATCCACCCCGATGCCCAGGGTTTGAGTGCTAAAGCAGCTGTGACGATGCGGCGCTTCTGGGTGTAAACTCAAAAGTGGCATCATCGCACTGCTCGTGGCCACACACGTACACGATCGGCCCAGCCCCACCCTCTGAAACCTCCCACTGATGGAGAGGGGGGACCTGGCAACCCTATGTTATCTGGTAGCCAACACCGTACCTGGGTCATGCAAATTGCATGGTAGCAAGTCACCCTGTGGTTGGTGCTGAGCCTGGCATTCTTTCTGAGTCCTCTATCTGGGGCAGGAAAGAGGGGAACAGGGGTTGACTGGGGGGCCTAAATTGCCCTGGAAAGGACCCTCCCCTGACTTTTTCTGACAGAAACTAAGGTTTAAAGACTGGCAATATTGTTTGGTTGCCTAGCAATACCCACAATGGCCACAGAAATTTTAGAGGCCATTCATTTCTTAAAAGGACAGGTGCTGCTTATATTATTGGGAGGATTAGCCCTCACAATTTTTTTTTATTTTTATTTTTTAGATTTCAGATTTTTCCGCCATCCTGGGGCTTTTCTCAGGTTTGTAGAAAGATCTTTCATGCCTGTTTATGGATGCATTCTTTGGATATGAGTATCCACAGATGGGATCATGTTGAGAATTAAATATATTGATGAGTTCAGTATTTACTGATGTCAGATTTCTGCATTTTAAGAAGGTAAAGAAGCATAAGCTTACTTTACAAGCAGGTCTCAAAATGCAGGATCGGTTTAGAAGTGGTCCCAAATAGTACAGCAAGTTTAATAGAAGCATCCCAGTTCAAACAATTTGAAAACCACTTGTTTATCAAAGCAGCCAAATAGTTGCATCTAAACCAACTTGTATCCCACTCCCCTCCCCCCCCCAAAAAAAGCCCTTCATCAGAATGTTATTTTTGTCGTATAGAAGGTTAGCCTCAGTGACAAATCAGATTTTATTATATGTCCAGTTTGGATAAACAATCAAAAGGGAAACATGTCAGCATCTTACCATACATGGGAAACAATGCAATAAAACTTAACTGGATTATACCTAATGCAGTATGACTTGCATGGGCAAGATTCCATTTTTACAAGTAAGAGAGAAAGAAAGTGAGTCTCAAAGTGATTCAGCATCACAACTATGGTAAAATGGGTAAAGACCTTCTTATAGACAGGCTGATCAAAGAGTTAATGGATAGTCAACTAACTACACAATGACACTAATCTGACAATAAAGCAACAATGAACATAATCCTCCAGAGTAAATACACATGAGGAAGGAATAATCCATAGTATAAAGAGAAAAGAAAAGAAATCCCAGCAATTCCCAAACGCGCTACTTTTCTAAAATCAAATGTCACAATATTATTTGATCTGGGTTTGAGCGTGGTGTTTTTCTTAATTTAATGCAGATACCTGTAGATGGAGCCAATAAATGCTTACATTGCCATGGATAAATATATTTTATGACTGCCTCAGCTGTCTCTTATCTGAAGTGCCTGCCTCTGTGTTGTGCTTTCAAATTCAGTGAGAGGTTTTAACAAAATAATCCATATTGGTCAATTAAAACTTGACTAAAGGCTGTTAGTGAATGGACTTTTAAAAAAAAACAATTGCTTGTTAACAGGCTGCAACGTCATAGCAAGTTCTCTCCTGCTTTGGGCAGCAGCCAAGCAACTTAATTTTCTTAATTGCCCTGGACTGAGGCCATTACTGAATTTATTAGCCAATAAGGGATGTTGATAATAAATTAATGTGGCTTTGTAGTGGACAAACATAGGTATATTATAACTATATATCACAAAGCAGAGCAAGGTATCACAAAAGTGGGAGAGGGAAACAAATACAATAAAAATGCAAGTTTACCTGTGGTATTTACTGATTCTGACAAGTAAGAGTGGCCAGCAGATGCCACTCATGGAAATTGTCTCAAATGATAACACTACAGTCCCTAAACTGAGGTATAAATTAGTGAAATGACTACTGCTGAAAGTTAAAGTGCCAAAGCAGGACTACAACTGAACATCAAGAAGACATAGGCCTTTTATGCATGGGTTGGAACTCCCTGGTTGGACCCAGGTTCATTGCACATTAATGTAACCCGGTTTGGGGGAAACTGTATGCATTGGTTTGAATGATCAGGGACGAAACTGTGTGCTAATCGAGCCATGAATACAGAAAAGCAGTCTCCCAAGCTCAAGTCAAGTCCCACCCCTTTAAATGCTGCTCTGTCATTGGCTTACTTCGCAGTGCTCACCGTGAGAGAAGATTTCCTTCCCCCCCAAACCCAACTGCCGCATAAAAAAGCATTTTAAAAACAAAAAAAAGAGCAATCTGAAAGAAGGGGGGGAATCCAAGCCTTGTTTTTAAAAAGCCTTTCTTGGCTCAGAAAGAGCACCAAGGTAGCAGGAAGCACTTGAATCCCCACCTCTTTACACATTGCTTCATGATTGGCCGTGAGAGAAGCCAATCTTCTGTGTTTCCCCCTGTTTAGTCATCTGCACACTGCTTTGAGCCGGACTGAGTTCAGGGGAGAGGGAAAAGTCGGATTAACAGAGGAATGTGAGGACCCGGGTTGGTTTTGTGTCAAAACAGCATCGAACTACCAAGGAATGGGATATCGTGCATACTGAAAAGTTAGATCCTGGCTGAAACAGGGAATAAAGGAGGTTACAGCAACCATGCATAAATGACCAAAAGTAATGACTACTGGGGAATTACTCAACTTTAAGGAGGGACAATGAGGAAATTGAAATTGTTCAAGACTTTCTATTCCTTAGCTCCATCATCAACCAAAAGGGAGACTGAAACCAAGAAATCAGAAGGAGATTGAGACTGGGAAGGGCAGCCATGAAGGAGCTAGAAAACATCCTTAAGTGTAAAGATGTGATTGTGGCAACTGAGATCAAGTTAATTCATGCCATCGTTTTCCCCATTACTATGTATGGGTGTGAAAGCTGGACAATGAAGAAAGCTGACAGAAAGAAAGATACCTTTGAAATGTGGTGTTGGAGGAGAGTGTTACAGATACCGTGGACCACCAAAAAGACAAATCACTAGCTTCTAGGTCAAATCAAGCTAAAAGCTAAAATGACTAACCTGAGGGTATCATACGCTGGTCATATTATGAGAAGACAAGAGTCACTGAAAAACACAATAATGCTAGGAAACGTTCAAGGCAGCAGGAAAAGAGGAAGACCCAAAAAGGAAACTACGGCCTCAGTTTACGACACCTGAGCAAGGCTGTTAACGATAGGACATTTTGGAGGACATTGATGCATAGGGTCGCCATGAATCGGAAGCAACTTAACAGCACTTAACATACACACTTCATTCTGTGAGGCCATGATGAGTGGGTTGCCATTTACATATTCTATTTATTTAGTTCATTTTCTATTCTGCTCCTCCCCAGTATATCTAAGCAGGCAGTAACAGTAAAAAATAGAACAAAGCCATGCAAAAAAAATATAAGCTATGTGATACCATGCTTGCTTAAGCCTGGTTGCTGAATATAGACCATAGAGGAAAGTTTTCCAGCTCTTCCATAAAGCATTGAAACTCTGACTTTCATAAAACTTTGTGTGCTGTATGTGTTTACATATAAACAAGCAGATGTATAGAATAAAATTTATGCTGATGATTTCCCGACCTTTTTCATTCTGCGTCTTACCTACAATCTATCTGACATTTTCTGCTAAATGCCATACCACCATTTCACGCGGCACTTGGCGAAGTCACAGAATTCAGGATAGGCTTGGAAAAGTCATACTCTGAGACTCACTTATCTCACAGGATCACTTGACGATAAACAAGATAAGAATGGTAATGCTTAAAAATTGCTCCAAAAATGTACTACCATTGGGGAGTTAGCTGGCAGGTTTTCAAGGATCCCTTTTTCTGATCAATTTTGTGATTGTAAAGCAGGGAATTTGGACACTGTTTGGAATTTTTTTAATTGATTGTAAAAAGTATGATCTCACCAGAGATAAATTGATTACAGTATACATCCAGAAGAAGGCGCATGCCTTAAAGCAGGGCTTCTTTAAAAATTTCCACTTGCGACCCCTTTTTGCCTGAGAAATTTTTATGCGACCCTGAGTATATGGCTATATGAAATAGGTATACAAATCAAGCATTTACTGATAATAAAGCATAAAGAAATTTCTCTTAAAACAATTCTTTGGTATACACATATTTTCACCATTTACTGTTGCCAATTTTTTCGCGACCCCCACATTCAGTTACGTGACCCACAGTTTAAAAAGCAAGAGATAGTTGCAAAGTTATTGGCTGATACTGATCTAAATATAACACTCGCCATGGAAAATTTTTTATCTGTGGCTTTTAATGATAGTTCTTTCCTTACAGTATATTTTAGATTTTGTATTTCTGTATGTTTGGTTATTTCTGTATTACCAAACTTATTGATTTTTTTTATTATTCATGACCTTTTGGTCCGTGAGCATGAAGAACAGAAATAACCAGCTTCTTCTTACATAGGAAAAAAGTTTGATTAATGTAATAATACTATTGCCCCAGTATGTTATATCCTTGGGTAAGTCACATGGAGTGCCTTGGGTAAGTCACATGTTTCTAAGCTTTGCTTCTTGTAAAATGGATCTTGTGGCTTTTGGCAAGTCACTATTCTCTACTTTATCTGGCTCTCTGTTCCCAATAGTCTTTAGACAGAAGCAACTGAGTTCCCTTGTCCCTTATTCCTAATATCTTGTATGCAGAGTTATTTTGAGCATGGATGTTCCTTATAGTTATTAGGGCTACTTGGAAAGCCTTCAGTTGGTGGAGCAGATGGGGAAAGTTAGGGATTGATGCACCCAAGGGAATATATGTGTATGTTGGCATGGTGAATTGGACTTCCAGCTACTTTTTGAATGAAAACTCTACTTTTTGAATGAACCAACTACTCCTTTCTTCTGGGATGGGATTGTCTTGTATTTAATTTTGGTGTCTTTATAAAGTTATTTTCAGTGTTTGAACTATGTTCTGTATTTTTCTTCTTTTTCTGCTGATCTGCATCCATTGGGATAAACATCCCTCTCTTTGTAAAATGCTCTTGGCTCTTTACTGTCTACTTGAAAAATATTTAGATATACTGTGGAATGGAGTCAGGGCAAATTTTTCCATATAATGAACTTTTCTATAAATCCTGGATGCTCGAGCTATATTTCAGAGCAGTCGAAAATTCAATGAGGAGTGTTAAAGGATGGAGGCAGATTGCCCACTAAACCCTACGTTTGCTTTGACTTGGAATTTTCGGGGGGGAAATCCACATTTGCTACCTAGATTCCATTACACGTTTATAGGTTTTTATAGTTTGGGCATTTCCCCTGAGACTATAATGGTTGGGAGGGCGCGATTTCATGCCAAACTGATGCTTTCTCTTCTCTACTGACACCCTATTTCACTGTGATCTTTACAAAGCTTCTTGGTGTCACTTTAATCCTTTCCTAGTTTTCAGCTCTCTGCTCTGATCCTCCATCAGCTCCCTTGTGGTATTCACTTTCTGTCAGGTCCCCTGGGGACTATTCTGTCTCCAGTGTAACTTCTTCCTCTTTCTCTTCCTTTCATATAAAATATAACCAATAGACAGGACAAAGATACTCTCATAATGAACCCAAATAAATATATAGGCTGCAATTCTCACACTGTTGTATCTAGGTCCTATTCATTTGTAAAGTTGATATTCGTAGATTTAGAAACATTATTAGGATGGAACATTATTACTTGTAAAAATGAGAAGTTGTTTGCACTTGTGCCTGAGTTTTTGGTATTCATTTTAAAACAACTTGCTTTTCCACTTTTATTTTATTTTTATTAAGAAGAAAGGGATTGCATTTTTAACACTTTTCTATTGTGAGACACTGAGCAACCCCAGGGATTTCAATACAATTTACGCTATTAGCCTTGGGAATAAGGTTTTGGGTCTGATATTTATTATGGCCCTGCAGCAATCTAAGTCTGGCTAACCTTGTTGCTGGCTGGCAAAGTAATGGGGGGACATGTTTTGTATAATATCTCTGCAGCCCATCAGTCTATTAATACTCATCTACATGGGCTGGCTGAGGAGTGTATAATAGCAATCTCACTGGTGCAAAACAGGTGAGATGCTAAACGATCCATGACTCAATCATCCCAGCATCTTCTGAACCTTAATCAGAGCTGCACAGAGCCCCAATTCAAATCAGGACCGTATTTTTTTTGGGGGGGGGGAGAGGTATAGCCCTGTGGGGAAAAAATAATAAGCAAATCTATGTACCTGCTTTTTTTTTTTTTCCTTTTAGAGAGCAAACAGCAGTGTAGGGGTCCAGTTTCAACTAGGGAAATTGTTTGGGGGGAGGGAAGGCTGAACTCTCCTCTACAGAACCCCGATCCCATGTGGCTACAATTTGACTTTAAAAAATAAACAGCGTTTCCTGAGTCCCATCAGGTCTAGCTGGAGCCTAGCAGGTCTCTGGGGATATCTTGAAGACTGAAAATGTGGATGGAGCATATTTCTTCTACTGGCATTCCAACTCCTTCCCCCTCGTTTTTCCCCTTATACAGAAGGGAGATCTACATAGAAAGAGAGTGTGGGAAGAGTATGGAGCTATTGAAAGAGCTGTCACTCCCCCCTTGCTGCCCATGTATTAAAATGGTAAACTCCTATGAAGAGCCTGTCTGGATACTAGAAACATCTGAACATTTTACAAGCCACTGATTTCGCAAAGTGTAGTTCACAACTATTGGCAAGTTGCAAGAGCACAGATTGTGTTGGCTACCAGCACTGAGTGTTGAGCACAGGTGGATACAATAATGGAGTTATTTATTGTTCAGAGAAAAGGCCTCTTCCAGATATATACATAAATTGGAGTTAAAGGAATCTGCAGCATTAAGGCTTGAAAGATTTTAAGAGTGTGCTTGGGTGCATTTTAACCCAGGCTAGTGACAGCTGTGCTACCACCAAACCAAGAAATTAATGTAACCGCAGGGAGGATGAATAGCCCACAATCCCACAGACAGAGCGCTAGCATCTTAACTTTGGTCTATGTTATATCTTCAACAGCCCTAACAGGTGAGTCCCAAGCAAGGAAGGCTTGTATTTTCCAAAAGATGAACCAATTTGGTCATTCTTTGAACAGGCAATGTACAGCTAAGTACAATTATTTATGTGAAATTTTCACATTGCCACTGTTAAAGGATTGGGGAAAGTGGTGTTAAAGGATTGGGGAAAGTGGTGTGTATGTGTGTAATCCATAGATATTTGAATGTTTTTGTCAAGGGAAAAGAGAGTATGTGAAGAAGGATTTGTGCCTTAGCTAAACTGGGCCGCTTGTCCCTAAACACATGAGTTTATGCTGTTTCAACTTAGATTGGAGGGTTAATATACAATTTTGGGTGCTTATAATAGTATTTTCTTCCTTTGCTTTTATTTATTTATTTATTGCACAGAAAATTTTAACATTGATTTTCAAGCCCTGAAGGATAAATGCCAATTTTGGCCTAAATGTACAGATGACAAAATACAGTTTATTTGCTTTTGTTTTCACTTGAACAACTATATCCAAAGAGATATCTTTTTCATCTGAATAATTGTAATAAATGTGTACTTGAAACTTTGATCAGCACAACAGTGCTGCAAGTAAGAATATTTTTAAAATAACTTTTTAACAATTTGGATACACATTGCAAACAGATTTGGTAAAGCAAGAAGGCAAGAATGTTTGCTGAAACTGTTCTGGAGATAGTGCCAGTAAGGCCATGAGACAAGTACATGGATAAAAACAGAAAGACGTGTACGTGAAATATACATAGAATTCGAAAGGAAAAACTGAGACAGACAACTAGGTTTTGTTGTTGTTGTTGTTGTTTTCATTTAATTAAACTGAAGTACTTTAGTTTAATTTGAAGGCTATTGACACCAATGGGATGTTCTTAAGTTTAGAGCATTTACACTTTTTGTGCAGATTGCTAAAAGCAGATTTGGGCCTGTCACTCTATTTGTGTGCATTTGCAAAAAATGTTAATGTGGAATAGCAAGCCAGAGGGAGTCAGTTTTTAAATCAAATGTTCATCAAGGCAATTCAGAGTTTACATTTGCATTAAGATGTGGGATGGGGGAAAACTTTTATCATGTATTTCTATATAAGGAAATACCTCAACAGTCCTTCACAGTCCCCAGTGCTTAGTGTCTGGATGCTATGTTATTGTGACTTGCTTTTATTTGTTTAAGACATTTTTAGCCCACCTTTCTCCTTGAAACAACTTGAAGTGGGTCACAATGTTATTTTAAAATACATCTCAGAATAAGACAGGTAACCATTAAAATCTGCAAATACAACAATTAAAACCAATTCACAAAAGCAGAGATCAATCGATCAGTCTACTCCCTACCTTATGGATTGGCTTTTAGCTAAATAGGTGAAGGGAAGAGAAATTGTTCTACATGTATATTTCCTGTAATAATCTTTCTGGCAACTACTAAAAACACCCTGTCAGATGGTACAGGCACTTGTCCCAATCCATCTGGGTTTACTAAGCTCTCAGAAAATTGGCAAAGCAGCTTGTATGAAGATGTAGAATTGTGATTTCAAATGCTGTCCCAAACCATCACACACTTACTAGGCTATGGCTCATATTCCACAAAGTGTGACTTTCTCCTTCCCCATTCTGTTGCAGCCCCAAAGGCCCCCCAAGATGCTGCTCCTGGGGTACAGGTGACATGCAGGGACTGCATTTCGGTGAGACAATTTGGGGCTTCATCAGGAGGGGGGATGAGAAAATCACACTTTGCAGGTAGAAATCTTTCCAGCTGCAGGAATGCTGTGGTGAATCCAAGACTGTTTGTACCACCCTTACATATTTTTATTTATTTGCTTTATTTTACTTCATTTATGCCACACCTTTCTCCCCAAGGGGGACCCAAAGCAGCTTACATCATTCTTCTATCTTCTATTTTTTTCCTCACCACAACCAAGTGAGGTAGGTTAGATTGGGAGGGAGTGGCTGCCCCAAGGTCACCCAGCAAACTTCCATGGCAGAATGGGGATTCAATCCTGGATTTCCTAGACTTCCATTCTAACCACTACATTACAGTGGCTTTCACACATACATACAAACTGTATGCACATATACTTTGTCCACAATAGCAGAAACCTTGGGACCCATTCATATGTAAAGCTTAGGAATGTACTGTTTGAATGTACCTGCAGTCTAGTGAATGCTTATAGGTCAAGGTTAGGGTTGGAACTAAAATTCTGCCTCCCTCAATATATTGTGACCATCTGATCCTCTGCACATGGTAGAAAAGAATGATTCCTAAGAAATGAGCAGTAGATAGTTCAGTAGTGGGAAGACATTGAAAATAATTTTGGGGGGCTCAAGCAATATTGTGTCAACCAGCCCTCAAGGCTACCATATTTCAGTTTTATTTTATTATTCGTGTTGTTTGCCAGTTCTGGCATTCAGACAAGTGGGCTGGTAGGGAAAAACAGACCTTGAAAAGGGGCCGTCCCCCAGGCTGCCCCAGCCCTGCCCCTCCCCCATGGAGAGAGGGAGAATAGTCGCCTCTCCCGCCCCTTGGGCTGCCCAGCCCCGCCTCACAAAGGAAGGAGGGAAAGGCAGCCTGCCTCCCTACTTTCTTCACATGGTGAAGCCAAGCATGGCTTCCCTAGTCACCACATGCTGCTTTTTTAGAGGTCTTTGGGGCCCAGATGGGGGAGTGTCTGTCCACCAGGAAAAGTCCCAGTGGCCATAATGGCCAGTCTGTCCCTGTACTTAAACAATAGAGTATGCCCATCATAATATGAAAGAAAGTGCATTAGGAAATGATAAAGAGCTTTGATAACTGAGTGGAAAAATGAATGGTGTGTTTTCCTCCTAACATTCTGCATTTTTAATTTTATTTTTTTTAAATGTTATTAACATTTGCAAAGCTCTGGCAGCATACTCAAATTTACAAAAGGCCTGGGAGCTTCCCACCCTATTCAATAATTTATTTCATGTATAGTGTATTGACCACTTTAAAGAGTAGCTTTAGAAAAATAACATGAAACAAATTACAAGGAAATAATGGATGTATTTTTCCATTAGTGTAACCCAGAAGCTTACTAATTTACAAATACTGAAACTAGCTTTGATTGAGATGAATGAATGTCTCGTCTTTTAATAATGCAAGTCACAATAACAGCAGACACTAAAAGTACCTAGTAGAGTTGAAAAAATTATTATGAAAGCAAACACAGAAGAAAACGGTGAGTCTCCAAGTAAGTTTTACTTTACCTTTTGCTTTTGTTCCTATATGCATTAAGCTCTTTTCTAACCTGCTAGGCAAATATGTAACATTTCAAAGCACAGGTCTCCATTTATTTAAGTCAAGAGCTGAATTTGGCTGTGTTTTACTGTTATCGTTTCTGAGAATAAGTTACATGAATGCCTGTGATTCAGGTCTTTATTTTTGCTAGACTCTGCTATTACTCACAATGTATGCATTATTTCATACAGCATGCCAGAAACCAGCAGTATCATAGTTGAGACATAACATAGATTCTTGGAATATAAATTGGATTCTAAAAACTGTATCTTGCAGAAACACTCAGGTTAATCCTTATTATGACAAGGGAAATGAACATTTATAGAACAAGATGCCTTTGTAACCCAAGCTTTCTAAGTCGAAAAATCTGATGCTTTAGACATTGTGTAAGTGTTCCTATAATTCCAAATTTCTGGTATGAAAACTTCATTAAAGTATATAAATTAGTACTACTGTCAGAAATGGCATTAAGTATTCAATAAGAGTAGACTTAATGCAATTAATAGCAATTAAAATTATACTTTTATGATGTCAGCCACTAGCAGTAGAAAGACATAATTGCCTGTAAGGACTTTTGTACCATATTTATCCTCTAAAACTGTCCAATTTATATGAAAAATGCCAAAAACATATCCCATATGGGTGCTATTATCTTCTTGGATTTTCAGAAGTAATCTGTCTTATCCTGCATATGCACATTAAGCTAATTTGCTTTAATTAGTTTTTTTCCTCATTGTGTTAATAGGCATGTTGATGCTAACTTTCTGAGGTACAGATGTTAAACTTTATTTTAAGGTCAGTACACAAACCTTCCCTAAAGCCCTGTAGGTAGGACTGTTTCGTATGCACACACTTCTCTATTTGAATCACAAACTTGCTGGATAATATTACATGGAAAAAACCTCAAGAACTTTAATTAATTAGCAATTAAATATGAAATAATGGCACTGGTTCTTCTACTGTTGCAGGGGATTTTAGACTTGTTGTGATAAATTAGATAAATTAACAAACTGATTCTTGTAAGAATAATTTATACTTCTACACATGAACATTTCCAAACATGAACCTTAGTTCTTTAGTATCAACAGAAAAGAAAGCTAGCACAATAAATATTCAGTTAATGTCTTCTTTATAATTTCAAACACAATTTTACAAATAAAGTTTTGCCTTTAGTGAATAAGTTTTGAAATCCGTTTCATCGTCCAGGCTAAATAAGATCTTCTTCAGGCATAAATTCACAATAAAAATCGTATGTCCAATTTAAACCAAAAGATCATAAAACCTTGAACCCAGTATAAATCTAAAACTGTTGTGTTTAAAATTAACTAATGATGCTGAGTGAAGGACTGGTATATATTTTTTTATTCATTTAATGGGCTTACTTGTTTACTGGATTGCTTTTCTCTACATATTGGGTTTGTATCCTGAAGAAAATTTCCACTGATATAAGTGGGGGGACGGGAGAAAGCCACTAAGGTTGCCGTCTTGTGCAAACTCAAGTGGAACTCTGTAGGACTTGCTTCTAAGTGATCGTGCACTACAGGGGTGGGGAAAGTCAGGCCCGGGGGGCGTTTAAAGCCCGCAAAATCATTTGGTCTGGCCCTTCTTGGGTCCTGGCTGATCTCTAGCTCAGAAGGATCTAAGACTGGTGATCCGCCCCCTCCCACGGACAGGAATAACTTCTACTCAAGGCAGATGTGAGTTTGTTTTGCCGAGAAAAGGAACCCTTTTTCCCCTTGCAGAAGAGTCTTAGCTATGGAGCTGCTTGGACCGCCCAAAAAACCATGTTAACCCTTTCCCTCTCGGGCCGTGGAGAAACGCGTTCCTTCTGTACTACAAGAGGACTGGGGGCGGAAATGGCGACAATGGAGGGGTTAAAGGGGGCAGGGCCAGAATGCGTGGCCCGCGAATGATGTTATAAATATCCAAATGGCCCTTGGCAGAAAAAAGGTTCCCCACCCCTGGTGTATGGAATTGCATTGTGGTGCTCTAATGATATGCCTTTATTTAGGAGCAAGCCCTGCTGAACACAGCAAGAGTTGGCTGCCAGAAAGCACACACAGGCTCAGGGCTCATGGAAGGATCATATCCCTAGACTAACAAACCAAACAACCTATATATATATATATATATATTAAAAAGCTGTATTGTTTAAAATGGGGAACTTCCTTATAATAGTATGATTTAGCATTTACAAAGAGGGGCTGTGGCTAGGGTTGCCAGTTCCCTTTTTGATACTGGTGGAAGGTTTTTGGGGTGGAGCCTGAGGAGGGCGAAGTTTGGGGAGGGCTTCAGTGCCATAGAATCTAATTGCCAAAGCGGCCATTTTCTCCAGGTGAAATGATCTCCATCAGCTGGAGATCATTTGTAATAGTAGGAGATCTCCAGCTACTACCTGGAGGTTGGCAACCCTAGCTGTGGCTCAGTGGTAGAGCCTCTGCTTTGTATGCCAAAGGTCCCAGGTTCAATCCCTGGCATCTCCAGTTAAAAGGACCAAATAGGAGGTGATGTGAAAGACCTCAACCTGAGACCCTGGAGAGTCGCTGCCAACCTGAGCAGACATCCTTTCCCCACTAGCATCATTTTGGGAAGTAGACTGCAGCATGAAGCAAGGCAAGTGCCATTCCACTGATGGATATCAGGACCCAGGTATTCAAAACTATTTACAAAACTGCAAAATTAAAGTATTTATTATCTACTTATAATGCCACAACACTTTACATTGACTAAAGTATTTAATAAAGAAAGGCATAAAATAGCAAAAGAGGTTCACCAAAGAAATACCCACTAATATTCTAAAGTTTAAAACCATAACTTTACGGAAAGGGCAGTTAAATTTGAACACTCACATAGCAAATGTTTTAGTTGACAAGCCCTGGTACATATCAGCCTCTAGGTGCACAATAATCTACACACATACCTCTTGAAAAGAGGTTTAGCTCTGTCAGCTGCTTAAGCAGTGATCACCCACGGCTGACAGATGTATCTATTCCCTTTTGCTATAATAGGTTGGCGCTAAGTAGCGCTAACAGACCTATCTTTTAGGGATGCATGCGCTGACATGATTCAGCAAAGATCATACCGTGCATGCCCTCGGTTGCAGACAATGTGTGTTATTCATCCACACACACTCCTCTTGTGTTTAAGGATCACATCCATCAAGGTAATCTGCATGGGAAAAACTATATACAGTACCTATTTCTTCTAAAGCCAAATCAGCATGTGATGAACAAAATTACTCTGATGTGCTGTTTCCCCTAGCCCCTTAATCTCCAAATGTATCTATAGCCCGGATACCTTACAGCACAAATGCTATGCAGAAGCCTCCGAAAGACCTATGTCTGGTCAGAAAATCACTATAACAAAAACCCAAAGCCACAACCAAGTGGCACATACTCAGGTAAACCATATGCTGCACTAGTGGTGGTTGCACAAGTTGTGGTGGTTGCACAAGTTGTGGGGCTGTAGTAGTGTCTCACAGTTCTGATGTGGCTGGTGTTCTGTCTACATTGGTTCAGTCAATTTCCATGTATAAAAGATTGTGCTCGCATAGTGAGATTCTATTAACCATGGCGACCGTCGTGTTCTGCATCACGAGCTTCTTTTCAAGCTATCCTGAATTTTAAAAGTAGGAATAGTGATTAAAAAGATTAGCTTCAACCAATATTATAAATATGATTTTAAACTGTAGCAAAGTGGGATCTACCTACTTTTAGACTCATAGTTAAGCATTCTTAAATTCTAATAAAAAATTTTGTGGCAGAGCATTTTCATAATTTTCAAAAACTTTTGAAATTATCTCTAATTAGAGGCAAATATAATGAGATGGGCATGATAGAAATTAAGGATGTTAGCAAAAGATTTGAATCCCCCACCACCACCATGCTGGAGTTACTAGTCTTCACAGCGCTTGTATGATACAAATCCTTTTCATTTTAATTATCTTCTGAAAACATACAAAGATTAAGCAGTTTATCTAAATTTCCTTTTAAAAAAAATATCCTGATACCACAGATTTCTAAGAGCATTTTCTCTTACTGCAGTCATTCTTGCTCGTGTAGGAAAGGAGCAGATTAGTTACAGGCTTTCATGCTGCTCATTTCAGCAATCCAACGTGCCGCCCCAATAAAATTTAAGCAGCTGTTTCTGCTGCGCTAGGCCGGTTTGAACTTTATTAGGCCACTTTTACAGCAAATAACTTGCAGATTGACACCAGAAAATAAAAGTGCTCATCCACGTCGCTACTATATTGTCATACTGTTTAGCTAATATTCTGAATCAACTGAGAGGAAAAGAATAATTTTATTTTGAAAGAAGGAACAACACCAACTTATTCTGATTGCTTTCTCTTACAATACCTTTAATTTCAGGCAAATCACAAAATAAAAGGAGGTTTACATGTCTTCAGGTTTATATATCTTGTAAATCAAAATTTCAAATACTCATTGTCTTAATTGTATAATGCTGTCATATATGTATGAATGTTGACAATAACCAGCAAATGTTGATGATCACCTGTCATATTCACTTGTATATGGTTGAAAAATGGGGAAATAAATATCTCTCTGTAGGCATCCAGAAAATCCATCTAGGATTATCAGACTCCACACGTGAATGGCAACATTCACCTAATTTTGAACATAAGCATTATGTTTTGCTATGTTTGCACTGAAATGGTTAATTTTACCAAAAGATAATTGCCACCGGTTTCATGCTATTTTAGTAGTTGAATGGAACTAGGGAGAACCCACATGGATTTATGGAAGGGCATCTCATTCCCCCCCCCTACTATTTCTACTTTCCCTTCCCTGGCAACCCCCACAGCCTCTCCCCTTTTCCTGCTTCCTTTTTCCTACCCACCCACCCAACAGCCAACCTACCTTAATCTGCCCCCCATCTTCAGCTTTTCCTCTCTCCCTCTCCCAGCAGCCTCTACCCAGGAAAACTATGGCCAGTTTGTGTGGTGCCAGCTACTGGGCCAGGCATACTTGCAAGGGAGGGAAACCTCAAGGATTAGTGTGGGGGGATCTCACTTTTCCCTATATTCCCCTCTCCACCCTACTTCCTCTTTCCCTCCCCCTGGCAACCCCCATATGCCTGGCAACCCCTTTCCCTGCCTCATTCTTTCTCAGCAGTTCACCAACCTACCTTTTATCTGCCTCCCATCTTCAGCTATATATAAATATTTAGTTCACCCTGCCTTTCTCAATAATGGGGACCAAAGCAGCTTACATTATTTTCTTGTCCTCTATTTTGTCCTCACAACAATCCTGTGATGGAGGACAGGCTAAAAGTGTGTGACTGGCCCAGAATCACCCAGTGAGCTTCCACAGCAAGGTGGGGATTTGAACCTGGGTCTCCCAGACCCTAATCTGAAGATCTAACCACTAAACCACACTGGCTTTCATGGGATGACTGCTGTTGAGTAGTACAAGCAACCAGGACTGGTTGAGTCATGCAAGTCAGGTAGTATCAGGTTACCCAGTGATTGCTGCTAGGTCTAGCTCCGATGAGTCCTCCCTCAAAGGCCAGGACTGAAAAGGACCCTGTCTTTTCCCCTTGTCTTTTACTCGCGGAAACCAAGCCTGGAATGCTGGGATTAACTAGCAAAAGCCACTAAAGGAATCAATGTCTTAAAGCTACAGCAGCTCCTTTTATCATTTTGGGTTTTTTTTAAGCCTCCAATGTTTATTTGTTTTTTGTTTTGTTTTTTAGATTTCACATTTTCTGCAAACCTGGGGTGTTTTTCAGGTTTGTAGAAAGATCAGTCTTATCTGTTCGCAACTCCAATCACCAGATTTAAGTATCCTCAGATTTTGCCAACTTTGCTGTTAGAATATACACCTGGGGGGAGGTGTGAGACTTGCAGGGGAGAATCATATCTTCCCCCCCCCCCCGCATTGTCGAGCCCAACACTGCTCCAGGCCTCACCACCACCCACCTTTGAGCTCAGTTGTAGTGGTGCTATGTCTGGGAGTCGCTGCAGGTCTGGAGCGGCTCCCGACATCCACCACTGCCATGGCCTGGCTAGGAGCAGGTCCCAGTGTCCACTGCCACGGTCAGGCCCAGATCAGCTCCTGACCACCATGGCTGGACCCAGAGCAGCTACCAACTTCACCCGCCATCACAGCCAGGCCTGGAGTGGTTCCCAGTGTCCATAGCCATGCCCAGAGTGGCTCCCAGCATCTGCTGCTGCCACGGCTGGGCACAGAGCAGTATGGATTTAGATATCCCAATCCATGGATGTAGATACCCATAGATGGAGGCACATGTCACTATTAGATATATAGATGATTATTATCTCCTTGCAGATCCTTGGTTACCAAATCAAGAAGAAAACTGTAATTGTTTACCTCTGGAAAAGTTTTCATTTAGTAGATGAAGTTTTGATCAACCCGTAGATTTCTATGTAGAAGAAATGTACTTGAGGCTTGTCTATATGCCAGGTGTCCCCCAAGCTGATAGCGGTAATCAATAAAAAGCTGATAGCAGTAATCAATAAAAAGGTTTCAGATAGCACAGGGATTTGTTGTAGCACAACAAATTTCTAACATAACCATCATTCATCTTGCTTTGGCTTCCTCTGGCATTAAAGATGTCTAGTCCTGGGAGTAAGATGCTAGTCCATGCACCATCCAAGCAACTGGCATTCTGAAGTTACCAATGGAAAACATCTTAGCCAGAGCAACAAGGGCCCTTTTCAGATGTTCAGTTTTTCCACTCTAGCAACACAAATGGGAGTATGCTCTATATATGATCCTGACAATATACATGGTTGCTATTTTGTATGAATGGGGCAATGTTAGGGTTGCCAGGTCCCCCCTCCGGCGGGAGGCTTTGGGGGCAGAGCTGGGGATTGGCATGTGCGCACGCACCGATGAGTGCGTGCACCACTTCCAGTTTAGAACCGGAAGTGCGGACCTTCTTCACTCACCTGGGGAGCCGATTTGGTGGCCCGGGTGGGGAGCAGGGCTGGGCCAGCCAGCTGAGAGTCGGGGCAGCTGGGCGCAGCGGCGGGAGCATCCTGGGGCCGGCAGGTAGCGGGAAGCCTCTGAGGCACCTGTCCTTCCCCGCGGCGCCACATAATGGTGCCCAACGCTTGTGGGGGCTGGGGCAGGGCTCTGCCACATCTGCGCCATCCTCCTGAACTTCCTTGGCCCCGTCCAAGTTCCGTGTTGCGGCGTGCATGCATGCGTGCATGTTTGCCCACCAACCCTCAGCTGGTCGGTGGGCAGAGGGGTAAATGGCTGGGGGTTTTCCCACCACCACCAGGCACCTGGCAACCTTAGGCAATGTGCATATTTTCTATGCGCATGCAGCATTCTTATACGCTAATGAAGAGGTCCCCAAGGTGGTGCTCATGGGCACCATGGTGCCTGCTGACACCTTTCCTGGCCCTCACCAAGTGTTTTTAGAAAGTGGGTGGAGTTGGTTGGGTCTTTTGCCCATCACCGTGTGTTACTGGAGATCTGATTGGGCATATTAAAATAATGTTACTTTGACAGCTGCCGCCACCACAGAGTTGGCTTTATTCTGTGTGTCTCTCTCTCCTCTTTCCCAGTAGAAATCCAGGTTCAAATTCCCACTCATGCCATTGGAAAATTGCTGGGTGACCTTGGGCCAGTCACAGACTCTTAGCCTAATCTACCTTACAGAGTTGTTGTGAGGATAAAATGGAGGAGAGGAGAATGATGTAAACCTCTTTGGATCCCCATTGGGGTGAAAGGCAGGATATAAATAAAGTAAATGAACAGGCTACTAATGCCCTTCCAGGCCTAATCGCAGTTCAATAGCAGCAGCAGGGAACTAAGAGCAGGGAGCAGCAGCATCTGTCTAACGCATTTAGCTGTGCCCAGCAGTGCCCTATCATAGTAAATAACTGCAAGATCTACTGACTTACTCTAATAGACATTCTAACATTGTCCCCTAGGAAAAAGGCATAAATATCAATCAAACATCTAGAAGGCCCATAGTGGTGATTCGTTTTTGTGGGGTTACCCTGAATTAAATCATTTACCAATTAAGGGTTATCATCATCTCCTTTTAGTAGGAGTCACCTACTACAAGCCTAATAGAAATGAGATTGTTACAGGTTTGTACTTGATCAGCTTACGCTGATTAAAAGAGTGAGGCCTTAGCTGTCCATGCTTGACTCATTTCACAAGCTGGCAAGAGCATTAGGAAGAAGGAAGTTACATGTCCAAACTAGGTTACCCAGCAAACTATCGGGTTCTGTATTGTTTGTTGACTGAAAATATTTTTGTGCCGTCTTTCTGCTTGACGGTGAGGTTGCTTCCAGTAAGCGAAAACTAGGATACACTATAATGTTTCTTATGTTAAAAGGGCAGCAGTGACTACTATAAAGACACAATTGTGACCTCTCCCTGGTCATCTTGCTCCAGCTGCTGGAAGCTGGAATTGCCATGAAGAAAATAACATTGCCAAGAACATGCTACCTAGCAACCAGGGCTAGGTAATACTTCACGTTTTATCTCTAGGGAACAAGGCGGGTGCAGAATCGGTGGCTCCTGACTCTTAACCACCAGTAGTGGTGAAGGAGGAAGGCACCTGGGAGGGCAGATAGCTGTCTTCTCCCCAGATACTGCTTTTGTTCCAATACCTGTTCCACAATGGACATGAGGAAGTGGCACATAGACACCTGTGTACTAGGGCTGTCGATTCGGTTCGGCCCGAACCGAAAAACAGCCAAATTTCCCCTGATTCAGCGGTTTTTAGTTCAGGACGAACCGAACTCAAAAATGGCGGGAAACCGGGGGAGCCGAATTCAGCGAGTTCGGGAGTTCACAAATAAATCCGGCAAATTCGGGGCCGTCAGTAAGCAGCATTCTCCTCCCCTGGCCAATCGGTGGCCAAGCTGGGTCTTCTTCTGGCCAATCAGTCAGGATTGAGTACTGGAGGAATCAGCTGATGAGCGGCCGGGCCGGGGAGAGAGAGTGAGAGAAATTCTCATGTGTGTGTGGGGGGGTGCTTGTGCACATTCGCTCCTTTCCGTGGCTGCAGGGGGTGCATTTTGGGGGTACAGACCCCAAACTTTCAGTGGAGCTTCAGACAAGCCTTCTTAAGAGACCCCCCATGTTTTGTAAACATTGGGTCAGGGGGTCCCGAGATATGGGCTCCCCCCTTTTCTCTTTCCATGGCTGCAGGGGGTGCATTTTTGGGGGTACAGACCCCAAACTTTCAGCGGAGCTTTAGACGAGCCTTCTTAAGAGACCCCCCAAGTTTTGTAGACTTTGGGTTAGGGGGTCCTGAGATATGGGCTCCACCCCTTTTCCCTCCCCCCTTTTCCATTTCCGTGGCTGCAGGGGGCGCTTTTTTGGGGGTGCAGCCCCCAAACCTTCAGGATATCTTCAGACGAGCCTTCTTAAGACACCCCCCAAGTTTTGTAAAGATGGATTCAGTGGGGGCAGAAATATCGGCTCCCCCCCTTTTCTCTTTCCGTGGCTGCAGGGGGCGCATTTTTGGGGATACAGACCCCAAACTTTCAGCGGAGCTTCAGACAAGCCTTCTTAAGAGACCCCCCAAGTTTTGTAAACATTGGGTCAGGGCCCCCCGAGATATAGGCTTTCCCCTTTTCCCTTTTCCCTATTGGGATGAATGGAACAGCCGATCCTGTATGCATCTCCAGAGCAAAACGTCCCCTGCTAAAATGGAATCGTCTTGGATTACCCAGTCCTCCTCCCAGCCCCTCCTGCTGAAACAGAAGACAGCCACAGTAAGACCCCTTTGGGGGCTCTAATCTATACTTTTTCTCCTGTGTGTGTGGGGGGGGAGCAGAGTCTGTGTGTGTGTGGGGAGGGAGCAGTTTCTGTGGGTGGGGGGGAAGCCAAAGGGGGCTTTTGCCCGTTCTGCCTGGGGGGGTGTGCCCCCTCGAGTCTCTCTCTCCCTGGTTTGAGGGGGGGCTTCAGTGTGTCCTCAGGTTTTCCCTCATTCATAAGATCTGTTAGGTCTATTTTGATGCTTGCTCAAAACTGGTTTTCAAATGGTGACTTAAAAGAATGCATTTGCCTGATCTTGGGTCTGATGCAAAAGGGGAAATTTCACCCCCTCCTGCTCATTATGCATAGCTAGCTGCCTCTGTCCCTTTCCATAGTTTGCAAACTCCCAGGTGTCAGGTGTTGCTTTCATGGTTGCAAAGGTGTTGCTTTGCAGTTGTGGGTGTTGCTTTGCAGTGTTGCTTTGCAGTTCTGTTGCTTTGCAAACTTCTTAGCACCTGCCCCGCCCTTGCTCTCATCAGCTGTTTGTCGGGGCTGGGAGCTTTGTGCGTGGGCGGCAAGCTCTGCTCAGAGATGCACATTAAGGAGGGGGGACCCCTTTCGGGGCCCATATCTCAGCCCCCCCTGACCCAATCTTTACAAAACTTGGGGTGTGTGGCAAGAAGGGTCCTTTGAAGCTCCGCTGAAAGTTTGGGACCTCTACCCCCAAAAATGCCCCCCCAGAGCCGCGGAAAGGCGCTGTTGTGTTTTTAATGGCTTTATTCGGCCGGATTTTTTTTCCCGAACTTTGAATTCCCGCCGAATTGTTTGGACCCGAAGTGGGGGAGTTCGGACTTCGGCATATCCCGAATCTAAACGGGCCGAATTCAGCCGAATCCGAACTATACCGAATTTTTTTTAATTCAACAGCCCTACTGTGTACACACCCAAGTGAGCTACCTGGAAGGTGGGGTTTGGGGAGGGGAGGGACTTCAATGCCATAGAGTCCAATTACCAAAGTGGCTATTTTCTCCAGGTGAACTGATCTGTCAGCTGGAGATCAGTTGTAATAGCAGGAGATCTCCAGCTAGTACCTGGAGGTTGACAACCCTAGTCAAAGGTCTTGCAAGGTTTTTTGCAATCTTTGTTATATTGCTAGTTATGGAGAACAAGAGGTGGGGCCAGACATTATTAAACGCAGCCCTATCACAACCATTTTAACTATCCCTTCTCTTAATCCTGTCCATTACTTGGTCACATTCCAGCATAATACTATAGGCTGTTTTTGATAAGATGTCTTTAGTACCCATGACTAGCCTATATACAACTGCAATCTGAAGACTTAGGGGCATATAAATATTTTAAGAGGGTAAGAGATTTCTACTGATTCCCCACTCCCACTAAAGCCCATGGAAGCCCCCAAATCAGGGTTCTGCTGTGTCAGCCAAAGTTTTCCATGTGTCTAGTATGACTTGATCTTTTTCTCCACTGTACTATTTCTGAACATCTTCTGATGACTCCCCCCTCCCCGATTGTGTGGGTTCGATGGGCTGCAGGGGAGGAGCAATTGGCAGAATCATTGTCCCTCTTAGGCAGAACTCTTATGTTTTCTTAACAATACGGGTTGGATTCAGGCCAGTATAATCAAAGAGGTGGTTGTTGTTTTTAATCTAAATTGTACCTTGTGCTTCTTTTCCAAAATATTTTTAACCCCACACTATGAGGATGAAAGGAACTTTAGCTTATATTACATAAATACACTTTTTAGAAAATGCATTGCTCTATGAGGCATGAGGAAATTATTTCTGACCAGTTGCTTGCTATTGTTTTATTAAAAGTACACATTGGCAGATGAACTAAGCATCCAATATTAAACTATGTAAATAAAATATTTCAGACCTTACCAGTGTGTTCTTTTATTTCTCTAGAACTAGTTTACCAATGCCTCTGCTAGTTGAGCCTATATTGGGGTGGGGTTATCAGATTTTTGCCTTCTTTTACAGGAAATACATGAATGTCTAAAAAAAAAACCACCTTTGCACTAATAAAAAAGCCACAAATTAGATTTCCTGCAAGGGCAAACTTTTTCCAAATAGATACACATTTTCTGCAGAGACCAATCCCATATTTTTGGTCTTGCCTTTGATTGGCTCCCTCCCTCCAAATAACATGAGGTTCTCCAGGGTAAGAAGAAAAACAGATACTTCCCATTATGGGGATAAAATTCCTGCCAGTAAAAATCAGGTTTTGAAAGCAGAAACATTAGTAGCTTGATGTTCAGTGGGGGTTTTTTGTCACTTCAATCCACAAGGGGAAGGGGAAAAGGCCAATCTGCCTCTTCTAATAGCTGGTGTTGGTTTTGGATGTAATGTGTTGCTCATTTGAAAGCTCTCACATGTATATAACCTGTTATCAGTCTGTTGTAATTATGATATATCATCTTCATGATTTGCCTCTTTGCAGCCTAATATATTATGATAGCTAAAGTGAGTTTCTCTCTTTATAATTGGATGGCTGCTATTGATATGGGTAATGGATCTCTCCTGTGAAATGCAAACAGCAACTAGATGCTCAGCATGGAGGTAAATTAAGTACCTGAGCTACCTGGGAATCAGCAGGTAGGCCTCATGACTTAGTATGGCGATGTATTTTTCTGGTGTCTCAGCACATCTCTAATTGCAATTATATTTCATGCCCACTTTGTCAGAATTCTTAGAGGAAGTCTGCATACATAAATATAAGCAGGTGAGCATGCAGGGGTTGCAAGACAGATATGTCATTAATGAAACAAACAGGTGTGAGCGGGACACTTGAAATCAAAATTGCCTGGAAGAAAATCTGCTAATTTCTCCACAAAAAGAGGATTTGGGGAGGGGGGACAGATAACCGAAATACACATTTCTACCATACCACTACAACCTGGGCTGCATCCACACATTGTTGGATATAGCAATATCATCATGCTGTACCAAACACCAGCAGCCAAACCAGTTGCAAGTGTTTGCTATAATGCAACAACAGTGCAATATGCACCTATATGTGAATACTGACCTGGTTGAGAGAAGCGACCAGACCAACAAAAGCAAGGAGCTGCCAATCAACTGCTGCTGTTAATTTCTGGAATGAGGCCTTAGCATATTACTAATAGAGATCCCAGCACAGAGCTTGTGTTTAGAATAGAGGGAAACCTGCTCTGTGTTTCTCTGTAAGGGCATGCACATTCTTTAGAGAAAAATTAGAGAAGCTTTTTCATTGCTAAAACCACCAGTGGATAAGTAACAACTAGTGTCTGTTATCATGTGAGTTCAGCTTATTGTAATCAGTAGCATTTGCAGTAGTAAACACCACATTCCGAAAGCAGGTTTTTTCAAACAGGACATTGATTGCAGTTTACTCTGTGTGAATCACAGCAACGAAGAAGTAGTGTGCAGAGCTGGTAAAATATTGATTTTATTTGCTTAGGTTTCCGTCGGTTTGGGTTCAAGGTTGACAAGGGCAATTATATTCCGTAATTGTTTATCGTCATCATACTTGTCTGAGGCACCGATTTCCAACAAAACGTTTATTGGATTTACAGGCATCGCTCCCTTTCATTGCCGTGCCCCGCCTTTCACAATAAGCAGGAGAAAAAAAATTATTTACATTTTCTCCATGTCCCTAAGTATTAGGAAAGAGACCTAAAAAAAAAAAAAAAATCACCTCAGGCATATATTTGCTGATCAGCATCAGCTTTTAAAAGATCTTGTTTGGTTTCTTTCAGCTAATCCTGTCACGGGTATTGAAGAGCAAACCCATCAAAACCTTTCAAGGCTTATTCCCTCCTTTTTCATTCTCATTCTTTCAGGCTGATCCGAAAAGACCTCTCTTTCTGTGAGAACAGAGGAGTAAAGTACCTGCCATCGAAAACCAAATAGTCTTTTACCCTGTCATTATAACCTTTAATTTAGTTTAGGTGAACCAGATGTTAGTAACATGACTTGTAATGAGGATCTGCAAAATAAAATTATCTTCAGTTTGTACTTAGTTTTTACTAAGGGGTTACTGGTGGCAATGAAAAAAAAATTCAGCACTGTGTAATTGGACTTCATTTTTATACAGCTCTCTTAAAAATATGGGAGAAACTATAATTTTCACCGGAAAATCTATAGCCCTGTGTTGTGGGTTTTCTTAAAGCAGAACTTTCGTTTAGGAATAATCACTCAAAATAACTTGCTGTGATGATAGAGAGTCACAGTTAGTTAATTATAATTAAAGCGTGTGAACCGTGTGTTTGGCAAGAGCAGTAGGCTTTCAAACTTTCAATAGGTATTACACGAAATTACACTGTCATTTAATTTAGCCTAGTTTTTTTTGGGGGGGAGGGGGTTGTTTTATGAAATCTAAAAGCCTTTTAAGGTGCAGATTTTCCGAGCTTGTTTTTAGAGGACATTTTGCTTGAACCCAGTGTTTAGAAATCTGAATAAACACTGTATATTCATTATTATTATTTCCACTTGAAAATATGGTGTACGTAAACTAAGTCTATGAAAATACGTGTATAAAACATAGCCTTGAAATGGCATAAGCATGGAGAGGGCAAAACATATAGTTGTTATTTATAATTGAGGTTAATTCACTAGCAACTTCATGTTCAATTCATATCATTTAACTGTAAAATCAAAGCCTATGTTCAGTTTGCTCCTTCCTATGCTGATTATCAATATAATTTCACCCTTATTGTTTGTTTCAAGCAATTTGAAATACTAATCTGTATAATAGATTAGCAATGTTCTTTCTTTCGTAGCTTATAATGGTATGTCTGAGTACAATCAGATCTTTTGTTGTTGCTGCATGCTCAGCACAGCAGCACTCATGTTGTGTGTTTGTAATATATACATAGAGAGAGAACATAACCAATTAAGTTGGAGGCCTCTCTTAATGGTCAAGGTGATTACATAAATTATTGCCATTAAGTATGTAATAAACACATTCAAAAGCAGTGCCTATAGCAACATAAAATGTTCTCAACTGCAATGCTGTTAAATTGCAGCTTAATACCTAGTAACTTCCATACAAGGATAAGTTTTGGTTTCCTTCCTAACATGCAGAATCTACCAGTGTGTGTATTATCAGTGTGTTCCCCCTCCCCCCACAACAAATACAAAGGGATAAGAAAAAACTGCAGATTTATTTTTTAAACTCTCTAGCATATAAACAATAGTGGCAGCAGGAAAAAAATGTTAGATGAGGGGAGCAAAGAAAGAACATAATAGATATTGAAGGGACAAACTCTGTCTCTCATATTAAACCCAAATTTGCCCAAATGGCACAATTCTAACTCAGAAGTAAGTGGCACTGATTTCTGTAAAAAAAATGTATAAAGATTTACAAAAAAAATAACTAGGCTTGGGACTGTTGTGTGTGTGTTAAGTGCCATCAAGTCGCTTCCGACTCATGGCGACCCTATGAATCAATGTCCTCCAAAATGTCCTATCTTTGACAGCATTGCTCAGATCTTGCAAACTGAGGGCTGTGGCTTCCTTTATTGAGTCAGTCCATCTCTTGTTGGGTCTTCCTCTTTTCTTGCTGCCCTTAACTTTTCCTAGCATGACTGTCTTTTCCAGTGACTCTTGTCTTCTCATAATGTGACCTGTGGTCTTAACTAATTTAAGATGAATTTGGGGAGGGGGGTTAGTTGTTAGATATTATAACAAAGCACTATTATTTCTGAGAAGAAAGCAATACAATGACACCAGTTTTACACAGGGGAAGATTTTCAGTGCAATCCTAAGGATGCATAGTTATAGGGCACCCGGGGACTGCACAGCCGAGCCACCTCCTGAGCAAGCCCCTACGCTGGAAAAATACTGCTTTCAAGGCTCCTCCAGTACCCCTGCCTTGCGCTGCTGCGCTGCTCCCTGATACTGACGTAAGTGGCCCAGCGCCAACGTTAGTTCCCATTTGCACAGCACAAGTAGCACTAACGCCGGCACAAGGGTCATGCCGCCTCCTCACATCATTTGCCTCCCCCTTCAAAATTGCGCTGTTTGTCCTTTAACAGCTACAGCAAAACAGGAATTCAACACGAGAAGTTTGAGCTTAAAGATATGGAAATGGAGACCTCTGCCTGGTGTATTTCTGCTTGCAGAATCTCTGACATGGTATCAACCATGAATAACAAGCAGAATCTGTGGTATGTTGATTTCAAAGATCAGAGTATATTGAGTGAAAAGTAAATCCAGAAGACTCATGGAAATTAACCAGTCAACAAACCTAATATACAAGCTGAACACTTGCCACAATTCAGGGCGAGAAATGAGGCAATATTGAGATAGGAGGAATACTAAGCTAACTGTGCATTGAAATTGTGTGAGAAAATCCATCTATATGTAAGATTACATCTTTTTAGAGGCTTGAATAGAGGAATAATTTCTCAGTGGGAAATGTGCCTAGAGGAAGCAACAGACTTTGACCTTTTTGCACTCTGCCTCATACACTTGTTCCATTCATATGTACTGCATTCAAGCTGAAGTAATGGAGTTACTCTATTTTTAATTCCATTTTTAGAGAGACGTCTTACCTTTGAGACTTCTGTAACTCTTTTAGAATCATTCGGGAACCTGACTAGGCTCAAAGCAAGGGTTGCCAAGTCCCTCTTTACCAAGGGTGGGAGATTTTTGGGGTGGAGCCTTAGGAGGGCAGGGTGTGGGGAGGGGAGGTACTTCAATGCCATAGAGTCCAATTGCCAAAGTGGCTATTTTCTCCAGGTGAACTGGTCTCTATAGGCTGGAGGTCAGTTGTAATAGCGGGTGATCACCAGCTAGTACCTGGAGGTTGGCAACCCTACCCAAAGCCCAGTCACTCTTTTCTGAGTTAGAATGTACTAACAGATATTGTTATGATGGCTAGGCAGGATCTGACATAAATGTAACTTGATTGGGCCATTTTCAAACCTTTTAAAAAGTACTCTTCAACAACTCATTCCTGGCCATGGTGCCAGCCATGTTTGCTTCTTTGAGCCTGCTGTATCTCCCTCCGTTGTATGAATATATTTTAAATACAGTTAACTATTAAATATATATTTTCAGACCATTTTACCTGCTAATACCTTTGTGGCAGTATATGTTTCACCCCAACACATGTACACAATCTATTTTGCCTTTTTTGGAGCCATCTTTCTGCAATTTATGAGAAAAGACGTTTTTTTGCAGTGTTCTGGTGTCTTCTCTTGGCTTTGTTTTCAAGTGCCTGCAGGGTGACATGTAATGGATCATATTGACAGCCTATGAGGAGGTCAGGAAAGCCTTTGGGGCGGGGGGGCAAAGAATGACCAAATATCATTTTTTTAAAACAAAACTTAACTAGAGATAAAAAGAGGCAGTAGGAGAGAACTACCAGAGCTATGTACTCAGTGTATTGGATTTAACTCTTTCAGTAGTTTAATTTTACCATGCATATGGGTAGAACGTGTTACATGCAGTTACTGTTTCGTCTGACAGGGCCAACGCTAGGATTGGCAACTACCAGGTACTAGCTGGAGATCTCCTGCTATTACAGCTGATCTCCAGCCGATAGAGAACAGTTCACTTAGAGAACATTCCCCAACTTTTGTATGGTGTAGAGGTTTGGGGTTGGAAGGATAGTCTGGTCACAAAGCTGGAAACTATCCAAAATCATTTCTTGAGGAGAATTCTAGCCTTACCCAGAGGCACCCCTGCAGCCCTGATGCGAGCAGACCTTGGTTTGCCCTCAATCAGGGCCTGTGTTCTTAGCCCTGTTAAAATCTTGGAGAAAGCAGTGACACCACCAACTTACATCGCAGGCAGTGTTTTAAATTGATGATGCAAAATGATGCCGACAAGCTAGCCTGCTATAACAACATCCTGCATCGCTACTCCATATCAGATGACACCCAGGCGGTCCCCATAGCAGGTACCAACATTCGGGATTGGGTGTTCAAATGTGATGCTGCATCAGACAGGCAATCAATCTCCCAGTCCAAATTCTCACCATCGTTAAACAGTTTAAAAGGGATCATGTCAGAGCTTCATACCTGGTCAGTATCCCCTTCCATAACATCAGATTAGCTTTTACCTCCCTCCGGTTTCAAACTATGCCAACGGCTTGGATAGCTGGACGTTATTCCCAAACACAATGGGCCTCTCTCCTATATATTTCTGGAGCTGCTACAGAGGACCTAACTCATTACACCTTATTCTGTCCTCTTTACACTGAGCCCAGACTTAAATTTCTCAGAGCATTTCTAAAGGGCCTAAATCTTTCTCCAGATCCAGAGAAGCTGCTCTTTCTCCTATCAGATGCCAATCCTGATGTTTCCTGCAAAGTGTCACTTTTTGCTTTAGCAGCTAAGAAAATCTGAGTGAAAGCTGTTTTTAATCAGGGAACTTAACATATTTAAATACTATGTTTTGTATGGTAGATTGTGATGGCCTTCGGCCGCAGACAATAAACTTTATCACTTAGAGAACATGGCCGCTTTGTCAATTGGACTCTATGGCATTGAAGTTGCTCCCCTCCCTAAACCTCACCCTCCTCAGGTTCTGCCCAAAAAACCTCACACCAGTTGCAAAGAGGGACTTGGCAAACCTAGCTAACGCAGTTATCTCAGCCTCGGTGCACATGTACCAGAAACCAGGGTTCTGGTTCACATGTAGGGCTATTGGGGGGAAAAATCGGTAAAATTCGGATTCGGTGAAATTCAGCCCGTTTTTTTCGGGAAATGCCGAAGTCCGAAGTCCCCCGCTTCAGGTCCATGCAATTCGGCATGAGATCCGGAGTTCAGGGGAAAATTTTGCCGAATAAAACCATTAAAAACACAATCTCGCCTTTCCACGGCTCCGGGGGGGCATTTTTGGGGGTAGATTTCCCAAACTTTCAGTGTAGCTTGAGGGGACCCTTCTTGCAAGAACCCCCAAGTTTTGTAAAGATTGGGTCAGGGGGGCTGAGATATGGGCCCCAAAAGGGGTCCCCCCTCCTTAATGTGCATCTCTGACAATGGGGGTTTGCAATTAGCAGAGCTTGCCGCCCACTCCCGAAGCTCCCAGCCCCGACAAACAGCTGAGTTGCGGGGAGCAAGGGCTGGGGAAGGGGTGAAGAAGTTTGCAAACCATGCAAACCATGCAAAGCAACACATTTGCAACCATGCAAAGCAACACCTGACACCTGGGAGTTTGCAAACCATGGAAAGGGACAGAGGCAGCTAGCTATGCATAAGGAGCAGGAGGGGTGGAATTTCCCCTTTTGCATCAGACTCAGGACCAGGAAAATGCATTCTTTAAGTCACAATTTGAAAACCAGTTTTGAGCAAGCATCAAAATAGACCTAACCGATCTTATGAATGAGGGAAAACCTGAGGACACACAACTGAAGCCCCCCCCCTCAAACCAGGGAGAGACAGACTCAGGGGGCACACACACACCCCACCCACAGAAACTGCTCCCTCCCCACACACACAAAGACTCTGCTTCCCCCCACACACACACACACAGGAGAAAAATTATAGAGAAAAGCCCCAAAATGGGTCTTAGTGTGGATGTCTTCTGTTCCATCAGGGGGCACACCCCCCCCGCAGAACAGGCGAAAGCCCCCTTTGGCTTCCCCCCCACCCACAGAAACTGCTCCCTCCCCACACACACACAGACTCTACTTCCCCCCCCCCCCACACACACACACACACAGGAGAAAAATTATAGAGAAAAGCCCCAAAATGGGTCTTACTGTGGATGTCTTCTGTTCCATCTTCTTCGCACCTGCCCTGCCCTTGCTCCCCACAGCTCAGCTGTTTGTCGGGGCTGGGAGCTTTGGGCGTGGGCGGCAAGCTCTGCTAATTGCTAACCCCCATTGTCAGAGATGCACATTAAGGGTGGGGAAGAAGACCCAGCTTGGCCACCGATTGGGCGCAGGAGAATGCTGCTTACTAACTGACGGTTATGCTGCTGCGCCGAACCCCAAATTTGCCGAATTTATTCGCTGAACACCCGGAACTCGCTGAATTCGACTCCCCATTTTCCCACCTTTTTTGAGTTCGGTTCCATCCGAACTAAAAACCACCGAATCAGGGGAAATTTGGCTGTTTTTTGGTTTGGGATGAACCGAATCAACAGCCCTATTCACATGTGCTGAAGCTTAAATATGTGTATTGCCCCTTTAAGATAAAGTAGTGATTGAATGTATTGTGTAGCGTGGGCGATACACAGCGAAAGAGATCCAGTTCAGGATACAACATGTTTATTGCAATAAACCATAATGGTGAACTGAGAACAAAGCCCAATCACCCTACTTTTATGCCCTCAGATAGCCATGCTTTTTTTCCATCCCGTGCTCTAATTGGTGGGGTCAAACTGCGACCCAATAGGGGCTATCTGCTCAGGGTTCCAAATGTTCCCACTTAACTATCAAGGTTTATTGCATACGTAACAGAATGTATTGGGAGAATTGCGTGTAGGATGTTCTCCCCATGCACATAGTAAAACATATAAAGTGAAAGGGGCCTATGTTGTCATGGTTCCAAACTTGACTGCACATATTTTCACATAAATCTTGAAAATATAAGTCTATTGTTGGGATAACTGCAGGGTTGAGGTGTTTTAAATAACTAATATGTCCAGATAAGGATTTTAACTGAATTCCACTGTCTCCCAAATGCATCCTGGTTTTAATTTCTAAAAGTAAAAACGAGTTCAGTGAAATCATTTCACTACAAAATGATTTTGTGATCCTTCCTGATGGACATATAGATAACTTTACACGTGTCTCCTGTTACAAGTCATTTTAATGTTAGGAAAGTGTGGTTATAATTTTGATTTGGAATGTCTGGATTATTCATAACATGATGTTCTTGACAGGCATTTTATCAATAGATTGCATTTTGAACATAATTTAGTTGATAACTCTGTGCTAGCATATAATAATAAATACAAGGATTTGGAGTGTACACAAGAAAAGGTTTACTGATTTCATGTCCCAAAGTGAAAGCTCTACGCTTTTTGGGTTCTTGAGTATTTGGTATGCAACAGTAGCTTGCCCTGAGAGTTTTTACTGTGGAGGAGAGGCAGGTACTTCCTGGGACAGCCTACAGACTCCTTTCTTACCTCTGAGTTTATTAAAAATGTTTCTCTACAAGGAACATTAGGCTGAAATCTTGCCAATTGCAACAGTTCCAGAAAAACTCAGCAAAAGATAAGTAAAAAAGAAAAAAAATCCTTTGATCAATTTTAGATTTATTTTTCGTTCATCCATTTCTTCATTCATTGTTCCTGCCTTTATATCCGTGTTACTTTTTTGTCCCCACCTGTCCTCCATGGAGTTCAGGAAGGCATACATGGCTTCATCTTCTCATGTTATCCTCACAACAAACCAGTGAGATAGATTAGGACGAGAGAGAGTGACAGGCCCTAGATCACCCAGCGACCTTTGTAGTTGAGTGGGGATTTGAATCTTGGTCTCCATTGCCCTATTCTGACACTCTGGCCACTATATCATACTGGCTTCTGTGAAGGGGGAATTTCCTTCCCATTGCAAGAATAAGCAGAGTGCTACATCAGACTCTCCTGACCTTATAGCTCTGCTATTAGCCTCTGCTGATGCTCCATTATGTCCAGGCTGGGGTGGGGAGTGAAGTCATCAGACCATCTACCACCTCCAAACCTAAGATATCAGAGCTCAGCGCATGCTCTGCTAGGACACCAGTTTTGCCAAGAGCTAAGGATATTTTTAAATGCTCAGGGGTGGTTTGCAGCTTCCAAGCAGAGGATTTGACAGGAAGAGTGCAGGACACTTATCATCCCCTCCTAGGGTTGCCAACCTCCAGGCACTAGCTGGAGATCTCCTGCCATTAGAGCTAATTTCCAGCTGATAGATATAAGTCCACCTGGAGATAATGGCCGCTTTGGCAATTGCTCTATGGCATTGAAGTCCCTCCCCTCCCCAAACCCTGCCCTCATCAGGCTCCACCCCAAAAACCTCCTGCCGATGGCGAAGAGTGTCCTGGCAACTCTACCTCTCCCTATCATATCAAATTGGCTCATTTCTTTCTACATAGCAGGACAATTTTGGCAGTGAGACAATCTCAGTTGCTTGAAATATTGTAAGTGCCAGGAGGCACAGCAAGCTGGGAGGCAGTATTTGTCAAAAAAAAAAAAAAAAAAGGTGCTGGAGGCCATCTCTTGCTTTTCAATATTTTTATTCAACACACAGAGATCCAATAATGGGCAGACTTGCCCTGTAGAGTAGTTTCTTCACTCCCCACTTATTGGCTTTTGGCTGCCTCCTCCTTCACTCCTTGATTGGCACCAACAAAGACTCCTCTCTCCTACCACCCTAAAGGATCAGCCTAATAACTGAACCCTTCCATTGGCTTCCCTTGTTTGCCCCACCCCCTCTAGAGCCATAGGGGAATCCCCTTCCATAACAACTGTAAACACTCACCAGCCTCTCACCAGCTGATTGGAACCTGGCCAAACCTGAACTTTCCCTGGAGCTTGGCATGAACACATGAACACTTGAAGCTGCCTTAAACTGAATCAGACCCTTGGTCCATCAAAGTCAGTATTGTCAACTTAGACTGGCAGTGGCTCTGCAGGATCTCAGGCAGGGGTCATTCACATCACCTACTTTCCTAGTCCCTTTAACGGGAGATGCTAGGGATTGAACCTGGGACCTTCTGCATGCCAAGCAGATGCTCTACAAACTGAGCCACAGCCCCTTCCATGGGCAGGCTTCCTCAGGGCCTCCTCAGGGCCTCCTCAGGGCCTGGGCCAACTTCTTCCACAGTAAGAGTCTTGGTGGCTGCTGTTACACTCTCAACAGGGCTTCTCCAGTCTCCCGTGTCACAGATGTCTTTTTGACTAGATGTTTTTTCAGGGTGGAGGTGAAGATCAGATAAGGTTTTGTTAGGACTTGAGGACAAATCTACCAGTGGCCCTAGCCTTAACTGCACACTCAAAAAAAACACCCTTCAACAATGTAGGGCTGCCTCCACACTGCAAGGTTGTGTACATGCCCAAAGATAGAGACAGGACCCTTTTTGAGCAAGCAGATTTTCTTTACATTATTATCAACAGCAATTTACTTTTCATTTGAATAACTTCCATGCTTTTGTTTACACAGCAAACCAGTTGTTTAGACTGAAGTGTACTCTCTGGTTCAGCTTATATTCATATGCTACTGAAGTAGTAAGTTGATGTTGGCTCATATAAATTTAAACAAAGAAGTGTTCCAGTTCCTATATAAATTCTCATTTCATCTTCAATATGTTATTATAAAATGTTCTCAGTTGTTTACAGTAGATACTGAATACTTCAGAATATCCATTCGTGTTTTTTGCATGCATGCTTTGCTTGCTTTTGTTATAATATTCAGAAATAAACCTATTGTACAATTCATGATTTAAGTGTAGGTACTATGCAAGGTAACCATTAGAAGCAGTGCATACTGCATGAAATTTTGAGCTCACTCAATTTAATTAATGCCAAGTTGTACTGGAAAGGGAAACGGCACAGTGCCTTGATTATCATATATATATTTTGAACAGGTGCCCATAGATTATATCACAGAAAGGACAGTTCTTTAATGTTACCCTGTCATATGATACCAATTATTTTAAGTGTGTGTGACAGATCGTTGACACACTGTAAATGGGAGGTTGCGTCTCAGCAGGTTTTACCCCTAATCCTGCTGAACTAAAACTGGAGGTGGGGGGACACACCGTACAGCAAGGAACAATCTGCCATGAAAATATTCTCATTCATTAAAGATGTGGTCCAAGTCCATTAAAATAACTGGAATATTTGCCATAAACTTCAGTGGAATTTGAATTGTACCTTAAAAGTAGTAAGAGTAGTATTTTTATGAGAAGACATAATTTCTGGTTAAAATGCTCTGAATGTTCATAATCTATCCCAGAAACATTGTTTACAGATATTCTCTACTATGAGCATCTTTAGTGAATGTGTCTGTTGTGATCTCCTGTCATAGTGAAGGGAAAAACTAGCCACTGTTTTGCCCTCCCTTTTATTGTCACTGCTACACCTCGGGGTAAAATCCAGCCCCCCTCTCTCTCATGGGTTGCCCAAGGCCAGCTCCACAGGGGTGTCGCACTCTAGCATGCCAAGTAGCCCATTGGGTGGGTAAGGACTCCTGCAGGCTCTCTCTAGCCTTTATTTCTATAAGGCACAAACTCAGGGTACTACAAAGGACGGAATCTAGGTGCACTAAGCAAAATAAACAAAAAGATAGTTACTAACTAGCTATTTACAATGCATGGTATATCTTTGTTCGTAGCAAGATGCCCCATCCCTGGTGGATCTGCAACCCTCTGTGACCCTCCTCTGTCATCTTTCATGGCAAATGCAGAGCAAAAGGCACCCAAACACACACAAGCACTGGATTCACAACAATGTCCCAGAGACAGCTCCCCTTTTCAGACCCCACCCCACGTGTGCTTCAGGGGTATACTCTTTTCCTGTCAGTTGGGAGATGAGGCTTTCTATCCAGTGGATTCAGTTTCTCCTCTTCTTTCCAGCTACAGAGATGCCAGGGTCCCTTTCCATCACCATAACTGTCACAGAATCTCTGCCCCCCCCCCCGCTTCTCATCCCATCACAGTGCCCTGTTCTTAATTTTAAATAACATAAAGATTCAAATGTGGCTTAGTTACACTATTTATAGTAGGTGTGTTAGTACACTGTAAATCACAAAATCAAAAGTAATATTCTGAGATTAGACAGGTGGTAACCTGGGAGAGGGCCTTCTTGGTCATGGCATCAGAACTCTGAAACTCTCTCCCCAGGGACATTCTTCTGGCCCCTTCTGTTGCCATCTTTCACCAGTCTTTGAAGACTTTCTAATTTCGTTTTTGGCGTTCACTCAGTGGTCTCTCCTTCCTGCCCAATGTTTTAATTGTTTTTATGGTTCTGTATGCATTTTGGTTCTGGTTTTAATTGTTTCAATGATGCTTTTGTTGGTTTTTAATGGTTTTTAGATGTGATTTTATTTATGCTTTAATTTGTTAGCTATCTTGGTGGCCCTTATGAGAGCAGAAAGGCAGGGTATAAATTTTGTAAAATAAATGAAATAAATAAGTAAATACTTTTTTAAAGAACAACCAGAATATCACAAAACAAAGGGTACACTTTTGAGCCCCCCAGAACTCTTTTTTCTTCCCCTCTCTCTACCCATACTTAAAAAAATAATATTCTGTCTCATGAAGAATTCTGAACTCAAAATCTTGATTAGTCCTAATAAAATACTAATGACTTTGGCCTGTGGATATTTATGAACTGTAGCAGAGCACCTACTAGATCTTAAGTTAAATTATCTTAACTAAAATGACTAATTCATGTTTATCTTCAAGTGTGTCCCAGAGTACAATACACTAATAAACTATAGGTAATAAATCTTAAAGGATATATATAGTCAGAAACAGAAAGGTTTAAATCAGATTAATACAAATGTTAAAGAGTAAATGGACAAATCAGTCAGAAACTGCAGTTAGACTAATATCTTTTTAAAAAGAGAGAGAGAGAGAGGTTCCTGGAGCTTGAAGGAAGATGTCTAGGTTGTAACTGAACATAAACATGGCACAACTTTATCAGACTGGAATCATACCTGTAGGGGAAAAAGGACATATGATCATCCCCCCCCCCTAAAAAAAATTTTTTTTTCACACATTGCCAGAGTTCCCAGTTTTTTTCATTTGGATTTTTACTATATGACAGGCAGAAATTCAACAGATACTGAATGTATCTCTTTGTGTTTTTAGTCAATAATGTCTATCAATTTCTGGCACTGAGCTAGAGGAAGAAGAAAAGGTGACTGAGATTAAGGATATTAGGTTGTACAGGATTCATGAATGGGCCAGAGGATTCTTCAAGTCTACTGTTTTAGCCAAAGGATACTCGTGGCATGGTCTACACGTGTAAGCATTCCCACTCGATTAAATCCCACACCCTGGATCGATGTATATACAGATGCAGACTTGGGGGCAATATTTCGGGCAGGATTGTAAAGAAGTGTCAGGGTGGGGTTGATGAGTCCTGCTAAGTAGATGAGGGGGGTTGTGAGGGCTGACCCTGGCAAGATCAAAGTCCTGGGAAGACCCCTGCAGTCCCTGGGCCCTCATAAACTCAGGAGTCAGGCCATCTGCTAAGACCATGGGAGCAGAAAACCAAAGGGTTCATAAACAGGAGATGGACATGGGGGCCACAGAAGAACCCATCAATGAAACCCACCCTTCTCCAGGAATTCCATGGACACCCCCAGAGTTCCTGGAGCAGAGGCAATGGAGGGTCTGGATAGAGGCCCAGCTCTGGCAGTGGAGTACCCAGTTGGTTCCTTGGGACCTCTCCTCTGCCCATGAGTGTTGTGTCAATCAAGATCCATCATGATGTTTTGCAGGCTGGTGGACAAAGTCCAGCTGTAAAGTCCTGCAAGATACTGGTCTTGGTGATAGCACTCACCTTCATAAACAGCCTCAGTTCTATCTGGGGAAACGGAGGGATCAACAGCTGCACTAGAGTTCGGTGTTGTTTTCCTTAGCTCCTGCCTAGTTTGACTCCTGCCTGTGTTTAAAGAGCCCTAACCTGCTTGAACAAGCTGAACAAGGGGAGAGAGAAAGATGACAACTCTGAATTGATTTGATCTTTATTGAATATACATAAGGAGAAAGAAAAAGTGAGGAAGGTGGCTGGATACAAAGGCATTGCAATGAAATATGCCTAGATTGAGGAATGGACTAATAGCTAATAATTCACACAAATGCAAACCACGTATATTGTTTATTTGTTTGAAACATTTTAATGTCACCTTTCCACTCAGCAATGAGGTATGGGGATGAGGTCCACCAAGTGGGACTTGGAAGGGGAGGTAGCTGAATTGGAGAGTGAGGATAGCCAGCCTTGGCTGACGGAGAGTGGTTGAGGCACTCAGGTAGACATTAAAAAGAGGAGTTCTGGAATGGCAAGGAAATTATCTGGCAGAGCAGAGCCTTTTCCTGTGGTAATGGTGGAGGGAAAGCCTGGGATTATGACTGGATCTAAATGCTAGCCTGAAGTTACTCCTTGAGTGCTATAAATTCATGTCTCTTTCTGATAGCAGTGGGGAAATTGAAACTCAGGATATTCTGAGAGAGCTGAATAGAAAAGAAGATGAAGCTGTTCTGCTTGGTTTAAGGATTTGATTAGGTTACTTTGTGGGTCTGTATTGTAATGGATGAGAGAGCCGGCATGGTGTAGTGGTTAAGAGCAATGGATTGGACTGTAGTCTGGAGAACTGGGTTCAATTCCCCACTCACCCACATGAAGCCTGCTGGGTGACATAGGGTCACTGTTCTGTCAGAACTATCTAACCCCATGTGGAGGCAGGCAATGGCAAACCACCTCTTGCCTTGAAAACCCTATGGGGTCACCATGAGTCAGCTGTGACTTGACGCCCTTTCCACTACACTGTAATGGATGCTATTGATGGTGAAGGAATCTAAAGCTATTGTCCCGCAGACACTCTCATGCAGTGTAGCCTCGGGGTGAGGAAATCCCAGGCAAAGAACAAAGCCTCATCTGGGGTGTGTGAGAGTTTCTCAGGGGAAGTATGCTGTCTCATTAGGAGATTTGCTTAATTAGTGCACATAGACCTGATCATGGTTCACTCATTTGATAGATGGAGTTTTTCTGTTTCCCTGACTGCACAATACCCTGGGATGTTTGGGAGCTCCAGGGAGCCAGTGTGGCGTAGTGGTTAAGAGCGGTGGTTTAGAGTGGTGGAGTCTGATCTGGAGAACCGGGTTTGATTCCCCACTCCTCCACATGAGCGGTGGAGGCTAATCTGGTGAACTGGATTTGTTTCCCCGCTCCTCCACACGAAGCCAGCTGGGTGACCTTGGGCTAGTCACAGCTCTCTCAGCTTCACTCACCTCACAGGGTGTCTGTTGTGGGGAGGGGAAGGGAAGGTGATTGTACACTGGTTTGAGTCTCCCTTAAGTGGTAGAGAAAGTCGGCATATAAAAACCAACTCTTCTTCTCTCTACAGGGACAGTTCTGTGAGTAACTCTTGCACTGCAAAAAGATGGCTTTCAGACTTTTTGTGTGGTTATGTCGTCCTATTTACGTATCATAAGAAACTACATTTACAAAACTCTGCACTGTTATATATATATATATATATATATATATATATATATATATATATATATATATATATATATATATGCACTTGCATTTCGCACTCCAGCCTTGAGAAGGATGTGTTTGCAGAGGCTCAAAATTCCTCACTTCCCCTGTCCTGCCCGCACATAGTTTCAGAGGGTAGCCACGTTGGTCTGCCGTACAACAGTTAGATTCAAGTCCAGTAGCACCCTGAAACTCTTGTTGATCTCTAAGGTGCTACTGGACTCGAATCTAACTGTCTGCACACAGTACCTCTACATGGGCTCAGAACCAGAATAATTCCTTTCTTTCACATTTAGGAGCATGTTTTATACATACTTGGTGGAACAAATATACTTATCCTAATCCAAGCTTGTCAAAAATATTCTCAGAGTTCAGAATAAGGATTTTAAAAAACATGCTGATCGAGTACTCACATAAATGAAATATTCCTTCCATGTTTTTGATAGTAATAATAAATGGTCAATGTACCCATAAAATATTTCTGGTTGCATAATAATGTACAGCTATCTAAAGCTGACAGAAGACCACTCCACACAATTTGCAAGCGTATTTTCATCACATAAATATAAACACATGACAGAGTATTAAGAGAACTTGCAGGATGCTATTAATTGTAATACTTTTATTTGATAAACATTTTCAGGATCTCCTTGATAATGTCCTGTTTTGTAATATGTGTGCCTTACAGATTTTCAGATCAACTGCAGCCAACTGGAATACGTTTTGTCAGCAGCAGAAAACAGGAAGTGTTTGAAAGGACAAAAGGTAAGGAAAAATATTGCTTTCTGTAATCGTTTTCTTGACTGCTTAAATCGTAAAGCTATTACCTTCTGCATGCCGTCTTAGTTTTGTATACACACTATTATATTGCTATCCTCTAATAATTTTTAGAGTCTATTACTATTACTAATTTTATAGTCTAGTTGCCATTGCAATAATAGCTAACGTTGGTTTAAGGAACCATGCTTCAGATGCCTTTACAGAAAAGCTGATGATGGTGCTTAAGGTCATAGGGATCAACAGGACTATGGAAAAAGTTTGATACTGCTACCTAAATATTTGAATGTTTTTTCATGTGCTACGGGCTCTTCTCCAGCCCTTCAAATTCTGTTCCCAGGGTTTTGGAGGGCCCAGAAACACCACTGGGTGTAACTGAGGATTGGGGGGAAGAATTTGTGAAAATCACCCCATTCTCTGCCAGTAGATGTACGCTTGCACCAGTGAAAGTAGGCTATAGGAGCCACCCTATTGCCTGTTATTTCGTTTGTTGCAATCGATGACTGTTCATATCAGTTACATTTTCTGTCACTAGTTTGAATCTGTGTTTATTTATTTTACTTCTTCTTAAAACAAAAGAGGCAAGAAAAGATAGTAAGTTAAGAATAAAATAATAATGTATCAGTTTATGAATTAACTTGTTTTCTCACATTTCTCTTCTTTTTTGTATTAAGAAAAAAACATGATATCAGTTTATTATTCGACTTAAGCTCAATCTTGCCTCTATTCTGTATTTAACAGATATATAGTAGGGCCTGTAGTACACTAAACCTCTTCAGCTTTCTTGGTATCCCAATCATACAATTAAAAAGTCACTGAATTATAATTATATTAAACTATCCATGTCCTAGAAATGGGTTGGAGCTGTGGCTCAGGGAATGCATTTATTTATTTATTTTATACCCCACCCTCCGCAGCCAAGGCTGGAGTGTGTCTCAGTGGTAACCTGCTTTACATACAATAAGTCCCAGCTTCAGTCCCCAGAATTTCCAGGTTAAAATAGATCAAATAATAGGTGCTGTGAAAGACTTGTCCTTGAAATCCTGGCATTCCTTGTAGTTCGAGCAGAGAATATGAACTTTAATAGACTAATGGCACAACTCAAAATAAGACAGTTTCTCAGCATGCCTCTATGCAGCATTTATGAAACCTGGCTAGCTTTCCCCTCCTCTCAGTGAATCTACTGAAAAGTAGCCAAAGTTTAATAAATGGTTGCGTCCAACCATCTTTTTCACCAGAGGAGAAGGGAGGAAGGGGTCCCATCTAAACACCAAAAAGGCTACAATGGGGGGTTGTGTGAACTGAATGGACAAAAGCCACATTGGACAGAGGCAATAAGAAGAAGAGAAATTGCCTGAGATTGAAGGAGAAACTGGTTGAAGCCAACCCAACACTTCTGATCCTTAAAAAAGGATAATAGCATTCTTTACTGCCAAAATAGTAACCATTAATATATCTAATTCTCAGCATGGCAAACCTGTAGTAGAAAACTCACACCAAATGTGAGAGTAGTGGCAATATCAGTCAAAATCCCCTGAAGAACCATCCAGGGTCATAGACTCAAATGTTCTTGCTTGACAATTCAGAAGGCCCACTGAAAAACAAACACTGGGAGTGCCAGATAGCTCAGCTGTAAGCATAGATACTCTTTCTGTCTTGATATTTTCTCAAGATATCCTGCACCAGCTACCCCACAGTCATCCAGCTGCTGCTCTTTTCTGCCTGCAGCTTGCATTGTACACTTCCAGTCAAACTTCAGTGAACTTTGTTCCACCTATCTAGGACTCAAGTCCAAGTCTGGACATACAACATGCCCCATAAACTGCCTGTCAAAGAACTCCCCAACCTGTCTCCACCAGTTGGAGGCTGCTTTGGTTTGGTCAAAAGTTTTCCAAAAGACAAAACCTTGAACTCCAGGCTTTCGTCCCAAGTCCAAGGAGTAGCTGCCACCAGCCCTTTCAAAAGGTTGAGCTCCAGGGGGAAGATAAGGGCAATCCTCTCCCAACTCACTCCAAAAATGAGTGTAACGCTTACCCTGCAAGGTAGAGACCTGCCAGGGAAAGATTACACTCCCAAAATGTCTTAGGTTTTTGGTAGGTGGTTTTTACACTCACACAAAGGCACTTAGAATTTAGGCTTGGAATCCCAAAATCACAGACACAAGCGATTTAAAGTCTAACAATTTATTTATAAGATTCAAGCTGGTTTACAGGAAAGAAAAGTCATGAAGTGTTAAGCAAGAAAATAATATACTATTTAGCATAACTAGCTAATACATTCAAAAGCCTTTTTGGTTCAAAAGGATTGGCAAAGGTTTCTTGCATCAGGTTTATAGTTACCAACTTCCAAAGATGCTTCCAGCATTCAAGAGTTTCAAAAGGTTTCTCCAAGCAGGTCAGCTTGACCAGAGTTTCCCCGTAGGGCCAAAATCAAATGGGTTGTGATGCAGCCAGCACAGCTCTCCTGCTGTACCCCAAAGCATGCATAGTTTTCTCAGGGTTTGTTTGTCCTTATATTCGTTTTCTCAGTGGCATGAGCTCATAGAGGCCAATTGAGAAAACGCAAGCACTTAGCTGTTAATTAATCGCTTGGTCAGAATTGCTGACTCATTCAGAGATGTGTTCAGGTGAGGAAGCCTGCAGAACTACCTGCACCTGGACATTGTCATGATGGCTGACCATTTAGTTACCATGGCAATGCACGGCCTTGCATTCCAAAAAGGGGAAAGGTTAACTAGCACCAGCTGGGGCTTACTCCCTCCACAGAAGCAGTTTTCAAAAGGAAACTTATTTTGCTGGTCTAAAATCCCAAAAACACAAAATTCATAGGCCTCCCAGGCCTGAACCAAAAGAAATAATACAATCCAAGAAATTGAGAGGCCTCAACTTCTTGACATCCTTCCCTTTATTCCAGGTGAAATTAGGGGTACCTTAATTTTACCTAAAAGCTCTAATCTACCATGACTGAGTAAATACTAAAACCATATATTACTCTGTTCTAAAACCTCAACTTAAAACATATATCAGACAGTCCTTAGGTAGACAAAGTCTATTTCCAAATTTATTAGCCTTAATAGGATACCCAAAACTTTAAAATCAAATACAGAAAGGAACAAATGGTTAGAGCACACACATTCTATTCCACAAAAAACTAAAACCATATTCAAAAGAGAACCAACAATTAGTTCTTATACTTTAACCCATGATATATATCTGAATTCACACAAGCCCTCCAAAAAATACTAACAGCTTCTTTAAAGCTCCTATGGTGGCTTATGGGACCCTGTGATCTCTAAGAGGCCTTTCATTGATGTTTTCTTCAGCCTAACATCATCCTGTTCAAGGAAGAATTTACACAAGCCCACAGCCCAAGATTCTGTGCCACCCCTTGAAACCAGAAAAACACTTGGGTCAGCACAGGTTTCTTTCCCCAGATGACCAGAGGTACTACTTGGGAGGGGATCAGTCAGCAGGGTACCCCCTCCATTTGTCTCCTGGTTGGGCACCTTAGTCTTACCAGGTAGGCTGGTCAGATCTTTTCCCAGTTTACCCAACCCCACACACAGTTGTTTAACACTCAAAGCTGGGCTAGGTTCCAGCATTCTCAAATCTCCTGGTTGTTGGCAAGCAGAAGACTTGTCAAATGGTTGCTCCTTCACCTGTGTCTCTGCTGAATCTATTCTAGGGGCAGGTTCAGTTGCCACCTCCCCAGGGTGAAATTTCCTAAACAGGGGCTCATTATCAAGAAACAGGCGAAAGCATCTTTCTACAAAGCTCTCAAATTCACTGTCTGCCAGGTTTTCCTGACTGGCTTCAGCAACACCAGTCTGCTGAGTCTTTATGGACCCATCAGAATCATTTACCATTCCCAGGGGCGGCTTTATTCTCCCTCCCCCATCCAGCACAACATTTGCATCCACAAGGCAGGCTGCCGTCTGTGACTCAAGTTTTAATGACAGCATTGAAATGAAATCTCCCCCCACCTTCTCCTGCTCCAAAGTTGGCTTAGCTGATATAGCCTGCTCTAAACATTGGGTGTCACAGCAGCAAGTTTGTCAACAATCAATCACAGCCATTTGCACAGCCCTCTGCCCCTCTGTTGAGACAGGCGTAGTTTCACGTAGCTCTTCTCCTGAGTAGTCTGGCTGATTTTGGTCCCTCTGCCGGTTTGCTGTCAATTTCTCTGCACCCTCAGCAGCGCTTGCTAAAGTCAAAGGGTTCCCCTCTCTCACCAAAGCTCCAAGTTCCTCTGGCACAATATCCATACCATCCTCATATGAGGGCAAAAGATCTTTGTTAGCTTTCCAAGTGGCAAGGGAGTCCCTCTGGCTTCTGGCTCTGTATAGGGAGAAATCTTCCTCACCTTCATACACCAGGTCATTTCTCCATTGGACCCTCCTTGGCCTCAAACGTCTCATGGAATTATAATCCTTCTCCTGGTCTGCCCACTCATCTCTCCGTCCAGCCCTGCTCCGCTCTGCTCGGGCCCAGGCATGATATCGCTCCTCCTCGAGAGTCAGGCAGTCTCTGGACCGGGGCATTCTACTTTCTCCATAGTGGGGGGGGGGCTCCGCTCTCTCTCCCATTGTCTAGCATAGTCTCCAAGGCTGGGCTTTCCCCCCTCCACAAAACTCCAATGCCATTCTAAACGTCTCATGGAATTATAATCTTTCTCCCGGTCTGCCCACTCATCTCTCTGTCCAGCCCTGCTCCGCTCTGCTCGGGCCCAGGCATGGTACTGTTCCTTTTCAAGAGTCAGGCAGTCTCTGTACCGGGGAATTCTACTTTCTTCATAGTGGGGGGGGGGGTTCCACTCCCTTTCCCGTTGTCTGGCATAGTCTCTATAGCTGGGCTTTCCCCCCTCCACATAACTCCAGTGCCGTTCTCCCGGGGAAATTTCTTGGGGAATCTCCTTCCTCCCCCTCCATTTCTCACCCGTGTAGGCTTCTTGGCTGTAGCCTTGACATCTCGGTCTTTTTGGAAGGTCATAAAACCGGTCATCCCAGTCAGTATAAGCCTCCAGCTCCTTTAGTCTCCTCTCAGCAATTCTCTCCCATTCCTCCTGTCTGCTTACAAATTCCTTCGCTCGGGGAATGACCAGGACGGCTGAAGACCGCTGGAGCTTATCTTTTCCTCTCAGGAAATCATCTCTCTCCCTCCTCGAACAAACGTCCGGGGAGCCAGTCACATCCATCGTTACAAAACTGCTGCTGCCTCTCCTTTCAAAAGGGTGTCTTTCCTTTGCCATTGCCAAAGAAAACAATCCTAGCTAGCACCTCACAAAATAACAAACACGCTTGCCACTTCACGCTGTAAACCCAGCACAAAAGAAGTGTAAAATGACCTTTAGGATTCCAGTCCAGATCACACCACTGCCCACCATGTCAAAGAGCTCCCCAACCTCTCTCCACCAGTTGGAGGCTGCTTTGGTTTGGTCAAAAGTTTTCCAAAAGACAAAACCTTGAACTCCAGGCTTTCGTCCCAAGTCCAAGGAGTAGCTGCCACCAGCCCTTTCAAAAGGTTGAGCTCCAGGGGGAAGATAAGGGCAATCCTTTCCCAACTCACTCCAAAATTGAGTGTAACGCTTACCCTGCAAGGTAGAGACCTGCCAGGGAAAGATTACACTCCCAAAATGTCTTAGGTTTTTGGTAGGTGGTTTTTACACTCACATAAAGGCACTTAGAATTTAGGCTTGGAATCCCAAAATCACAGACACAAGCCATTTAAAGTCTAACAATTTATTTATAAGATTCAAGCTGGTTTACAGGAAAGAAAAGTCATGAAGTGTTAAGCAAGAAAATAATAAACTATTTAGCATAACTAGCTAATACATTCAAAAGCCTTTTTGGTTCAAAAGGATTGGCAAAGGTTTCTTGCATCAGGTTTATAGTTACCAACTTCCAAAGATGCTTCCAGCATTCAAGAGTTTCAAAAGGTTTCTCCAAGCAGGTCAGCTTGACCAGAGTTTCCCCGTAGGGCCAAAATCAAATGGGTTGTGATGCAGCCAGCACAGCTCTCCTGCTGTACCCCAAAGCATGCATAGTTTTCTCAGGGTTTGTTTGTCCTTATATTCGTTTTCTCAGTGGCATGAGCTCATAGAGGCCAATTGAGAAAACGCAAGCACTTAGCTGTTAATTAATCGCTTGGTCAGAATTGCTGACTCATTCAGAGATGTGTTCAGGTGAGGAAGCCTGCAGAACTACCTGCACCTGGACATTGTCATGATGGCTGACCATTTAGTTACCATGGCAATGCACGGCCTTGCATTCCAAAAAGGGGAAAGGTTAACTAGCACCAGCTGGGGCTTACTCCCTCCACAGAAGCAGTTTTCAAAAGGAAACTTATTTTGCTGGTCTAAAATCCCAAAAACACAAAATTCATAGGCCTCCCAGGCCTGAACCAAAAGAAATAATACAATCCAAGAAATTGAGAGGCCTCAACTTCTTGACACTGCCGTCTAACCTTTTTATCCAAAAGATGGTAGAGGAACATAACAGATAAATTTATCAGTAAGTGGTTCATTCTTTCCCTTTGTGAATAAGCATTTTGCCTCAATTCTTGACCCTCAAGTAGTTGCACACATCATTTCTTTTTAATAAAAAAGGAAGGTATCCTTGTTTTGCCGTTGGCACCTCCTCCCAAATAATAACACGAGCCACACAAGTATGAGTTTAACTAGTGTATTTAAACCATTTATATATAGATCATAATCTATTAAGATATGCTAACGTATTCTAAGGGTGGGCTGTGCTGGGCAGCCTTAGAATGGCTGCCGTTATTTGGGCAAATCCATCCTATCTCCAAACTTGGCCAGAAATTCAGCCAGCCTTGATTATCATTGCCTGCAATGCGCCAAGGGGCGCCAAGCTTCATCCCCCTCCCCAACATGCCATAAGCCTTTGCCAGCTTTGGATTATGCCATTCAGCACAAAGGGCTCTCCTTCCCAAAACAGCAGCCCTCCATAATGCCTGATGCCTCCGGGTGCTTGCCAGTTCTTCCTTATAAGCAACCTGCCCCATTCCCACCAAGCTAGTTAAGGTTTAACCTGTAGATCATCCAGATAAACTTATGCCTACACCTAGGGACATCATGAAGCAACCCCCACCCCATGAGCCAATGAATGGATAGATGGATAAATGAATGAATGAATGAATGAATGAAAAATTATTGTATATATAGCCATTGGGCCATCACAATTTGAGCCGATCAATGGAAACCCCAAAAGTTTCTGCTTGGCCCTGAAGTGACCATTTGATATTATAGTATCCCACGGAAGAGTGGCAGGAAAGCAGCCAGTAATGAACGCCTGTGTGGAAGAGGTAGAGAGAGACTTGCTTCATTAGCGGTACCTTGCAACCAAATCCAAAACTACATTGAATCATTAATTACAAAGATATTGAAGGCCACAATCCAAACATACGTATCTGGCTGTAAAATCTTATTGAAACCATGCATAATTTCTGAGTAAATATGCTTTGGATGGGGGTGACATTGCAAATGTAGAGATGGTTCTGTTTGAGAAAATATATGATGTGAGAGAGGGCTTGGCCCTTTAGGCTCTTTTTTCTTCCTCCTTTTCAGCTCCTCATATTTCTTTCTGGCCCTGTGCTCTTCTCCAAACATCAGCTGTTATCACACCTTTATCTTCTGCATTTTTAAAACAGTGGTGAATGCAGTACAGCATAGCTGCAATCCAGCTGTAAAAAGCAGCAGTCTCACTGCCCATGTAAACTGCAAACTTCCACTGGAATGCAGTTTTAGTCAAATGCTTGTCCATTATTCTGCCTCTACATACATTATCAATAATAAATTGAGTTGTAAATAACTCCATTTTCTATCCTAACCAAAAAATTAAAAAAATGTAAGCAAATGTACAGGCACTTTCATATAAACATGGATATATAGAAGAGTTACCAAAGAAGATAATTATGTTGTAACTGTCGCAGACATCTACACAAACACTAGGGTTTGTTAATAACCCTCTCAGGCACTGAGACTCTTATTTTTTTCCCATTGAGAACTAAGGGGGGGGGAGTGATAACATAGGCCTTCAGGGGGGGGAAATGTGAGTAATTAATCAAAACCATGCTGCAGTTCTGAAAGGAATGTATGGGGTTGGGGGACATACTGGATGCAATACAAATCTGCTATATCATTCTGTACGCACCATGCAGTAAGACTTGCAACAGTTTTGAAAATGAGGAGTTTAATGATTTACTGTTAGACATTTCATCTTTAATCTTCCTTAGAAAGTTACGTGTAGACTTACTCCAATACCAAAATAGGGCATATAGGAATCATGGTCTTATAGTTACTTGTAATTTATTTATATCTGATTGACATTTTAAATGATCGGATGTGTTATCCTTTCTTCTATGTATTTTGAGATGCGTTATCCTTTCTCCTCTTACATATTTTAAGTGAGCTGTGTACCTATAAATCTCAAGAAAGATACATGAGAAAGTATTAATATAGTACTCTAGTTAGTGTAAATCATCTACTTTGTACAATGTATTAGGTATAGAATTCCTGTTATTGCTAATAGATGCTATTTTGCCTAATTTCAGGCACCCTGCACTAGGAACATAATCTTTTGTGTGGGCTTTTGCTGTAAACTGTAGCTCTATATGAGATACAAAAGCAATGCTCATCTGTGGAAGTGCATTGTTGATGATATTCTTTCAGTTCCCTAACATTTGGTCTGGTCTGTATTTGTTCCCTCAGAAAAACAGCAATCTGTGTGAATACCACTATAATAATGCACGTCAACCTTTAAGTATCCTCTGTTCAAACTTGTCTCTTGTCAGTTATTTGAAAATTGCTCTTTTCTTACTGTGAATTTTTTCAGGGTTAGCATTTAGACTTTAATAGCTAATGTATAGACATGAATGTTCTAGTGCTCCTATGAGGAGCGCGTTGAAAGATAACAATTCATAACTGTCTGTTCTTTTGGGAAAGAGGAGGTTACTTGGATATGCCATTTCCTAACAAAACCAATACAATCATTTCTATTCATAAAACTCAAGTGTCGAAAGTTAGCTTACATTGCCAGGAATAATTGCATAGCATTTTCCCCCTTGTTACTATATGCGGTTGGTTGCTTTATCTATATATGCAACAGGTCCATGTTACAATTGCAGCCATTGTTTGTGTTGCTAGATCACCCGCTGAGTTGACAGTGCAATTCTAAATAGAGTTATGCCCTTCTATACTGATAGACCTCAATAGATTTGGAAGGGTTTAACGTTGTTTAGGATTGCACTGTATATTTCTTAGCAATCACAGTGATCATTTGGGTCTGTGGCCTCAAATATTTAGTTGTAATGCTTCTGGCATACAGTCTGCAAAATTTATCCTATAAGAGAGCTAAGCTTTCTGAGATCTTTAAATTGTCAGGATTGGCAGAGGACAGGTAGAAGAGACACTTTAGCCAGGAATAATCTGTCCATGATTTTTGCCTGTTAGAAGTGTGGATGCCTAGATTAAATTAATCTATACTCATTGTTTTCCTTCTACAGATGACCCCCAGAGTTACTGTGGAATCTTTTTTTTATTAGTTTGACACAGTTATGAAGCATGAGGCCAGATCCTTTCACCTTTTCCACTAGATCTCATCTGATCCCATGTAGCTGCTGTCCACATGTGGTCCATGTTCTGCAGTATAGCTTTCTTGGTGGCAAAAAGGGGCCCATTCTACTTCTTTTGCCAACACAAAAGTTGGTGGGCTCCAACTCATAGTTTGTACAATCGAACTCATATTCCCAGATTTGAGTGTTATTTTTGCCTGTAACTCTGAAAGATGTAACACTTTGGCAGAAAGCCTAAGGCAAAACAGACTTTTCCGCTCTAAAGAATAACATATATTCTGTGTATTATCCTTATTTATTTATTTTGCCTGATTTTTTTTGAGAGGAGGAGAATAATGCATATTTAGGAATATATAAATTTCTTTAATCATTAAGTATTTCCTATTTTGGGTAGCCAAGAAAGTTTTCTTAGTTAAGAATAATAATGTTTCTTTAAAACGTTCTCCCAATCTTAGGTATTTTATGCATGGCTGTTTCACTCACCATCACCCCTCTGATGACTTCAGGTCTTTGTTTGGATTATGCATGTCATTTCCGACCGTCAGAGGTCGCCTCACTCTCCCCTTGCATTTCCCCGCGTTTTGCCCGCGTTTCGAAGGACCTGTTTTATTTTGAATTTGAAAACACGGGGAAATGCAGGGGGAGAATGAGGTGACCTCTGATGGTGCAAAATGGCATGCATAATCCAAACATCTGAAGTCTTTGGAGGGGTGATGGTGAGTGTGTCTATCCACACACAGACACAATTCAAGTCTCCTAGCTATGGTCTCAGTTACTTATACAAAATAGTATTTGCATATGTGTGTGTATGAGTGTGAGTACAGGATACATGGGGTCCATGAGGAAGTTTACTGGACAAATACATAATTATTCCTCTTCCAGTGCTTACCGTATGTGTAGCTTTATAATTATAGTTTACTTTATGAAAATATTTAAATTTATTAATATATTTGTTTCACATATACACGTATGTGTGAGTATTCATATATTTATTTAACAATGTTAATTTGCATCTAATTGTAGAACACTCTATTAAATTTATAGCACAAAAATTATGTTGTTTTGCAAGAGTGTGTTATATTTCTTGGAATCTGCTTGTGTCTACATTGCCATAGGTAAGTGGATTCTTTATTGCGTCATGTTCACTCAGAAGTAGGTTGCATTGACTTCTTAAAAGGTATATCCAAGTAAGTATGTTAGAATTTGAATGCAAGCTTCTGTACACTTACAAAACTTAGTTGTGCATGCCTGGCAGCTCTTACAGACAACATCTTTTTACTGAATAATGGGAAACCTTCCTTGTTCATCACGTTCAAGTAGGCCTTGTGCAGGTGAAAAGATTCCCCTTCAACAGCTGCAAGACAAGCTTCAACAGGAGAAGTTTTTCTGGCATAGAAATGCAGGGATGGAAAGTGTCACAGGTGTTGTCTGCTGTAATATGCGCAGGTCCCGAACAGACAAAGAGTGGCAACCATGGAAACCAAACAATATCTGAAGTGCCTTGGAGACATAGTTCAGTAAAATATGAACATTTTAGCTGTTATACAATCAAAAATGGTCCTGTCTGTGTGTGATAATGAGAAACCTACAGGCTGGTCTGGCTTTAGCCTTCTTCTGCTTGAGGTGAAGCAGCTATGTCACCAGGCAAGTGCTTCTACCTCTCTCACTAGTTGACCTCTCCCAAACTACTTCTCATTGATTTATCAGTTCTATATGGAGTAGCAGCAACAAAAGGGATGGAAGAACCCCCACGATGGTTCCAAGCATAGTGCCTTAGGAGAGGGCCAGCATGGTGTAGTGGTTAAAATTGGCAGACTCTAATTTGAAGAACCAGGTTCGATTCCCCAGTCCTCCACATGAGCAATGGACTCTAATCCAGTGAACCGGGTTGGTTTCCCCACTCCTACGCATGAAGCCAGCTGGGTGACCTTGGGCTAGTCACAGTTCTCTTTGAAATTTCTCAGCCCCACCTACCTTACAAGGTGTCCGTTGTGGGAAGAGGAAGGGAAGGAGATTGTAAACTGGTTTGATTCTCCTTTTTAAAAGGTAGCAAAAATCAGCATACAAAAACCAACTACTACTCTTCTTCTTCATCATTTTCAGCTTCTTCTTCTTCAACTATATGTGAGATTTATTCAATTTAACTGGGGCCAGTCCTTGTAGATATATGTAGAGCCAGCATGTGGATATATTAATTCAGACTGCATCCCAGTGCAAACTGAGCTGGGAGGTCAAACTACCAGCACCCTCACACTATCAAACATTGTGGTCTAATTCAGATATCACTCTGTCCAATCATCAAACATTGTTTGACCACTGGGAACATTACACAGTCTTACACCCTTACTTCCTCTATCTCCCTCTGGCCTGCATGAATTCCCCTCCTTCCTATTTTGAACTAACTGTGACTTACTGTGATGTGACCCAGAACAACTGTACAGACTGTTAGCCATACATAAATGAATAAATTAATTACCAGAATTTTCAGCACACAGATTGCTAGCTCAACTAGGGACATTAGTAGTTCACCTGAGAAGGAAAATGGTTGGTTCCTATGCAGTTGCTTATTGACTTCTGTGATCATTCTTTTGCCCATCCTTTTTCTTTAAAGGGCTCTAGCAGGGTTAACTTTCATGGAGGTTTTGAAAGAAACAGAAGATAGGGTTTGTAGAATATTACAGATACAGCTGAATTGAAAATGGCTTGGTTGAATAAAATATATTGGGTATAAACAGTAGATTTGTGCCCATGAAAAAAGTGTGTAATGTATCTTTTGCCACAAACATGGTTTATCAATGTGCACACAAAAGAGGATGTAGAAAATACAAAGACAAGAATTATGAAAGCATTCTTCATTTTTCCTCATTGCAAGAGCATTGCTTCTAAGCATTCAGTTGACATTAAAATACAGTTTGTTCTTCTTACATTGCAGAAATGCTAGCCCCATAATTTGCACAGTCATTTCTAGTAGGAACATGTTATTTAAATGCAACAGGTCAAGTTCAGGTGATCTTGCTACGATTCTTTCATGACCAATTTGTGAAGCATTTTGTGTTGTGGTTTTATATTTGTTTCCGTGTACTCCTTTGACCTGCATAGCCTGAGGGAAATAAGTCAGGCATCATAGAAATCAAGAGATCATGTGTGCCTGTCCTCAGGTTACTCAGTGAATATTTCTACTGTGAGAACAGAAGACTGAATCTTTTTTTTTGTACCATCTGGGATAATTTTCTTCTGCTGAAATAGCTTAATGGTCACACATTTCATGCGCAATGATGAAAGTTCTTTTGTTCAGGTAGCAAGTGAAGATAAGTTTCTGCTAAGTGTAGTGGCTCTTTGTAGGAAAGAGTAGAGGGCATGAAAGAGAGGTTGAGGCAGTTCTTCCCCTTCTATATCAGGCATTGACCTCAGGACCTACCCTAGTGTAGTTTGGAACAGGTTTGAGGAGCCCATTTCTCATTTAATGAAAACAGACGGCAGGAGGGATTTTCATCTGGTTTCTGCTTTGTAGCTGATGGCAGCTGAGTGTCGTATTGAGTTGCCATCCATGTTCTTTACTCCAACCTTTTAAAAAAAATTAACTAGAAGTGCCCAGTGCCGTGCCTTAGCATGCTAGGGGTTAGGGTACAAGGTATACCATTGATATTAGAACAATATTACTGCTTGACTAAGAAAATCATGGCCGTTATGAGCACAAAGTTGAAAATTATTCGGCAAGGTGGTGATTTGTGGATCTGTTTGTCTCTGAGTGGAAAATGAACAATGAGGAGAAGGGGTGTTTGGATGACACTGAAGAGACACAGGCATGTAGGAAATAGCAGAACAATTACAGCTACGTTACATTAGGTTGCAACATCTAACACTGCAAGTGAAGCAAAATAACATATTCCAGATGCACATTTTAGAGTGGGAGAAATGATACCTTGATAATGTCAAAATGTAAGACCATAAAATGAAAGGACAACCTACTGATGATTAGTAAGTTAATGAAAATCTACCATAATATGTTATTTTAGCAATTGCCTCTGTAAGGCTGAAATGGCTTCTACAGGAGCAAATTCTTCCTTTTTTTAGAGCTTGTTCAGGATAAGCTTGTTTCTATATTTGCAGAGGTCCCATCAAAAGCCCATAAGGTATTGGGAAGTGCTTCAAATATGCCTCACCATTTGAATTCCTAAAATCTGTGTATGTGTGAGCTTCTTAAGGTAACAAACTAGATGCAGGACCTTAGATGTACTGTATGCAGCTCGATTCCAATTTGTTTTTTAACTCAGCGTTTGACATGTTATGTTATGTCACATCCCAGTTTAATGTGAAGTGACTTCCTGGATCCAATAAGAAACACATTTTAAAGGGGATGCCAAGTACTCTGTTATTTTCTTTGCTATTATACTGGCCTGCAGCTCCTTCTGTCTTAGAAAGATAATTTGCCAGATGTAGTATGGGCTCTGCTGGTAAAAGGCATATTCTGATATTTCTTTTCATCTGTCTTGCATGCAGCAGAATGGTTATATACTTAGTAACTGAAACTGAACATGATGTAAGCAAATGTGTAAATATGCCTTTCAATAATATCTAACATGTATGGTGCATAAGGCCACATCCAGGAGCTCAGAGATTGATTTTTTAGAGACCTACAAAGTAGTCATATTACATGAGGGGAAATGGTCGAATCTGGACTATTAATGCTGTGAATTATATGTAATTGCCCTTAGAAGAAGAAATTTTACTTTGTCTAGATTTTGTACAGGTAATTCCTGACAGTACTTTCTCTATGCCATTAAGATATCAAAACTTAATCAGTCAAGTTGGCTGTAAATGAAAAAAGGGAGAGAGCGAGAGAGAAATCCACAGAAAAGATTAGTAGTATCTAAAAGTGGTTTAGGGTTCCTAGTGGGATTCCTCCCTCTTTTAACAACAAAGTGCAGAGGAAAAGAATATGCACAGCTTACTTTGTCTTCCTATTTCTTTGATCTGAAAGAACAATCAGATAAGGGTGATTTCTGAAGACAGTTCAAAATGAACAGATTTCATTTGCCCCCAGTGATAACCATCATTGTCAACAGGAGGCATTCCAGGTACTGTCACTAGAGCCTTCAGTGTTCAGAGGCTGAGTATTTTATCTTTTTATTTTTAAAAAACGACTGCTGGGAACTCTCTTTATAGCATGCATTCGATGATGAGTATTTAGAGGAAGCATGAACCTTGAAGGGGAATAAAGCCTGTGCTTCAGAGACTACCAATGAACACCAGAGGGAGAGAATAATTTAAGGTTAAGATGAGGAATCTCAAACACACACATACACAGACACACTCTGCCTCACACACAAAGGCAAACCCTGTGTTAATAGCAGTATAAATAATCCAGGACACAATAATTAGGACACAAAATAACTCATTCAGGCTTTGCTTCTTAGCCCTGCACTTTCAAGCATCATGTTTACCCTGAAGAGGAGAAGACTGAGAGGGGATATGATAACCATCTTCAAGTACTTGAAGGGCTGTCATTACAGAGGATGGTGCCAAGTTGTTTTATGTTGCCCCAGAAGGTCGGACCAGAACCAACGGGTTGAAATTAAATCAAAAGAGTTTCCATAGACATTAGGAAGAATTTTCCAACAGTTAGAGTGGTTCCTCAGTGAAAAAGGCTTCTTTGGGAGGTGGTAAGCTCTCCTTCCCTGAAGGTTTTTAAGACGAGGTTAGATGGCCATCTGTCAGCAATGCTGATTCTATGACCTTAAGCAGATGATGAGAGGGAGGGCATCTTGGCCATCTTCTGGGCATGGAGTAAGGGTCACTGGAGGTGTGGGGGGAGGTAGTTGTGAATTTCCTGCATTGTGCAGGGGGTTGGACTAGATGGCCCTGGTGATCCCTTCCAACTCTATGATCTATGTTCCCTACATAGTCTTCTATTTTGTAACAGCAATAACTAATCTAGATGCAAGATGCTCCAAAACAGATTTCAGAATTCAGTTCAGGATCAGGTAGAAGGTAATGTGGAAAACCTCTGCCTCCTCTGCCCACCAGAGGAGACAATGCTGACTTTGGCTGACCAATGGTTTGGCATATACAGCTGATTCATGTGTGTTCAAACACAGCAAAAATAATAAGACTGTGGGCCAAAGGGTAATTAAAAATTATTTTAATTTATTTTTAATTTATTTTAAGATTTATTAAAATCTTCTCCCCAGGAGTAGCAATAATCATTAGGAATTCAAATAGTTTAGGAACTAAAATGCTTTCCCACTGAATAATCAGTAGTATTGATGAAATTCCTTAATGCTGTACACCAATAGGTATTTAGCCTGGAACCTATTAAAACATATCACTGCACCACACTAAATCATGGGTCGTTGTAAAAGTACATAATTTCCTGCTGTTGAGTGTATTCGGTATTGGGAATGAGAGATTTGTAGAGAACTGCAGAAGAGAACTGTTGCTCTGAGAGGTGGGACTGAGCTTTTCAGTATCGCAAAATATTTCCCACCGCACCTTTGCCCCCAGAGACAAATTAAAGGGCATAATTAATTAGATTATGTAGTTCATGTGAGAACAAACAGATTTGCCCCACTGGCACAACTGGTCCCGTGCTCTGCATAAAACCAAAGAGACTATTTTAAACAAATATACATATTATTGAATAGCTGCAAATCCCTGACAATATTTAATGAAATAATGAAAGCCACAAAACTGGGCCATCCATAGGCAAGGTAGGGATTTCTGTATACTTGGGTACTCTCCGGGTATGCCAAAAAATAAGAGATTACACTGCACATTCACAAAAGGGGGGTGGAAACATGAAAACTGACCTGATGAGGACTAGGCAAGCCAATAACTTTGCAGCATGTTCAGCAAGCAAACCTACCTATCTCAACTTGTGACCACTACTCATCATCAAGTCTCAGATCAGCTCATCTTCCTTTAATGTTTGTGCCCCGCCTTGACCACCGTTCCAAATAGCTGTTTTCAAACAAAGCACGAAACATTTTTAAATAATGTGGGGGGAGATAAATGATAATTCCCATGATGCTGAGCTCATGTGTGAACTGCTGTTGATCGATACTGATTGTGGTCCCAGCGATGAAGGGGTGAAGAAGAAGAAGAAGAAGAGTTGGTTTTTATATGCCGACTTTCTCTACCACTTAAGGAAGAATCAAACTGGCTTACAATCACCTTCCCTTCCCCTCCCTTCAACGGACACCCTGTGAGGTAGGTGGGACTGAGAGAGTGTGACTAGCCGAAGGTCACCCAGCTGGCTTCATGTTTAAGAGTGAGGAAACGAATCCAGTTCACCATATTAGCGTCTGCCACTCATGTGGAGGAGTGGGGAATCAAACCCGGTTCTCCAGATCAGAGTTCACCGCTCCAAACCACCGCTGTTAACCACTACACCACCCTGGCGAGGCACCCGCACAACAGCAAAATGCTTGTAATGACACAACAACCTTCTGGGTGAAAATGGCCATGACTTTATTGGTACAACAGCTGACAGAGCCTTGGCACAGCATGGGGCAATGAATCCATGCATCGGCCAACCCGCCTGCCAGCTGATGTACTCCCCCCGCCGCCCAGCCTGCCTGCTGGTTAGGATGATACCGTGGGATGGTAGGTTGCAGGATTCTATATGGGCAGCAGCCACTTCGTGGTTTCCCCTACCACTTGAAAGTTAGGGTGCCTTGGCAGCCCCCGAGCTGGGCATGTCTCCCATAAGCCTTCACCCAAAATCCTTTAAGGGGATCCCCAAAGATGGGGGAAACAGGCATGCAGGCCACTTTTCCCTCCAAAATTGATCCGGCCCCACGTTGATACAAATGCAGTTGTGATAAGACAGAAAATAAATCAAAAGCCATAAAATTCATAAGCAACCCAGCACAACAAACTCCCCAAAACGTTCTGCAAAAAAAGGTGGGATGGGTGGGAAAAACCACGAGGCCAACTGAGGCCACGGCAGTGCAGCAGTAGTGAATATCCTGGCTGGGCAGAGCCAGAGAGAGAACCCCTTCCGGTGAAGTCCTCCAGCGAGGATCCAGCCCCTGGCCAGGCCAAGACTTGCTTAATTGGCCTGGTGGCCAGAAGAAGGTCAATGGAACCAGGAAGGCCAAGGAACCCACACATACGTGAAGGTCTCCCTGGCCATTATTCAGCCGCACCGATAGGCCCCAAGTTGGGCCAGTCAACATCACTTCCTCCTCACCCCCGCAGGACCACAAAACAGGTCCTAGGTACGTCTGGGACCCACTGGCTTCGCAGCCATTAACATTATTGGTCAGACTTAGATGAACAACAAATGGTATGAGAGAGGGTTTTCTTATGACAGACTTAATTTCTATGAGATTGGAATTCTTCCTTTAAACAATGCCTTTTAAACAATACATGACAGCAGTTGGGGGAGGGTGTTCACTTTACAAATAGATGCTCCTGGTTGCACATTCACAGGCAAAGTGATCTGATGGGCAGACTCAAGCTCCTCGTCAAACTTTGGGCACTATAATCAGTTGCTTGCAGTTGCTATGTGAGCTGAACTGGCTGGTGCTCCAGCAAATTGAAAATATTCTAGAAGGAACAGAATGTTGAGATCAGCATTCATTAAAGGAAAACCAGGAACGGGGAGAAATTGGCCTGCTGCAGTTCCCCTTGAGTTTAGACGATTTCCAAACTGTCCTTCCCCTGACTCCTCAGTCGTTCAGCTTGCTCTTGTTCTAAACTATGGTACCAATTAACTTACAGTTTTGCACATTGTTAAGACTGGCAATGTTGATAAATTGTGGATTAAGTTCTCTCACGGATTTTCCGGACAAGGTGGGCAAAGTTTTTGTCTTTTTCGTAACCGAATTCTTTAAATTTTCATTTGAAACAACGTGAAAGAACAAATAAAACATGGATGGATAGTGGTGCCATTCCTGCTAGAGGAGTGAAATAATGTATCTGTTGTGAGGATGAGAATCTTGATGCCTCCTGGGAACATGCAGGTGTTGAATTGTGTATACGATACAAGGTCTGTTGTCAACACCCAGCAATATCCCACATTTAATTGCTTATATTTCTCATAGATCACACCTCTGCCTCAGCTTCATTTATAAATCATTGCAATGTTCTCTGAAGGGGTTTTCTTATTTTTTGCTCTCTGATTTACCACTTCAGAGCCTGCTGTGACATAATATCTTTGTGTGAATTTCCTATACGGGTGTCAATTGCAGTCAAGAAACATTGTATTACATAAACAGGCACCTGAAACAGGATAAGAGAACAATCAGCCTGCATACCGTTCAGAACCTTTTAAGAAGTCTACATAAGCTGATGGTAGGCACTTCGTCAAGGATGTTAAAGCGCTACATTATTAAACATTGTTAATAGGAAGAGGCATCTCAAGTTGAGTGTCCTGAAACACAATTTTATATATACACACTACGCATTAGGTGAATTGTAAAAGAAATGGAGCTTCAACTATAGACTAGATTCACTAATGAGTTAGTATATAGATCTGGCTTTTCACAAATGATTCTATATGCCTTCAATGTTGTGTATTTCTCTTTGGGGGGGATCTACGTTTTGACAATGTACCAGTTGGGGATTTTAGGCATTGTTGCAGCTTTTAAAGCCCCACATCACATTCAGTTGTTGCAGCTGCCCATCAACACATCAGAAAACATGCTGATGTGTCAATGGGTAATTTCTTCACTGTCATATTATTGTCTACAAGGTGTTTTCATGGGGAAAAACATTGCTGTCAAGCTCACAGAAAGACACTTCTTCCCAGTAAACGGGAGGTGAAATGAAGGCGGTGGGCAGAAACAGTTCCCCAGTCACAGCTTTAACATGGTGGTTGTTGGGGAAATAGAAAAGTAAAGGCAGACTGCTTCCTTCCTTTTATTATCCCCTTCCTTCTTTCCACCCAAGCAAAACTGAGGCATGTTGGGGAAGGGAGAACTCCTGCCCCAGCTCTCACTACTCTGGCTCCCAGTGGGAGGAAAATAAAGTAAAAATCACCATCAGCACAACAGCATTACATCCCTTCCAGGAAAAACCCAGAAGTAATGTCATACCGCCCTAGGAATCATCAGAAATTCTATGGTTTTTCGGAAAGTGATGCAACACCATTGCACTGATGGCATCCACCCCATGTCCCTTGCACCTTCAGACTCCCATCATATGCCAACAACTGTCTGGTAACCCTAATAATAAAAGTTACAATGTGGATTTTTGCACTTTCTTTCCACATGTACAATACAAATGTGATTTGAAGCTTGTCATAGACTTGCCAGGTTGTTTTTTTAAACAGAGTAGATAAGCCTCTGACAGTTTTGTGAAAGAATTTAAGCAGGTGCAGTGATCACACAAGGTTCATGTGCTTAATTTCCTTCTGAGACACAGCTGTTAACAGTGCTGGCTCAGTGGCTTGCCCCTTTAAATTTCAAACCCTTGCTTGTCATTGGTAAGCACACTGTCTGCTGATATTTTGAGTATCCCCTGGCAGGAAATTCTGGAAAGCCATTCTGAAATATCTTGGGATCACAGCAAGTGACATGACTTTGCCAAAATCTATGAAAAATTTCAATACACTTGAGGGCCAAGCAGATGCTTCAAATATATTTTTACAAATTAAATGGAATTATCACAAGTAATGCTTAAAATTTCTTGCATTGTTGCTACACAGACCCCTTACCATAGTGAAACAGTAATTGGGAAGCATACTTGATTCTTACCTCTATAATTCTGATAGCCAGGATATTCTTATAGTTTCATACAAGCTGGGAATTACCCTGGAGCCCATTCTGGCTGCCTGGACTGGGGAGGGAGGCAAGGAGGCTTTTCAGAGCAGGTGGACGCCTGTTCTCGGCGGTGTGCGTGGGCGCAGCTGAGCATTTGGCCTGATGATCAGCTGTTGGGTGGGCTGTGGGCTTCCCACCTAATGGACCAGCTGTTAGGTTTAAATCACCTGTTGGCTGGCCTGGTTGGAAGTGCCTTTGCTGGGAAGAGGATGGGAGGGATTGGGGCCAGCCTCGACGTCTCCGTCATCCTGCCTTTGGCATTTTCCCTCCCTCCCCTGTGTTGGTTGGTTATTGTTAATTTAATTTGTATGTTGTTAAGTGGTGTTAGCATGGGACTGGTTCAGTTTTGAGAAAGGTGGCCTGCATGCCCCCCTTTCTTCATTTTGGGGATCCCAATAAGGGACGTTTGGGGAGGCTTGGGTAGGACATGCCCAGCTCGGGGGCAGTCCAGTTACCTCCTTCCAAGTGGTGGGGGAACAATGTAGTGACTCACGCCCAGGTAAATCCCAGGACCACCATCCCAGGTGTCTCCCAGCAGGCTCGCTGGGAATTGTGTGGTGCCATCGACCGCAGTGGGGGCGATCGATGTTCCTGAACCAGTTACCATGCTACGTCAATTCATCTTCAACTGTTGCAAATAAACTTGGCCATTTCATCCAAAAGATTGTTTGATTCCAGTTATTGTATGTGTATTAATGTGCTGGGGTTTTCTAGCCTCCCCTCATACCTTATTTAGACCTAGGCTGGCAATTTTAGGCTTGTATTAAACCTTAAACTCATACGATCATTGCCATCACCATACACATAATCTATAATGAGAACTAGGGATACAAATATAACCTTCATGTGTACATGAAGCCAATTTTCATTACATGGTATACAAGTGGCAGTAAGGATGTGTAAACCGAAAGTTTACTACTTCATTTTGATATACTGGAAGTTATTCATTTGAATTATTATATTGATTCTATTTTTATTGCTCTTGGACAGTATTAAATAAAATGTATTTATTTATTTATGAACAAGGATGGCATATATATACCGATGGGCAGTGTGGAAACCTGCTCTACAATGATCCAAATCAGCCTTAATTTAGGGAAAGAAAACAAGGTATTCAAAATAATGTCAGTTCCAAATCATGTAAACTATGAACTGGATTGATTGCGTTTCTCCATCTGGCTTCCAGGATTAGTAATTAGATGCAGGTTCCTCCCTTGCTTTGACCTAACAGAGAGTAGGAGTTCTTGGTTGTCTTCTTTGTACCACAATTCTGAAATGTTCATCCACTCAATTAAATTAAAGGGTAGGTGGATAACTGATGCTCAGACCAGAAGAATAGTTCTACATGCACACCAAGGGATCAGAGCATAGTAATTTACCTGCATAACAGGAACATCACAGGATACAATTGGTACACCTGCTCTGAAATAGGTAGCATGCAAAATATTTTATACTTGGGGCAATAGCTAGGTCTATTTGACAAGCATACGGTGATTGCCATATTGTATAGTATACTACTGCTGTGAATCATGTGATGTCTTCAGAGTAAAACTATCAGATGACTCTAAGAGCAAAGCTACAATGTGCACTTGTAATGTGCCACCTTTCATTTAAAGTACAATGAATAAAATCCTGACCTACCCTTGATATATTAAGCCCCATATATTTTCCAGCACTATATTTCCCTCTACTAAATGAGTGTCAGTAGCACTGATCAAAACCCGTTCTCGTTGATCTCCTTCATGATGACTGAAATGCCTATGCATACTATCACTTCTGTATGTAAAGTTATACGGTGTTGACAGTTCCTATAGCTCTTCTGTGACAGCCGTATAAATCCTTTCTTTCCATAAGTACCAAAGAAATCGCTGGGGTTAAATGACAGCACTCTGCTAGCTATTTGTCTGTCACAGAGACCTGTAAATTGCCGCCTGTCTCCAGGATGGTGTTTAGACACATTCTGAGATTAATGCTTCTACATAGACACCTTGGGCTCCAAGAGATTTTGAGATGAGTTCCATCAAGAAGATCATCCAATCTGATCTTAACGGAAGTATATTTTTGCAAAGTTTTGCACTCTTGGCAAAGTTCAGATGTAAGCTGTTGGCAAAGACCACCCAATATTTACTATGGAAATAAAAAAGCTTTTATTATACTTAAACAATACACGCCTTTTGACAAGTATCTTTCTCATGATAGTAAAGCTTAAGGGTAATTTCTTTTTTATGTAAAATACAAGAAGCTGTCTCATTTAAAGGATTTCTTAAATACGATAATAAGAAAAAAATGTTCATGAAATATGGTTACTGGGTGGTCCCTGATGTGTGTGGGGAAGTGGCATGTGGTAACAGTAGAAGTCATTCCCACTATGTAATCTGTGATTGGATGGCATGTGATGGTGTAGATCAGGGAAACCTGAGATAATTGTTTACTCCAGCCTCAACCCTAAGCCCTTCATTGAAAGTCCTTAAACAGGAAAGGAAGACATGTTTCTAGTAGATTTAATCATTGTACAATGCTCCAGGTGAGGACCAAGTCACAATCGTAAATGAAAAATATTAGAAGGGAAGTGTCTCCCAGGCATGCATTCAGTAGTGACATAGTTGGACTGAGACCTGGAAGCACTACTGCTTGGAACGTACAAGAAGAAGAGGAGGAGGAGGAAGAGTTTATTTTTATACCCTGCTTTTCTCTACCAAAAGGAGTCTTGAATCAGCAGAGTTTGTTAGAGGTAGATGGAGCTGAGGTTTGTTAGAGGTAGATGGAGTTTGTTAGAGGTAGGTGGAACTGAGAGAGTTCCAGAGAAATGTGCCCACTGCTCATGTGGAGGAGTGGGGAATCAAACCTGGTTCTCCAGATTAGAGTCTGCCGCCTTGAACCACTACACGGTACTGGCTCTTTTTATTTAGCCAATAAAAATAGTGTACTAGGTGAAACTGTCTTATACTGAATCAAACCATTCGTCCATCAATGTCAGTACTGACTACTCAGACTGGCAGCAGCTCTCAAGGTCTCAGGTACATGTCTTTCACATCACCTCCAACTGTTCCTTTTAGCTGGAGTTGCTAGGGATTGAGCCATTTAAAAATTAGGAAAAGGAAAATGCCCCCATTGACTGCAGCAAGGCTGCACCACCAAAAAGGTGGTGTAGCAATGCCACTGCATTCCTGGGGCAAAAGGGGATAAGAAGCTGCCAAAAGGCAGCTCTGCCCCCAGGAATGCCTCCCAGGATGCCGACACGGGGAATTGCATCATTGAAACGGCGCCAAGAGGCTATGGCGGCTCCCAATTGCCTTGCTGCCACCGGCGTCCAGGGGGACCAACGTAAGTCGCCCTACGCCGGCATCCATGCCAGTTTGCACAGCACAAGTGGCACGGACACAGGCGTAGGGGTCACGACAGTTCCTGTGTGGCTCAGCTCCCCCCTTCAGGATTGCACTCTAAGACTCTAATTTCTTTATTTGTGTTCTGAGCAACAACAACAAAATCCCATCAGCTTCTCAAAAATAACAATGCAGTGCACAGATAGTCTTGGCTGGATGACCAACTCACATGAACGCCAGTCCTTCGTTAGGAGCTATCTCTCTCTCTGTGTGTGTGTGTGTGTGTGTGTGTATTGATGAGCATGAATAAAATCCTCTTTCTCATCTCATCGCCTTTGCTCCTGTGAGCAATTAGCTTTATGAATTTGCCATTGCCAAGGTGTGCTGAGCATTTGTCTCCAGTTTATTATTGCAACAGACAAGCAAAAGTCAATGATTCTGTAATATTCTGTATACAGAAGCCTTCCAGTTAGTTGAATTGATATTTCAAATTTGTTTTGCACGTTTAATATGAAATAAGCACAGAATTGTTAATTTTGATTTGTTTTGTGGCAGCAAAACAGTTTAAAGCAGAGCATTCGTGTGTAGTTTGTCATAGTTGTTTTAAGGGTGCATACCATAACTAGCTTTAGAAGCAAACCAATGGACTAGTGCAGTGATTATGCAGTCTTACTTTACTGAAATTCAGATCTCTTTCTCCTATCCAATATCCAGGTAACTCAGGGGACTTAACATTTATGTGCTTTAAAGAGGAAAATTTTGGAGCATATAATTATGATGGGCTTTTAAGGGAATAAAAGAAACAGAGGTGTGTGCAGGGCTGTTGATTTGACTTTAGGGTTATATAAGGTTCTAGATCAAGAAAGAAAGAAAAGTAATTAAAGGGAAAATGTAAGGCAACTTTTTCCTGGAGATCCATGGACATAAGAAATATAGCTAATTCAGAGAGCAATTTAAGCAAGTCTACTCAGAAGTTTTTTTTAAAAAAGGTAAAGGTCCCCTGTGCAAGCACCGGGTCATTCCTGACCCATGGGGTGACGTCACATTTACTAGGCAGACTTTGTTTATAGGGTGGTTTGCCAGTGCCTTCCCCAGTCATCTTTCCCTTTACCCCCCACAAGCTGGGTACTCATTTTACCGACCTCGGAAGGATGGAAGGCTGAGTCAACCTTGAGCCGGCTACCTGAAACCAGCTTCCGTTGGGATTGAATTCAGGTCGTGAGCAGAGCTTTTGACTGCAGTACTGCAGCTTACCACTCTGTGCCACGGGGCTCTTACTCAGAAGTAAGACTCATGTTATTCAGTGGGGCTTATGCCCAGGAAAGTGTTCTTAGGATTGTAGCCTATACAATCTCTTTGTATAGTCAAAAGCTGGCATAAAGCTGGTATAAAGAAGGAACTAAGACAAATGACTGGTGTTGGTGGTGCTATTTACAAAGCAATCCTGAAGGAGGGGGCAAAAGGTCTTTGGAGCCAGCGTGACCCCTGCGCTGGTGTTAGTGCACTGTTTCCCTGGCACTGTTTCCCCGGTGTAAGAGCTCATGCTGGTGCTAAAGGAGGTGTTTGGATGTGAGTTCAATCTGGCTGCAACATCGGTCACCCCATTGATCGCCAGGGTTGATTCGGCTGATCTGGCTAGCTAGGCGGGTGTCCCCTACCTCCCTCACCGCTCCATGTGCGTCCCTCCCGAAGCTGTGTGCTTGGTGGAAGAGGACGACCATCCCAGATAGAAGGATTGTACCGTTCTTCGGTCAAGGGTATACGATAGCTGCGCTCCCCTGCTAGAACAAGAAAAGCTAAAGGAGGTGTTACCAGGAGAGGGACTGACTTTAGTCATCTCCCTGAGGCCTTTCGGCCTGGGAACGTCCCCTTTTGATGGTATGAACTTGCACCTGCAAAAAAAAAGGGAGGCATAGCCCTGTGAAACTCGATGGAGCAGTTTCACGGGGTTTTGAAACAATTCCCTTTTTGGGGTTGCATTTTCGGGCCAGCAAGCTGTTCCAGGAGGCGGCACGGCTGCGCTGTCCCCGGACACCCCGCAACTCCCCTCCTTAGGATTGCACTGTTAGACTTTCTGCCACATATATCAAAGCATCTTGGGCTGTGTGTGGTAGAGAAAGTGCAGTCCCTTGACTGAGCAATCTCCCAGCCTTTGAACAGATAGCAAAGCATCTTTGCATATTTGAGATGGTGAGTGTGGTATAAATGCTATGAGTATCCCTGTAACTTTGATACTTAGGCTACTGCAATTTGGATATGAAATAAACACTTGTCAGCTTAGAGCAACACAAGGGATCAGATTCTGCCAGCTTCTTTTTTCGCTCAATCATTCCCAATTCTGCTGTTTGCTACGGTCCTCATCCCACATGGCTTTTGTTCACAGAGGTCTCATGATATCCAGCATAGCCTTTTCACTAGCAAAAAAGATGGTTGGATCCAACCTCAGGTTACCACATTTTCAGCATCTCAATAACTGGTTAAATTAATTTGGGTGGCTGCAGCATAGCTCTGGTTTAAAAAAAAATGAGGGTACTTCCTTTGTGCTAGATAAGAATTAACATGATTTAGAGACACTTTAGAAAATAAACATGGACCTCCAGGGTTTTTCAGCTTTGGATTGTGTGATTTTTCTGTCTTATGTTATCTGAACTGAAAAAAAAGTGTTGGAATTAGATTTGCAGCCAAACCACTGGAGTCACTATTGCCTTTGAACTCAACTGGAATGTAACACAGCTGTTGCTTTTGTAGCTCTTCACAGTAGGTTTCTAGCACTGACAAGCTGAACAACTTGTTTTCACCCACGGTGCTGAGACACTGGTAGTAACTTCAGTCGTATAACAATCAAATGTGAATGTAGTGTCATTTAACTTGTGATACTATAGACACGCATTACTACTGCAACTCTTTGAAAAAATCCCCAGCAGTTTTCCACCCACAAACTTACTTGGGGTTCTCTTGGCAGACCTTACTAAAGCTAGTTTTGTGTTGATGCATTGTGATTGATGCAAAGGTGTGCCTCAAAAGACTGTAATATACTATATCTAGTTCCTTTTGAGATGTCAGATATCTACTTTATTATAGCAAGAAAATGACAGTCAATTTCAATCAGAATTTATTGAGAACATTAAAAGCTGGAAGGACTTTGGCTAATCACTGTAATGTCCCCAACAAATGGTAAATGAAAGCATAAGGAAATTGAATTAACACAAGTTAAAAGTTCAAATTCTTACTGAATTATATTAGAAGACCCATAGCTTAATTTAATTATCCGAAACTGCAGGTTTCACTTCTGTAGTAACAGTGCATTTGTAAGATACATGATAGGTGGTAGACTTGCATATAGTAAGAATAGAGCATTTACTCAATTACTGAGCATTCTTCTGGATATTTACTGTCATTATTTCATTCAATTTAAGTATGCATCATAATTTTGAGCCTTAATTGCATCCAAGAAACAACATTCTAGGAATTCTGGCACCTAAGAAAAAAATTAAATCATTGTCTTTTTTCAGATTAGTGGGCTCTAGAACTTCTTGTCCCCTCTTCATTCATACTCATGAATTCCCCTTTTTTCAGTGAGCTCTGCTACTCCCTTTATTGAGTTACTCTCAATCATTCACACTTGAGCCAGAACAACATAACCCTGTCATCTGTTCCCTCCTATTTCCAGTGGGCTATTATGTCTGTTTCCTGGCTCTCCTTTATCTTACTGTAGCAATTGTTCTTTGCTTTCTGCTTTTCTAAGTAGTACAAGATGTATAGGATTGCCGCACTGGGTAACTATATTTTATTTGCAATCAAGGAAATGATCTGAAGATAACGATAACCCATGTAGTTGCATTTCTAAAGCAAAGCTAGTATGTACCTAGCCTGTACCTAGATGGGAATCTGAAGGTGCTGGTATTGTTATAGCAAGGCTTCAGGGTGGAAGTCATGGGTTTAGCAGAAGGCAGTCAAAGAGGTTACCATGTCCCTGGGCTCTTCCTAGAGTTTCCAGATTTTAAGCCTCTTCTCTGGGCCTCCTAGTCAACGAAACTTCGGCAGTAGGCATTTGGACATCTGACCACACGGAGTTGACTTCTTCCACTCAAGTTATTTGCCCTGGGTTTGATGCTGTTGGGAAACAATGTTTTTCTTCCTTTCCCACATCACTATGGTACATTCATCCACCTTCTGGGGCTTCCAAGCTTTTCTCCACTCTTTCTTAAACCTGCTTTGCTTCGAAGTTTTTTGAAAGATCACAGCAGAGCCTGGATTACTTCCATGTGGACAGGAAAGTGGATGTTCATGGTCCCACCCACATAGCTACCATTTTACCTATCCCTGTCACAACCATTTCCTTCCACACATATCTCTACAATTAAAGGAACTAGATACTTCAAAAAATAAAGCTGGGAATTCAGAGAACCTGATACACAAGTTTCTATAAAGATATTCAATTGCTGATTTAAAAAAAACTGGTGATGTGGGGGGAAGGGGGTGGCCGCTGCTGGGCTGCTGTTGGGGCCGCTGATACTACGCTGTATCGGCCTCTGTTGGGGCTGCTGATACTACGCTGTATCAGCGGTTCCAACAACCAAGACACTCCACAATCCTGTTCCTATGTGGAAGACACCTGAGTCAGACCATTGGTCTATCACGATCAGTTCTGTCTACTCTGACTGGCAATGTCTGTCCATTATCTCAGGAAGAGGTCTTTCATGTGACCTAATACCTGACCCTGTAGAACATGGGATGCTGGTGACTGAACCTGGCAACTTCTGCATGCAATCAATCCATCAAACATCTGTTTGCCATACAGATGAGAAGCTCATTAATAAAATGCAGAAATCATGTACATGCATCCCTATTAGTTAGATGCATTAAAATAAAAAACAGTGGTTTTAAACCTCTGTTTATCCACATACTTTGCTTGAATTTGCTTTGATACAGCTGCAAATAGTGCAGCTTCTTAAGATATAAGTTTATCTTTAAACAGTTATATCCTGTGATGACCGACCAATACATTGGAAAAGATGAAAAGACAAAAAAATTTCCCGTTGGAGAATCACACAATGGACAATACAATAAGTAATAGGCTAGATCTTCAATACAACTACTTTGTCGTAGTGAATCCATACTAAAGACAGACTGTATATGTCAAAGTGGTTGTATTGAAGATCTAGCCTATTGCTTATTGTATTGCCCATTGTATGATTAGGTATTACTGTATCCATACTAAAGTCAGACTGTGTATAATACTTGTCCTCCAAATATTGGAATCTCGATTTTGTGAATGCTCATCTTAAATTTGGAAGAGATATTCTCTGAATAACTGGAAATATGCCATTTTTATAACTTTATATCAATAAGGCTGGTTATTGGGTTGGATCCAGACTAAACAGGCAATGTCTGCTGATTCCCCCTTCCTGCTGCAGATCCTTAATATGCTTCATATGCACCCTACATGTGTGGCAGGTGAGCACAAGCAAAGCATTTTTAATCTGCAATCCAAGAGCTTAAAAGCTGTACATGCAGCACCAGCTAGGATCAGCAGCCACTACCAACCTTCTCTATGTCCTGCCCTCACACTGTATCACCTGTGCCTCATTCCCTCTCCTTGGCTAGGGGCCTTTATGGATATGCTGGTGATTGTGGCCTGGATAGTCCCAAATCATGAACTCACCATGCTGCATGTTCAGTTCCCATCCCATCATTGCTATCTGCAGGCCACACATTGACAGCTTGCTGCTTTCTGCCCAGCAAGTGGGAAAAGGTTGGTTTAGCCAATCACTCCCCCACACACACACACACACACACCAACCAGGTCTGTGTCAGGTTCTGAGTGTGGCTGCAAATGCACCACTGGCTTTTCATCTCTTTCTTCTTTCCTGCCCGAGCTGGAGTGAAAACTGCATGGAGTAGCTTGACTGCCCTGCCTCTGCCTGAAAGGAAGCAGGTAAAAGAAAGAGGGGAAAGTGTCACCCAACCAGCTTCTCAGGGAAGGGTAAGTTTGGGGTGCTTTCATCCTGTAACCCCATGACAACCCCAAGCCAGGTACTCAGGCTGATGCAACTCCTCCCCCCCCCCCGCATTTGTTCCTTCTCACCTGAGGAAAATGCAGGCTAAGTTGGAGATTAGCAATAGGGTTGCCAGGTCCCTCTTCGCCACCGGCAGAAGGTTTTTGGGGCAGAGCCTGAGGAGGGTGGGGTTTGGGGAGGGGAGGGACTTGAACGCCCTAGAGTCCAATTGCCAAAGTGGCCATTTTCTCCCAGTGAACTGATCTCTATCAGCTGGAGATCAGTTGTAATAGCAGGAGATCTCCAGCTAGTACCTAGAGGTTGGCAACTCTGCTTGGCAAGGAGATGGCCATTCCCACCTCTCCAGGCAGAATGCACTGCTTTCCATTGATTCGGAAGGCCGTCTGAACTGCAAGCTCCGTCTGTGCATCTCTTTCTTTGTCCCTTTTGACTTCTCTGTGTTTGTATCTTTCTGAGCTCGGTGTGCACAAGTGTATGTGTCCATAATGTTCTCCATGTCCTGTGTGTATTTCTCTTTCTGTGTATCTCTCCTTTGCACCTTCATGCGCCACGTCCTCTGTCAGGTGTTTCTGTGTTCCTTCTTTCCCTGTATCCTCTGTGTGTGGGCATGTGTCTCCCAATATACATTCGTTGCTTCTTTTGTATATCTTTCTCTACCCCAGACCTATTATTTGTGCCCTTTCTTTTTCTATAGTTGGAAGAGAGAAAGGCGGTTGTATGCAGGGGAGATTGTTCTGCAGTGACTCACATGGGCTTGTCATCTCTCAGCCTAATTATTGCTCAGTTGCAAAAAATAAGACAAATGCTTTTTAGAAAGTTTTCCAAATAGTCTAAATCATTGCACAGTGTAGAATGGGTCTGCAACCAAGGCAGACTAGGAGAGAGAAATAGCCCTGGAAATAGGGTTGCTAGGTCCCTTTTCACCACTGGCGGGAGGTTTTTGGGGCATAGCCTGAGGAGCGTGAGGTTTGGGGAGGGGAGGGATTTCAATGCCATAGAGTCCAATTGCCAAAGCGGCCATTTTCTCCAGGTGAACTGATCTCTATCGGCTGGAGATCAGTTGTAATAGCAGGAGATCTCCAGCTAGTACCTGGTGGTTGAGCAACCAAAATAAACACCACTGTACTGTTACCAAAGGTTAGGAAATAAGCACAGAGTATGGCTGAAGAAACTTACAATCACTATATGAAGCAAAGTGTATTAAAGTGCATGAGGTGACTATAAATAAATAAATAAATACATATATACAATTTCACTAAACAGTCCAAAAGGTACAAGTATCAAAGTTCATAAGTAGAAGCTGGAACGATGTCTTCATGTATATTTGTTGTTGCAGGGGGATGATCGTTTCATTTCTTCCTCAGCCCCATTTCCTACATATAAAATGTACACACATATATGTATATAACAATATTCACATGTATAGGAGATACTATATGATTTTTTTTTTCAAACTTACCGTATATACCCGTGTATAAGCCGACCCACGTATAAGCCGAGGTGCCTAATTTCTCCCCAAAAATGGGGAAAAATTAGGCACCCGCGTATAAGCCGAGGGTCGGCTTATAACCCCTCCCCCCCGCAGGCTTACCTGGGCTCCCGGCAGCAAGCGGCGCAGGCCTGGCGGCGGCGGCGACACAACCGGGCGAGGGCCGGGGCAGCCTCCCTGCAGCCGCCCCAGGCCGCCCTCGGCCGCCAGCAGCGGCGGCGGCGAGGGCGGGCGAGGGCCGGGGCAGCCGCCCCAGGCCGCCCTCGGCCGTCAGCAGCGGCGGCGAAGGCGGGCGAGGGCCGGGGCAGTCGCCCCAGGCTGCCCTCGGCCGCCAGCAGCGGCGGCGAGGGCGGGCGAGGGCCGGGGCAGCCGCCCCAGGCCGCCCTCGGCCGGCAGCAGCGGCGGCGAGGCCTGGCGAGGGCCGGGGCAGCCGCCCCAGGCCGCCCTCGGCCGCCAGCAGCGGCGGCGAGGGCGGGCAAGGGCCGGGGCAGCCGCCCCAGGCCGCCCTCGGCCGCCAGCAGCGGCGGCGAGGCCTGGCGAGGGCCGGGGCAGCCTCCCTGCAGCTGCAGGAGGCCGCCCCAGGCCGCTCTTGGCAGCAGGAAGCGGCGTGGGACCTGCGGCGGCGGCAGTAAGTTCCCTCCTCCCCCCTCCCCTCCCCTACCGTATTGACCCGCGTATAAGCCGAGTTCGGCTTTTTCAGCCCTTTTTTGGGGCTGAAAAACTCGGCTTATACGCGAGTATATACGGTACATTGAGAATCACTTCACATGCATGGTTCCTTATGCAGGCATTAAAGATATTTTCAATTCTCCCGTTGGGATGAAAAAAGCAACTTAAGTATATTAAAAGTCTTCAGTTCCACAAGGGATACATCAATTCACATACATAGTTGCACAGACGATTCTAGACGTTCCCAAAGGGATACAAATGTTAACTGCTGAGACGGTACTACTGAATCACTAAATAGTTTCAGGTGGAGCTTGGAACTGCAGGCATATACTCATTTTCTTAAAGGGGCAGATCTAAATAAAGCAAGATAGGTCATTTTCCAAATTCAACCCAATAGGTTCTAAAGATTTGAAAAGGTGGATGAAATATGCCTCCTTCTGCCTAAGTAGGCGCTCCTCATTTCTTCTATCAAATCTTTTTCCTCTTAGGCGCCAAACTACAAAGTAACGGAGTTCATTTTCGTTATGGCGCGCTTTTTGAAAGTGCTCCACTACTGGTGCTGAGCAAATGCCCGCACGTATTCTGGATTTATGTTCTAGGATACGGGTTTTGATCGGCCGTGTGCTCGAACCCACGTAAATACGTTGGCAGGGGCAAACCAAGCAGTAAACACAATATTTAGTGTCGCAATTTGAGAAATCTAGAAGTCGGAAAATAAAATCTGAATCGGTCCTTTTAAATTCTTTAACCTCCAATGCTAAGCTACAAGCCAAGCATTTATGACAACGGTAATGTCCTTTTAAACTCCTTTGTGTGTTCATGTCTTGGTATAAATCAGAGTGTACTAATCTATCTCGTATAGAGAGAGGGAGAACCATCTGGCCTTTGCCAGGCTGTTCCACAAACTACACATAGTTTCATTGGGCTGGAGGCCATCCTCCATGTGTGGCTGGGCCAGGCTGAGTGTCTTCCTCCATGCACAGCTGTGTTGGGTGCCCTCCTCCGCCCATGCCCACAGCTTGGTTGGGCCATTAACCCTTCTTCCTTATAACCTGCACAGTACAAGGGCCCCACCCCCAAAGTAGGGAGGGAGAACCAACCAGCGGCCAGCTTGCTGATAAGGGCTGCTAGCTCACAGCGGCTGCAGCTGCACACCTCACATGGAGTGAAAGCTGCCTCTTATTTGGGGCTGAGTGGTATAGCGGGGCAACCCTCCAGGCCATCAGTTTACCTTGATTTTTCCTGGCAGATTTATCAGCCAATCTGCCCTGTCTCCAACCTACAGCCCTAGAGCCAAATATGGTTAAGTATGAAACGAAATATGGTTCTTTTAAAAAAGAAAATGAAATCTTTATTAGGGTACATTAGGGCTGCCAGGTCCTTCCTCGCCATTGGTGGGAGGTTTTGGGGGCAGAGCCTAAGGAGGATGGAGTTTGGGGAGGGACTTCAATGCCATAGACTCCAATTGCCAAAGCGGCCATTTTCACTGGGTGAACTGATCTCTATGATCGCATATGATAGCATAGGAGATCAGTTATGATAGCATGAGATCTCCAGCTACTACCTGGAGGTTGGAAACCCTAAGGTACATGAAGGCAAAGAGCTTCTTAGAGAGGCTTCACAGAAATGGAAATGATAGAGGTGAACAGTTGCTGGCAATCCAAGGGCACATTATGCACAGATTTAAAAGTCACACAGGGGGGTCCTGTGTGTATTTATGATTTATTGTGAGAACTTGCCCTGGTTGTCTCCCTGCCCCCCGCCCCCGACTAGTTCAGGGCTGCATTTTCCTGGCAGTTTCTGGATGCTGGCAAAACAGCATCCAGAAAACGCAGGGGAAATGTGTGGAGGGAACAAGGAGACCTCTGAAGTTCAGGAAATGCATGCATAATCAAAACAAAGTCCCGAAGTAGTCGGAGGGTGATCACAAGGGAAACAGCCACGCATAAAAGGCCCTTGTGTGTCCCCAGCTCATCCAGTAATAGCTGTGCAATGTTGGCACACCTTCTAGTAGTGCTCCAACACACACACACACACACACACACACACACACACAAACTTACTGGCCCCACATTTCCAGTATGATGATACAAAAGCTGACATTGCATTACTGAGATATAAAGGAAGATCCTCTTGTTTTTTTTAAGGCATACAATCATTGCACCTGAACTGTAAAAAATATACTACTTAATAGAATTGTGGAAGTATATGAAGGCTGATGAAAAGTATAACTGGAGTCTTGTCTGACCTTGTAATGTTAAAGTTGTCCTAGGTTTCATTGTTATCCATGAAGTTCTTGGAAAAAAATGTTATTGGAAAAAATCAAAACAATACAGGAACTCTGTAGACATTTGAGGATCTTTAAGAAGTTAAGGGATACGCTGTCTTTGAAAAAGTCTCTCAGAATCAGGGCTTCTCAAAGGTCTAGAAAGGCCTAGGTGACTTTGTTTTTTTTTGTTTTTTGTTTTTTTTGGAGACTCCCGGGATAGTAAAAAAAAATGAAGAAATGCCAAAACAGGGTTACAGTTTTTTTGCACATTTTAAATGTGTGTTTGTGCATTTTGCCATCAATTCACAACTGGCATATGGTGACCGCATAGGGTTTTCAAGGCAAGAGACGTTCAGAGGTAGTTTGTCATTGCCTTCCTCTGCTTCATGCCCCTGGTATTCCTTGGAGGTCTCCCATCCAAATACCTGCAAGGGTTGAGGCTGAGAGTGTGTGACTGGCCCAGGTCATCCAGTGAGTTTCCATGGCAGAGTGGTGATTCAAACCTGGGTGTCCCCGATCTTAATCCAACACTTTAACCACTACACCATGCTGGCTCTCCACATTAAAAAAAACAAAAACAAATTATTACTTAACACAAAAAATACAGTGCAATAATTTGTAATAAATGCTCCTTTTTATTTAGCAAGTACTGCAGACTAAATTTGAGGCCCTCCATGAATGTGAGACCCAGGCCAAATGGCCTAACTGCCTCCCCTGATAGGCCCAGCTCAATACTGGACTGAATTTTAAACTCCTGTATCTTTGTGAATAAAGATACACTGTTTTAAGGCAGCAATTTTGTGATGAAGTGGGATAAGACAAGAACGTTGAATGTTTATTTTACTGTTTACAGTATCAATAAAGGAATGGTACAGATATTGCAAAGTAGGAGACATTAACTACCACAGCAAAAAGAGTGATCCTTACAACAACAACAACAACAACAATAAGTGGGGGAAATTGGTTTGCCCAATTTCTCTTAACTTATGAGATCACAGATACTAATACAAGATCATTCGCACTTCAACAGGATAATATTAATATTAAAATTTATTCTGTAAAAACAGAAATAAGGAAACAAACACCCTCAATAGGTACCTGTTTATATGCTTTTGAAATAATATACCACTGAACCCCCAATTACTCTAAACCAGGAAGATCCTTTCAAATGCCTGTGATCTGCAGTAGCCTGGTACATGTTTAATAATATATTCTGCGATTCTGTTTGATGTCCATGGAATAAATAAATATCTTGTTGTGGACATGATTTTATAGTACAGAACAAGCATGTGACATTCTTATTTTCTATAGTCAGCATAGCAATTCTGTAACTAGCAGTAAAGCGCTGTGATTCCCACCAGTACAGTAACAACCCTACTGTGTCAAAGAGTGAAATTATATATGAACGTTTCATTCCTGAGAAAGATCTAAGTAAGAAAAAAAAAAAAAAGTCCTCCCCTTTCGACTAACGTTTTAAAGTTTAAATGAAGTTATTTTAGAGAGCAGCAGAGAATGACCTTATTCAGTTCTGGAAAGCAATCTGAGATATATTTGTAATAAAATAGCTTTGCAACGTTTTTTGGCCATACTGAAAACTGGATGAGTTCCACAAGAGGTTTTATCATAAGAATGCTTTAAAAAAAAAAAACCTAACCCTTTACTTAGAAATGTAGATGTGTTTTATAAAGAGGTATGACCTCCCACAGACTTGTTTTTAAGTGGATTGTCTGTGTGATTGAGAGTGTGTGTGTGTGTGTGTGTGTGAGAGAGAGAGAGAGAGAGAGAGTTGTTTCTAGTGGCTTGTTAGAAAAAGGGAAAAGAAAAGCCTTTTTGTATCTACCAGTAGAGACTTAATTCTCATAAGAGATGAAATGGTCTGTCCAATCCTGTTTCACAGTAGCTTTGAGTGCTTGACTGTACCAAAAAGGAAAGGCATTATTTGATTGTTCATTGTTGCCAGCAGAGGGCTAATGATTGTCTTTAAATAATAATCTTTGCAAAGCCTGTATAGAGCAGTTTCCATTTGGCTTTGATCAAATGTGTCGTGTGTGACCTTTGTAATAGTCACTCCTGCAGTCCAATCTGGTGCATGTTTACTCAGAGGCCAAATCCACCAGGTTCAATGGTTCTCAGTTCTCACTTCCAAATAGGACTGCAGCATTAGATGTCAGTCTCTTGTGTGTATTAGATTCTTAGATGTTCATTGGCTTTAGCGTATGTGTGTGCATACATGTGTCTTTGTGTGCATGAAAGTACATGAAATCTTATCTTACTACTAGAAGAGACTTCGAGAATATTTCTCATATCTCCCAAGAAACTAGACTGCTGGCAACATTACTTAGAAAATATTTTTGTGCACACAAATAACAATCTTGATGAAGCCAGAAGATTTTAATAAGTAAGAGGGTTGCACAAATGCACTCTCGTAGTTTACGGTTTACTAACGGTTATGATGGGATCCTTCATATGATGCAGACTCACTAAATGTTTATAGCGTACCTTTTAGCAAAGAACATTATTCCCTTCCTACATTTCTTCTGTATTCAGAAACGTTTATGTAAATGAAACACTCTGAAAGTAGCTTCCTAGAAATATGTGGAATATATAGACAGGCTTACTTGTTAATGTTTGAAGATTTTCATATAAAATCATGGACCATTTGTGCATCTTTCCTCTGAAGGCAGGTAAAATCCCATAAATTCCTCAAATCAAAACTGAGTGGAAGATAAAAGTCTCTGGAAACAGAAAATAGCTCTGAAAGCCCATCAGCAGCCGTAATAGGATGACAAAGTGTAGAGAACATACAAATCACCGATACAATATAAAGACCTAGGAATTATCTGAGAGAACATTAATTTCTAAGGTTTTTAAAAATCTGGTTAAAAGTGATTAACATTGAGAGCTGCAAGCCAAGCCAATGAAGAATGAGAGAGATGTACTTTATGTTCAGGTTCTACAGTGTTTTGTGGCTCTCTGCTGCTCACAACAATCCCCCCCCCAACTTTCTAGAAAACAGTTGTTTGATTAAACAGAGTATGCATTCTCTTTCAAACTCAGGGTTTGATTCACCTCAAAGCCATTCTCTTTTTAGCTGCAGGAATTCTATTGAAATTAATGTTGTTACACTGGTATAAAAACCAGGGGAAATATTCAGGTCCTAAAACAGCATGAAACTGTCTTGCTGAAAGCCTCCAACTGCTAAAGATATTTTGAAGAATGTTATTTTGATTTTGCTCCTCCTAGCCTGAATTCATATGGGTCTTTGACTGCAAAGGGTTTCTCTACAGCAGGTCCAGTAGAGGTCAAATTACCTTTTACCCTTTTGCTTTGATGCCATGAATATGGCATCCTACAAATCTCTGAGCTTTTGTAAACATTATACTTGCTGTTTGTAAGATCAGAGGTAAGGTAATTGTAATATAGACACACTCGAATATGTAGCTTATATTAAAGCCATAGGAAATAGCATGTCAGGTTTCTCATTAGTAAATTGTAATAATGGCTTACATAAAAATAAAACACGCTATTAATATTTTCCTTAGATTCACATTTAAAAGAAAAATATTGCTATGACTGTAAGTATCCTTATGATGCATGCATAGAAATTAATTATGCTGAAATCGTCTAGCATGCCTAAACTAGCCGGGGCTATATGAAATTTTAAAGATATTACTGAATACTCATTCTTTAATTTTACTGAAATAATGAAAATCATATTTTACTTTAGCTTACAAAATGTGTAAATGCTAATTGATATGAAACATCTATTTTCTGTATATCTATTGGAACCTCTTCTGTGGTATTAAAAACCATTACTCTTCTTATATATCTAACTTGCTATGCTAAAACGTTTTAACCATTCCTTAGCCATTCATCTACATTTGATATCACGGGTCTACCAAATTTTGAAATGTTTCACCTATTTAAAAATTTCCATTTCATATTATTGATATGTTTGACATGAGTACAATAAGAATTCTGTCTTTATGAATAAAGGAAAGTAAAAAAGATTGGGTGGGATAAAGACAATTGCTGTAGCAAATCTAGGTGAATCATCATAGTTTCCTACTGTAAAATAATTATATCATATTAAAACTGTACACCATTCATCATCCTTTAGTAAGAAGTATGACTGAGATACAAGTCGTAACAAGCCAATACATTTGACACAATTTTTCACTACATTTGAAGATGTAATTTTCTTCTCTTACAGAGTCACAGATATTTAAATACAGTTACATTAACAGTAGTTATGGCTTTATGTTTTCACAGGTGTATGACACATACCACCCTATATTCACCAATTTTCATTTAGTCACTAAAATAAATTAATACATAATAAGCAATAGTATTTAAAGTTGAGTTGCAAATATGTATCTGTTTAAAGAAATCCGGAGGAGCCAGGTGGTATTTCATTTGAATCATTGCCTACTCAAGAGCATATGAGAAGTCAATAAATGCTTTCCTTTGGGGGCATTTTAATACTGTATTTGATATGAAATAAATGAAATTCTATGTCCTTTCTCTCTCCTGGGTAGGTTTTGCTTTGTAACTGTGCAAGGTCTCAAGAGTTGGAGTATTGTATTAGTACAATCTGTAATTTATAGCCTGATCCTGTGCATGTATTGTTGAAAATAAATGTCAGTGAGTTCAGTGGAACTTACTCACCAGTAAGTGCACACATGATCCCACCATTAGATAAATTACAAGCATGAATATTGTGCCATGAACAGGACCTATATGAGCATAATTTTCTGTCTTTTGATTTTCCTTTACTTAAAAATAGTGGAGATGAATACAGTATCTGAGCTACAATGTTGAGAGCTATGCTATTGAATACGTTGACAGTGCAATCCTAAACAGAGTCACATCCCTCTAAAGGCTTTTCCGCACGCTCAACTTACTCCTGATTTTCTTAGCAGTTGATCCACACACACTGAAATTGGTTTGAGCATTGTTCTTCTGCACGTCTGCTTTCCCCTCTGCCTTTTCAGTTGTGGAGTCAGTTTATTTTTTCCCTGTATGTATCTTAAATAATAAGGATTTAGAAGAGAGGGTGCTATAATCATCAATGCCATCACAGCAAAAAAAAAAAAAACTTTTATTTTTTGTGCATGCTTATATCAATATATCGATATCATGGCTGCATATTTTAAAGGCACTAAAGTATTGATATATAGATATAGTACTGTAATGATAGTTTAAGCAGATTCTCTGAATTCCCAGGTTTCTTTCTTTTCTTTTCTTTTTTAGTCAGTTTCTACCCCTTCCCTCATGGAGATATGCCTTTTTCCTTGTATCTCTGCAAGGGGGATAGAGACTTAAAAAAAAATAAAGTTGGGAATTCAGCGAACCTGCTTAAAGTATCATTACAACATTATATCGCTATACCAATGTTTTAGTGCCTTTTAAAAATAGATGAAACCACTCACTTTCAGAGCAGGGGAGAGGAGAAGGAGTGGTTTGATGACGGTGACAGTCCAATCATTGAAAAGGTGGGCTAGAGGTGGGTGGGAGTGAGCAGAACAAAGAAGACCAACAGAAATATTATGCACAAGGAAAAAGATGACTCCAAATTGGCTTCCAGAAGAAGATCAGCATAAAAGTGTTCTCAACTGGAAACAAAAACGGAGTGGGGTGGAGGGGGGGAAGAGACAAAAAAGCTGGAGCAACAACTAAAGGCACAAAAATGCGTATGTAAATCAGGGCATAAACCAAAGCCGTGTGGGGCCAGAAACGCCTGGAAAAAACATGTAGGAAAGTCCTAAGTCAATTGAAATAAATTTTCTTGGCCTTTACAGTGTTACTGGACCCGAATTGGGATTAAATGGGTACAACTCTGTTTAGGATTCTATTTATCGTAGTGTCCCTACTTAACACACGGATACTTTCATCTGTTTTTTGTAAATCAGATTTTGAAGAGATTGCATCTGATTCCTCCTTGTATGAATGTTCCAGGGACAATATAAGTACTTTCAGGTCAAGGATCACTGATTTAATTTTGTGCGTTCTGTTGTAGCTAAAATAAATGTATTCCTTGCATGTCAAGTTCACAGCTTCCCATAGTCAAAGACTCCTGATGCAAAGTTTCTGTACATTCTTAGCAGTTTAAATAACAGCATGGTACAACGCAGATATTTTAAGCAAAACCACTTGCCAACAGAGCACAAGTAGCTTGTTCCATAATAACTTCTTAGCTGGTACAGTACTGTTACACTGTGACTGAAGCCAATGTTAATATTAATGGGGAATGGTAGTCTGAGGTTCCCTCCCTACGTTTCTTTTATGCTAAATCCATTAGCAGAAACAAATGCACATTTATATTATTAAAAAAATACAAAATGGCTCTCCATTTACGGACAGATTTACCTGACCTCTGCTATACTACATCTTCATATGACCACTGTGAAGTTGACCTCTGCACATTCAAGTTGTCTCAAATGTAACCACTGAGAATCTTTATTTTTCTCATAAGAAATTCCTGTGATTGAAACGATTGTTTTTTCCGGGGAAGGGGGTTATAAAAGTATCAAAAATGGTACAGCTGTGTCAAGCTTTTTTGTGAATGTGATGATTACTAATGGGATTCGATGAGGGGGCTCCCATATGTAAATCTATATAAATTTATTTGTCAGAGTCATCAGGGAAATGATCCTGTTTATTGCTCCGTATTAAAAATTAGTACTTTTAATATACTGTGCAATTCATAAATACAATATTGATTCAGGATTCAGCTAGTTCCTGGACAACTACTGTAAGAATTATTTTTAATTATTAAGGGACATAATAATCCCAGTAGACTTAATTTTGTATAGTATTATACTTATTGCAATCAGGGTTGTACTTTTGGACTCATAAAAACTGCCTTGAGATTAAATATTTTAAAGGGTAAGTGCCTACTTTATTCTTATATTTTGATCAATGCGAAAGTAAGTCCACGTTCTCTTTAAATGTTTTAAAATATTTATACAAAATAAGTCTTGCTGTATAGCTTCTGAATGAGAGAGAACCAGGGTGATGTAGTCATTACAATGTTGGACCAGGATCTGTGAGACCCAGGTTTGAATGCCCACTCTACCATGGAAACTTGCTGGGTGACTTTGAGTCAGTCATACACTCTCTCAGTTTAACCTACCTCACAGGGTTATTGTGAAGATAAAATGGAGGAGAACAATATAAACTGTTTTGGGTCCCCACTAAGGGGGAGAAATATAGATTATAACAGCCCCTTCCTGACTTTCAAGGATGAAAATCCTCAGGAGGCCAGGAATGGGCTGCGCCGGCATTGCCCCCCCCCCGCACCAGCTCCCAGGCTACTTATGCCACCGTGAGTGGCCCCAGCTCCGGCGGGAAAGCCCGGATGCCAATCTCCTGGCACTGCTGCGCAGGGATGCCAGCTGGGCCTTTCGCTGGCATCCCACCGGCGCAAATCCCCGTGCTAGTGTTCCGGGGGGCATGCCGGCAACCTGGGGGCGTTCCTGGGGCATGCCAGGGGGCAGAGCTGCTTGTAAGCAGCTTCCTGTCCCCATTCGGCCCAGAACGCCGGCATTGAGAATGGCGTTGCTGCAACTGCTTTTTAGCAGGCTCAGCATCGCTGTTCTCTATGGGGCGAAAAGCCCTATTTTTACCCCCCAAAAAAGCCTTTAAAAGACTTTTTTTAACCTTTCAGTGGCTGTGAAACTGCTTTGGAGGTGCCGCTGCAGCACCTCAATCTCGCCATCCCCAGCCGCCTAAAGGTGAGGAATGGGCAGTAAATGCAGCCAATAAATAAATGTTTCCTTTTCATGAATTATACAGAGGAAACCCGTTAAAAAGGAAGGTTATTAATTACAAAATGGAAACAACAAAACAAGGGGTCTTAAATTTGGAAAACCTTTAAGATGACTACCAGACTATGCGGAAAATATGTGAAAAACAAGGAGCAAGAAAGGAAATGTAAATACATTTGTGGCAAAGTGGACTAATGAAACTTGTTGCAGAATCTATACAATTCATACCACGCATAAAACAAAGAGAGAGTGACAAGACTCCAGCTTGTGTATTCTTGTCAAAATTTGCTTAAAACCATTCCTGGAGTTTACAAAGCAATTCCAATCAGTTAAAGAGAGTAAATTATTGTAGGGGACAACTGAATTTTGATCAGTGTCAAAATCTGAATTTCATTGTGAAGCTGCTAGAAAAGACCATAGTGTCAGGGGAACTTGATTAGATCATCAAGGACATGAATTTTAACATCTAAAGCCCACATAGTCTAACTGCAAAGTTTTCTTGTTCAGAAGAATTACTTTTCCTTATGATTTATGTGCCCACTATGATGTTACAGACTAGTTTCAATTTATTTTTGCCACTTTTCAAGGCACCAGTGTTTTAATCTTCAGATTAGTATCTAGTGTAATATGTTCTCATATATAGATCTCAGGTGGCTGCATGGGTATTGCTCCTGGTAGGTTCTTATTGGGTTTTTGAAACTGTGTCACATACAGATGTAGTCTACTTAAGGCTAGAGCTACCTGTGGTTTGGGGAACCATATTTTAGGAAGGGTTTTCCCCTTAAATGGCCCAATGCATTGTATTAACACTTTATGCTTGGCCTTGAAAACACTAAGTTTTAAAACACTGCAGTTTTTTCCAAGAGAAGTGGGTTAGGTGAACTTAAAAACATCTGTTCTTATTCAACTCATACATTTCTGATGCTAACTATTAGTAGACACAAAAACAATGCGTGCGTACTGGGTGTGGCAACAGTGGTTTTCTATTAATTTATTGTAAGCGTTACCTGAGTGGCAGCCCAACCTAGTAAGCAGGATTTACGAACGGCCCTGCTGAGACCTTTAAAAAAAATCAGGAGAATGCTACATGAATCTGCACACAACATGTAGTGTTGGCCCTGAATTTATCAACTGTAACTGGAGGCTGATCAATCACATTTCATGAAGCTTCCTGTTGTTGTATCTATCATACCATATAATGATCCAACTAAAGCACTCGGTGACTTCAGTAAGACAGTTAAGCACGTGCTTAACTCTATCCTGTTGCAATCAAAAGAGGTGGATTTAGGTGGATCACATCTCATTTATATAAACCTTAATTGTGCTAACTATTTGTATTTGCAGTAAGAACATAAGAAGAGCCCTACTGGATCAGACCAATGGTCTATCTAGACCAACATACTGTGTCACACAGCAACCAGCCAGTTGCTTTGGAGAGCCAATAAACATGGCACAGGGGCTAAGGTCTTCCCCTGATGCCGCCCACCAGCATTGGTATTCAGAGATTTGTGGCCTGTGTATATGGGGTTCCCTTAACTCACCATACTAGACATCCTCCATGAATCTGACTGACACTCTTTTTAAGCTTTCTATACTTTGGCCATCACTATATCCACTGGCAGTGAATTCCACCATGGGAAGCCCAATTCTGAGGGGCACTGTGGTGCTTGTGACCAGCTGCTAATGTAAGGCAGTGCTGGTTGGATCCCTGTGGACGTTCTGCAGTGTGTAGGAGGGACAACACATGTCCCTCCACAAGGTACAGACTGTATAGCGAGCTCGCTGGAGTCTAACCCCAGCAGCATCAACCAATCAGGCAGCGGTACCCAATGATGTTCCTCTGAGTGGTACACACAGGCATAACCAATCTCTGCTTGCTGATGCAGCCACTGCCTCTTGATGCCAGCTCCCTCCCCCCATGGAGCACCACAGGACAAAGAGGAAAGACCCAGTGACTGTGCAACCCCAACAGAGGGACATAGCCTGAGTGTCTGCCCCATAGTCCACAGGGGAAGGGCATCCATGCAGACAACAGGATGCCCTCCCATCCCCCTGGCAAGGGTCTGACTGGCAGTAAAAGTGCTGCCCACATGCAACCATCCCTGCTCCAAGCCACATACCTAGGGTTGCCAGCTCTGGGTTGGGAAATACCTGGAGATTTTTGGGGCGGAGCCTGAGGAGGGCGGGATTTGGGGAGGGGAGGGACTTTAATGCCACAGAGTCCAATCACCAAAGTGGCCATTTTCTCCAGGTGATCTCAATCAGCTGGAGATCAGTTGTAATAGCAGGAGATCTCCAGCTACTACCTGGAAGTTGGCAACCCTACACATACCTCCTTCCCCAAAAAAAGAAAGAAAAAGGGAAAACAAAAGCAAGGCTTGAACCTTCAGCCCCCGCATCTAGGACCAGCAACCTAACCACTGGGCCAATAAGGCAGATGCAAAATTAAGAAGTCCACTGCAGCTCTGACATTATCACCAGCAATATAAAACTAGGCAGACAGTATTGTACAGACAGACATAGCTCAGTGGAAAAGCACTGGGACAGCATGTCCAGGCTTCTGGTTCAATCCCCACGTGGGGAAAGGTCAGAGGCAGGCAAATACTTTGGAGCTGACATTTTACCCCCACAAACCGCTAAAGGGGGAACAGGACAGCCCAGCTGATGGGCCACCCTGGCCAGCCATCATTTTGGCTGAGACATCCCTTCACAATTTCTACGTACTACATTCTTCTAGCCCATCTATCCTGAGCCCACACACACAATGCTACCTACCTGCATGGCTTACTAGATGCTAGCAGTGCTGTGGGAGTGAACAAAATCTAGAGTAGGGAAATCTCCCCTCAGACCACTCCCATCCTGCTCTCTGTAGAAGCTGCGCACAACAGCTAGCCGAGTGTGTGAGTGGGAACAGAGTGGGGACTGTAGAAGAGTGGCTGTATCAGTCTTGAAAAGAAGAAGGAGTAGAAGGAGTTGGTTTTTATATGCTGATTTTCTCTTACCTTTTAAGGAGAATCAAACCGGCTTACAGTTGCCTTCCCTTCCTCTCCCCACAACAGAGACCTTGTGAGGTAGGTGAGGCTGAGAGAGTTCAGAGAGAACTGTGACTATCCAGCTTGCTTCATGTGTAGGAGTGGGGAAAGCAACCCAGTTCACCAGATTAGAGTCTGCCGCTCATGTGGAGGAGTGGGAAATCAAACCTGGTTCTCCAGATTAGAGTTCACCACTCTCAACCACTACACCACACTGGTGTTCTGCAGTGCATGGAAGCTCATAGTGAACTGCATGTCATCAGTCTTTAAAGTGCCACTGGCATTTGTTATATTTACAGCAACATGAAACAGAGTCCAGTGGTACCATCAATTCCAGCATGAACTTCCATGAGTCAGAGCACATTCCCTCAGATGTGTGAGAAGGAGAAACTTCCAGGAGGAACCACAGAGAAACCACAGAAGGGGGCAGAGAATGGTGTGCTATGTAGGGGTGGGAGAGAGCAGGGAGCAAACCTCATCCCCCGCAGCTCATGCCATAGCCATTCAAATGAGACTTCGAGTAAAGTGTCTGTCCTGGACTTACTGTCCCACAACTTCGTTGGGTGCCACAGAGTTCTAGTATTATGAGAGAGGGGGGGAAAGCTCTCTCTATCCAATGCATTGCTAGGGTTGCCAGGTCCCTCTTCTTCACCGGTGGAAGATTTTTGAGGTAGAGCCTGAGGAGAGTAAGGTTTGAGGAGGGGAGGGACTTCAATTCCATAGAGTCTAATTGCCAAAGCGGCCATTTTCTCCAGGTGAACTGATCTCTGTCGGCTGGAAAGCAGTTGTAACAGCAGGAGATCTCCTGCCACCACCTGGAGGTTGGCAACCCTATGCATTGCTAGGAAAAGTTGAAGGCAGCAGGAAAAGAGGAAGACACAACAAGAGATGGATTGACTCTATAAAGGAAGCCACTGCCCTCAATTTGCAAGATCTGAGCAAGGCTGTTAAGGATAGGACATTTTGGAGGACACTGATCCATAGGGTCGCCATGAGTCGGAAGCGACTTGATGGCACTTAACACACACACACATCCAATGCATAATTATATAAACTTTCCTCATGTCTCCCCTTACTCATCTTTTTTCTAGATGGAAAAGTCCCAGAGTTTTCAGCTTTTCCTCATAGGAAAGGTGCTCCAACCTCTGAATCTTGGTTGCCCTCTTCTGCACTTTTCCCAGCTCTATAATATCATTTTTGAGATATGGCAACCAGAACTGAACATAGTATTGCAAATGAGGCCACGCTATAGCTCTATACAAGGGCATTACTCCCCCGAATGTTTATTATACCAAAGGCTACCCTTTAGCAGTTATTATTTTCTCTGGGAGGCTTGAGTCTCCACCAAACATGCTTTGGTCATGAATTAATCTATGTATGTTTAATAGATAAATGGGGGCAGATATCCTGGGACAAAAAAATTACACCATGTGTGAATAGAAATAACTGAGAAAACAGCAATTGTTACAGTTCCTTTACAGTTGTAAGTATGCTGTATGCTGAATCAGACCAGAAGTCTATCTAATATAATGCTGAGTCTCAGCCAAATGTCTTGGGAGACCTCCAAGAAGGACATGATTGTCACAGTTATATCTTGTTTTTTGTATTGAGTACATGAAAGTTCCATTAACCTATTGTAGCTATTGATAATAGATAGATGTGTTCTCTGTGAATTTTTCTAGTTGCCTTTTTAAAGCCACAAAAGCTCCTTGACTTGATTTGCAGTAGGGTAAATAGGTATAAATTTTGAAAATTGCGATTCTAATAATAATCTTAATAATTGTATGCACATATGTGCCCAAAATATTGTACAGCCCATTAGAGCTCACTTTCTTTTCTTTGCCTGGCACGGTGCCATCTTAATAATGTTCGAGATGAATTACAGCCACCTAATTGTATGATCACATCCAAGTAATATCTTCTGTTTATGTTCCATAATTCATGTTAAGAATATGTGTGCAAAGAGCTGTCCCCTGTACCTTAAATGAAATTGCTGCACAAAACATCCTGTGTTGCATACGACCTCTAAATATTTACTCATCCTAAAGAGAGAATTAATGGAACCACTTTTTGTATAGTCAGCTTATTTGCCTAAACAATTGCAAAGAAGGAGGGGAGGGGGGAAAGAAACAAAAAAGTCAAAATCAGTTTTGTTCTCACCCTACACAGGAATATCATTGCCAGAGATAGATGAAAGGTAATCCCCACGACTTGACTCTGCATCTTTTTGTCTAATACGGTACTTCTGCTAATGAGATGCCACAGTTAAAAAATTAAAAATATAATTATAAATGAAAGAGCAGAGAATCGTTATTATACATGTTAATCAGTGAGAACAGAGCTCTTGACTCTCTTACTTTGAACAGAGATCTCCCACTGTTTATGCAGAGCCTCCTATCTCCTCTTGAAGAAAAGCCCTTGCCTTCCAGAAAGTGTGTTCCTCTCTCCAGCCTGCAGCGGTCCCTTCTGTCTTCTGTCAGTCACACCAAGGGAAAGAGGCCCCTTCATATAACTTTGGGAAAACTCACTCTCTTGAACATTGCTCCTTACTGTTAAGGACTCTTTAGGCATTATAGTACAATTAGAACAATAGGTCTGTGAGAATATAATAGTAATTGACTAGCTAAACATCTGTATTAGTGGAAATGGGAAAGAGTATCTGCAGAGTGGTTTCTCTTAATCCTGTATATTTATTGCAAATTGACCTGGTTTTTTTTTTTCTTCATCCATCCATCTTATTTTTGTCTTCTGTAGTCTGCTTTACTCTTCTAATTTCTGATAGCAAATCATGGCATGCAACATCTATCAAAAGAGAAGTATGGCTCTTTCATACCCCCATGACTGCTATACCATGGAGTGCTTAATACAGTGTCACAGAGATGCCCACAAAAATAGACCATCACCTTGATAAACATGCTTGACTTATACCAGAAAGGGTCTTTATTCATTCCCAAATCCTGGCAAACTAAGCTGACCTTTCATTTATGTAAGAAAAAAGTTCTCATAATAGTGCAAAGAAACATTTATTTCTGTATCAAGCTGCCCTCCTTCATTCATATACTATGGCTATTTCCCCCCTTTTTATTCATGCTTGTATGAACATTGGTCTCAGAATGATCAGCAAAGCCTGACAGCAACATTTTAGGTTAGCTAAGTGCACCCACCCTTTCCCTCGTGATGCTTAATTGTGTCTAATATGGCTGCATCCTGTTTTTCTGTGTAAATAGGGGACTTTTTTCAATTAGACTATATATCCTATGTTTGAATTCTTTACCTTGAATATATTAAGTGGCTTTATGAGGCTTGCATTGTAATCCTAAACAGAGGTACGCCCATTAAAGTCAATGGGATTGCACTGTTAGTTTTCCTTCTGTGGGGTTGCTATAAGTCACCTGCGACTTGACAGCACATTCTACCACTGCCTCAACATTTTGTTTTGAGTGAAAAATTCACACGCTACAAATTAAAGCTACAAATGTGTGCATACACACACACACACACGCATGCATACATATAAACATACACACACATAGTGCATATGTTAGAATCAGTGTGTAAGAACTTATATAAAGTTTCTATTGTTTTAACAGATTCCTTTTATTTTCGAATGTATGATTTCATTAAATAATTTTAACTTATTATTATTATTGTTTTGTGTTATGTTTTACATTACTTCGGTACACTTGTACAAAGTAATATGTGATAGTGTGATGTACTAAAGTATACTTCTACAGACTTCACAAAAGTATGGATAAAATAAGTGGAAATTACAGTGCCCACAATGTACAGAATATTAATATGTAAAGGTTAATAATGGTTTCCATCCGAAACTGGATGAAGGTCTGTCTGCTCTTAAATAGTTTGCCAGGTTCCAGAGTTCTGGGAGGAGATTTAGGGGCGTACTTGCAAGGGAACCTGGAAGAAGGGAGATGGAATTCGTTTAACAGTCCATAGGAAGGGAGACTTGCATTGCATCCCATCACCATTAGCAGGTGAGAAGCTAATAGACCTCTTACCCAGCTTCTTTCTGAACATTTCAGTTTATTGCTACAGGAGGAATAGAAGCTGCACTATGTCCAGCTCTTGACTTTCAGCCTGCAACAATGATAACACTTTCTGTAGGAATCCAGGTAAGAAGATCCAGCTGATTAAGCTAGGCATATAAACTGAAGACCTGTCCATAAGCCAGAGGGAAAATCACTAACATCTTTCTTTTTACAAAGGATTTAGATACAAGATGAGAGAGGCAAGAGAGCTTCTGTGCCTCTGAAGTAAAACATAAGTACAGAAGGTGTTAAATAAATCTAAATAATTACATTTTGGACAGGATGATGGCATGTGTCATGATTTTTAAGGACCAATTATTAAAGAAGGGATACCTAAAGAAAGATCATTTTAAAAAAAGCATTTAAATTTTGTTTTTAAATTTGCAATGGATTATTGTTTGTGGCAAAGATAAAAGAAATCATAAACATTTGATAACTGTGATATTTCATGAAGAAGAAAAGGAGTTTATTCCCTATTCCTATATCCAAAACTAATTGAGGCTTCCAGCAATTTGGAATCGTAATTATATTTCCTAAAGAGCAAATGTGGTTGCCTCGAAGAATAATTAGAGCCATACATGAATCAAGGATTAATATAAAACCTAAAGTAGAATGTTTAATGGAGGAATTTAAGAGCAGATAAGAAATATAGCATCCCACATATTCTTCCATAATTGTACATTCCTCCAGAGATAATGGATATCATTATCAACGGCGCCTGTCCTAGGAAACTTGGCAAGATTATGATTGTTTGTTACAGCTTTGGTTATATTAACATACACATTAATATTTATAAATATTTGATGTCATGTTAATTTTTCATATAAGATGATTTATGTAATGTTGCTTTGCTCTGTTAGAGGGCATTTACTGTAGGCTTCAAAAAGGAAACTGGATTGATGCATGTTCTTTAAGGGGACTTGACCGTATATTACTGTACATACACACAATGAATCATTCCAAAGAAAAGTGATTCGAAAATAAATTATCAGAATCGTGGAAAAGCTCCATTAACATTTTAAATAAAACATCATGAAAAGACCACACTAAAGTATATCATATGTCTTATTAACTTGCAGGCATTTGTTGTCAAACAGAGAGAAAAATACTGAACGTTTGTGTCTAAATAATGTATTCCAAATATTTATGCCTTAAAACAATTTTAGTGCTCACTGAAGACTGAATTATGGTACAGTATGGGTAATTGTATGGTGGCATGAACCATAAGCAAAAGAATACGTCTCTAATTCCTTGAACTATTTTACCTTTTTCCTGCCTTTTACTAGCAGGATAGTTGAAGTCCAGGCAATGTTGAGATTAATTCTCTATGCCTCCATAAATTTGGCAATGAAATAATATGTGGGATTAGTTAAGTTCATTCATAAACAACTTTCTGAATGCAAACAAGTGTCGAGCTAAAAAGCATATATACATATTTTATTTAAATGTTAAACCATCCCGATACTCATGTATTTATTAATTCAACTACATACATACATACATAGCCACCCCCCAAAATAAAAAAAAATGCAGAAGTTACCCAAGCTTTCTTTTGGATAAATAACTCAATGCTGTGGATCAAATGGTTGTTTGTGCTTTCCTTCCTTGTCTCCTGTTGACTTGGAGGTCTGATGTGGCTGGCTGGATTAGAATCTCTCTTCAGACTTTGTGCATTTGCATCTGCCATGATATGAACATGTTAGTTCAGGGGCTTGTAGGGGCATGTGTGTATGTTTTACCTGGCCCACTGGTCTTCGTATCTGCCACCACCAAACTGCTTAGCCTGTCTTGTTTACCAGCAGTTTGGGTGCCGGTAAAAGGCTTTCTGTGCATATGCAGAGGTCCTCAACTCCCACTCTTCTCTTTGTGTGTGCTAGGCACATAGGGAGACACTTTGAACACAGCCTGCTTTATTTAAAAGGGAAAAGATTTTAGTCACTACAATTTAACATTCTGGAGCACATTACACAGGGAAAATAGATACCATACACAGGGCCGTAACTGGGGGGGGGGGTTAGGAGGAGGGCAGCCGCTGCCCCTGTGGCATACAGAGAGGGCGACAGAACTATCCGGCACAGAAATTCCCACTCCTCCTCTACATGCCATGGGGGGGCTGCCCTCCTTGGCCCCGCTCCTAGTTAGGGTCCTGCATACACAAGGACTATTGCAGATCTAAGAAAGGAGATAAAACACATCCACTAGTCTAACTTAAGAATCACAGTTGTTACCTCAGCATCCGGGGGGGGGGGAGATAAGCGCATAGCTTGAACAAATGTGTGAACATCGATACCAGGGTGTTCAGATCCTTTAACCTTTCCTGCCCTAGCTGAGTGAAAGTCACCCAATCCTGAGTTTGGGAGCTGTTGCCCTCATGGGATCACTTTATTTTTAATGTTTAGTGGATCACTTTATTTTTTTAAAAAAATAAAATATTTTTAGTGTTCAGTGGATCACTTTATTTATTTTTTAAATCCACTCATGTTTAGTGGATCACTTTATTTTTTTTTAAGGAAATACCAGTGATATAGAGCATAAATATTCAGCTTTAGCAATAATTGACTAAATTTGAAGAAAATAGCATTACTTAGTGTTTGTAGTTTGCTTCTACAAGGAAATGTGACTTGTAATCCTTAAAAAATGACTTGTTGTAGACCAGTTTCTCTCTTCAATCATGCAGAGGATGTGGTAGTTTCTGGGCATGAAATCCTGCCCTAGGCATGTTTACCCACTGCACAGATATGCACTGCAAATAATTCTTCTTGGGCAAGGACAAATACAGAAAACCTCAAACATCTATTTTTCAGGTTGTGCATACTGAAGCTTCAGAATAGACACATTGTCCTTTTCAGACAAAATGGTGATCACACATACCTGATTTTTTCTACCGTTGTGTGTGTGCGTTAAGTGCTGTCAAGTCGCTTCCGACTCATGGCGACCCTATGAATCAACGTCCTCCAAAATGTCCTATCTTTGACAGCCTTGCTCAGGTCTTGCAAATTGAGGGCTGTGGCTTCCTTTATAGAGTCAATCTCTACCTTTAAGGAGTCTCAAACCAGCTTACAATACCTTCCCTTCCTCTCCCCACAACAGACACCTTGTGAGGTAGGTGGGGCTGAGAGAGTTCTGAGAGAACTGTGACTAGCCCAAGGTCACCCAGCAGGCTTCATGTGTAGGAGTGGGGAAACCAACCCGGTTCAGCAGATTAGAGTCCGCTGATCTTAAGCACTACACCACGCTGGCTCTCAATGAGATGAAATTCCTTGTGTCTACTGTACAAGCATTTTGAGGGCCTGGTTCTAATTGGGACTGTAGCATGGCGGGAGGGGCTCCCGTCCTGCTGTTTTCGAGAGTCAAAATTCCTGGCATTTGTAAACACAAGGAATTTTATCCCTAAAAAGATGGTGGCAGCCCCATGGTGGATGAGCTCGTTGAGTCCTGAGCTGCACTGCACTGTGGTGGTAAAGTACAGCTTGGCATGGAAATTAAAACAAAGTCCTGTTCACATCATGTTCAAAATGAGCACAGTGTCACGTGGGTATTCCCTTTCAATATAGGGGCTTCCAGCTCTGTATCCAGGAAAACAATCTGTATAGGTGCTAGGCCTATTTACGTTATCTGTGGGGTTAGACATCTTCAGTTGCTAGCCTAAACAATCAGTGAACCTGCATGTGTATAAAATATTCAAACCATGTAAATTCTGTATTGGTTTGAGAGGACATTTCTGTAATATTGCATACTACAAGGTTAAATAAAATGGTTTTTTACTTTTATTTATTATGATTCAATTTTGCTAGTAGGAATAAAAATCTGGAGTCTTCATACAATACGTCATGTGAGGGCTTCACACTTCACAAGAGAGTTTCTTTGAGGATGAGGAATTCAAGACAATCTGTGACAAATTAGTGCAACTGCCTGGACACAACAGTGTGGCTAATACAATGTCATGTACTAGTAGGCCTTTTCTTTGGGAAACATCAGTGTGGGCACTAGGTATTAGAGAGTCAGGCTAACACTTGGAGTAAAATTCAGGTACACACTGCCAATGTATTTAGTTATGGTTTATACACAGCATATATTTATATTGATAGTCCAGGGGTTGCATATGTTGGTGATGAAAAAGAAAAATAAGAATGTAGATGCTGACATATGCAGTAGATATTAGAAGTAAACATTTTAACAATCCACCCACTATCTAAAAGACTTCTGAATTATTAAGAACTAGCTAAAGTGCCCATCAATTAGATGGGCATGGGGGAAGAGCTCCGCCTGCCTCTCTCTTCCTCTCCCCCCTCTTCCAGAGTTGAGAAGGAGTGGCAAAGAGTGCACAACAGTCCCCTAGCTCTCCATTTCGGAAACATTTTGGCCTTACCACTTTTCATTCTGGATAAGGTACCACCTACTCTTTACGCTGCAGTTTTGATGGCAACCTCAGTTAAAAGAATTGGAGACAGTGCTGTCCACTCTCGTAGCTCTTCATTTGAACCAACTTCACCAATACATGTATGAGTGACCACTGTGATGAAGAGACAGGGCTTAGGAAAAAGTGAGCTGGCATGGGTGCAAGTGAAACTCCATCAAAGCTATCCCATTCTGTTCACAATGAGCTATGATTGAGCTCTAACTGCATCCATGTTACCTTCCTGGAGGACATACCTGCTGAGGCAGGCAATCCTGAGAAGTCTGATCATGGCTTCCCTTAAGGGATAAGAGTCTCCTACCCTCCATTCAGTGAGCCGTGACCAAGTCACACTTCACACCACCTATTGTTTAGCACAAAACAGACAGCACAGAGCCAGTGGCTATAGGACATGGCTTATTGAGGTTGCCTCTGTCCATGGAAAGAGATCATTCCAGTGATTCATTAGGAGATCCCACTGCCTGGCCACACTACATCATCAATATATTTAATTCTCAACATGGCCTCATCTGTGGATACTTAAATATTAAACTGGATTTAAGTATCTGTGGATGCTTAAATTGTGCCCATGGAGAGAAACGACAGAACTTTACAAACCTGAGAAAAGCCCTGGACTTGCAACAATAACAAAAAAATCTGAAATCTTAAAAAAAAAAAGGGTTAAAACCTTTCAAAATGAGGAAAGGGACACCTATAGCTTTAAGATACTGATGCCCTCAGTGGCTGTTGCTTAGGCAACCACAACAGTATTGCCAGCTTTCAAGCCTTAGTTTCTGTCAGTAAAAGGGAGGGCCTTTTTCATAGCTGTTTTGGCATTTGAGGGAGGATTCATTGGGGCCATGTCTGCCAGCCACCACCAGCAATTTGATACCACATGACTTGCATGACTCACCCTGGCCTGGCTACTTGCTTCTGTTTAACAGCAGCCACCCCACAAAAGCCAGTGTGATTAAGTTGTTAGAGTTTCAGAGTAACTTCTGGGGGACCCAGGTTTGGATCCCCACTCTGGTATAGAAGCTCACTGGGTGACTTTGAGCCAGTTACACACTCTCAGACTAACCTCCCTCACAGGGTTGTTGTGAGGATAAAATGGAGGAGAGGAGAATGATGAAAGTTGCTTTGGGTCCCTATTACAGTGAAAGGTGAGGTATAAATGAAGAAAATAAATAATAAATATATCTGAAGATGGAGGTAGCTAAAAGGTAGGTAGTTGGTGGGTGGAAGAGAAGGGAAAGATGAGGTTGTGGAGGTTGCCAGCTGGAAAGAAAGAAGAAATAATGTGGGGAGAGGATACAGGGGAAAGTAAAGCCATTACTATGCCACTGAGCCTGAATGTTTCTGGGGAGAGACTGCCAGGCGGAGGAAAGGCAGGAGAGCTGCACACAGTAGGGCAGATAAAGGTAAGTTGGCTGGTGGGTGGGAAGGAGAAAAGGAAGAAGGCAAAGAGGAGAGGCTATGAGGTTGCTAGGGAAGGGAAAGAGGAAATAGTGGAGGAGGGTTAAATGAGATGCCCTGTGCAAGTTCTTGCAGGTCCCCCCCTTGTAACTCTGATTTGGCATAACCAAATAATATTTGTTCTCCTTTACATCGGTATGATTTATTTCCCCTGCCTTTTCCTATAACCAAGGAACAGAATGCTGTTCTTTCTCCACTTATGCTGTAATCCCTGTTGGCCAAGTTGTGTGATGGGGAACCTGGGCAAACACAGGAGTTGTTGCCAAAAAATCAAAGAAGCCCACAACATGACAGATATATTCATTTTGTAAAACGACTGGCAACACCATGTTTTTGGGATCATTGTTCAGATGTCCTATGTATCTTGTTATTTCAGAAGTGAGAGCTATTGCAAATGACATTTTCACATATACATTGATTTATACATTGGGAGTTGTCCCCTCCCCTATTTTGTTAAACGAGTTGGGTCAGCGTCTTCCGCATCCTGCCGTGGGCCTCCAACCAGGGGTACAGAGCCTCTGATTGGATGCTGGGTCAGCCAGATTGGATTGGACAACTTCACATTATTTCTAAGGGCAAAACTGCATATATAAAACTTGAGGACAAAGTTTCAGGGGGGCTTTTTGCTCAGGCCCCAATAGATCAATATCCTGGCATTGCTATGGAGATGTTGATGGATTCCAGCCGTTACTTTTTCATCCAGATTCAGGACAAGAACAGGTAGTGCATTCACTGGCATGGGCTTTGGAGACTGGGGTGATGCCTTTGACTTCAGTGTTGCTCTGCAGGACCATTTCAAGTGGGTGAGACAAGAGACCGAAATCTCCATGGTATCCCAGGAAACTGACAGTCATCTCAAGCTGGACCTAGGGTTTAAGGAAGGACAGACCATTAAATTGAATATTGGGAACATGCTAACAAAGAAAAGTAGGATGTCCAAGCCACATCCAGCAGGATCAGGAGAGCCAGGCCTGCTCCCACTTTTGCTCCTGGGGGCAAAATTGCCCTCCCTTCTGCCCCGCCTCCTCCCTTGACTGCCATTTCCAATCATGTCAAACCACCCTTGGTGCTGAAACGTGGGCAACACAGATATGTTGCTGGATTTGGATTTGCCTCCTCCTGTTCCTAAGGTCAATGAACCTGCTGCAGTTCCGGCTAACCACAGATCTCTGTGGAGACTTCAGTTCTACATCCAGCAGCGCTCCCAGCCAATCTCCCCAGCCATCCAATTGGTGCACTTCTGAAGGCCTGTGAAGTATGAAGTGGAAATGGACTGGTGACCAAGGCACACAGGAACTCCATAGGGGATGGGAATTATCTGATGTCATGAGGTCTTCAGTGAAAATGTAGTTCCAGAAAATCCTGCTTTTTTAACATTTCCATTTGCATTTCACATTGATAGTTTTGGTTATCCAGTGAACCTGTGAGCCAGCGTGGTATAGTGGTTAAGAGTGGTGGACTTTAATCTGGAGAACTGGGTTTGTTTCCCCACTCCTCATATGAGCGGCGGACTCTAATCTGGTGAACTGCATTGGTTTCCCCACTCCTACACATGGTTTCTACTGGGTGACGTTGGGCTAGTCACAGTTCTCTCAGAACTCTCTCAGCCCCACCTACCTCACAAGGTGCCTGTTGTGGGGAGAGGAAGGGAAGGAAATTGTAAGCCAGTTTGATTATCCTTAAAAGATAGAGAAAATCAGGGTATAAAAACCAACTTTCGTCTTCTGAGAAAACCTGTGGGGAATATTTCAGAATTCTGCCTGGTGGTAACTTTGGATAAAGGAGTTGGATACATTCTTGCAAGTAAACCATTTGGATGATGGAATAAAATATAAATCTGTAAAATAAAAATAAGGCTCCTTTTCATATCATGGTGTCTGTTAATTCTTAGGGACAGTAAAAGTGCCATTCCACCTTCTGGTTCAGGCTGGTTGCAATGTTGCCCCCCATACCATCGAAATGCTCCTGCTGCATTGCTACACAAAGAAAGAATTGAAGCATTCTGCTGTTTGCTCATTAAAATATTCTGAACCCGTTAAACAATTAAGTTCCTGTATTTTGGATTGGATTAGAAGTTTAAGAGAAAAAAAACCCCGGTCTGTTTTTTACATTAATTTTATCATGTGGGGCAACTTGATTTTATTAAAAAGAATATTTAAACTTGTCTTATAGTTAATTAAGTGGTGACTCTTCCTTGAGAGCATCCATGTGATATTTCATTTATTTCCCACCCCCCCCTACAGAATTTTGCACATACGATTTTCAATGAGAAACGTTATTCATATGGAAAGGGTAAAAATAGTTACTGTTACAAATATTGATTAGACTGCTAATTCTGGTTAATTACGTTTATACCTGGGTTGCTGTAAGAAAGATACAATGAAGATGTCCATGGCCATGTCAAAACCAGAATGGAGAATTCACCACTGTAATCGGTGTGCAGATTCACATTTACAGGTTTGTCATCTGCAGCATGATTTGACAAGTTAATACAGTCAAAATAACTTATTTAGGGGAAAACCTGGTTTGTAAAAGGGAAACAGGAATAATATCAGAATCATCATGGGAATTAATAGGAGTGAGATTTTTAACACTGAAGTTTAGCCAAACAAAGGAACCAGCAGCTATCCAGATCCATTTCACACCAGGAAAACTGCTCAACCCTCCCCTCCCTGTTTGCCGTGGTCCCAATCAGAATGAGGCCTTTGCACACCTTAAGTTTGGAAAATTACTGGGAGCTCTGCACAAAGAAATAGTTTGGCCTTCACTTTGTCCGTCACTGTCTTTCAGCCTTAACTGTATTACAAGGTTGTGGAGATAAAACAAAGGCAGAGAACCATGCCTGCCTCCTTGGAGGAATGGTGAGATAAAAATGCAAGGGGTGAATTAACATGGGGAGTTGTTCATCCTTGCATTGATCCTGTCAGTCTCTGGTTTCCCATTTGGACTTCCAAAGATTATTAAGGGGTTCAGCAGAGTCCCATTGTAGCTTGCAGGTATTAGGAAGCAACTTGATTTGCGTTAGCTGCTATAGTTTTCCTATTGGTACCTTTCCCATGCAAAAACGCTAAGTACACTGTGGAGAGAAAGCGACTGCGTTGATTTTCTGCTGCTCCAATGTGAGGGCATGCTTTTATTATGCCAGTGAGATTTCTGATTGCCAAGGGTTGGCAGCTTTCCATTCTCAATATTATATTAGTAGTGAAAATTGTTTAAATAATAGGTTATGGGACATTTGGTATTTCTTTAAGCCATTTTCTTGCTGTTATTACCTGACAGTATTTAGTATCGCATGTTGATATATGGACAGATCCTTCTGTATCATTTATTCTTAGTTTGTTTTGCTCCGTTGCATCATTTGTTCAGTGACATAATGAAGTACTTGAAGTGCATATATATATATATATAAGACAGAAGAGCCTGTAGTTAGAACATCATACTTACAGAACTGAAAATTATAAGGGAACAAACACTTTACTTTTGGGCGGGAATGGGCTAATGATATGAACAACTGAAAACAAATCCCAGAGACTCCTCTCTGACAACTGTACATTAAGTAATTGTTTAAATCAGTAGTACCACAGACTTAGTAGCAGTGTTGCTTTGGGATCGCTGCTGCTTCTGCTTTGTCTCTTATTCACTTACATTTTCCACAGGGACTACTCTCTTCTGTTAGGACTCATTCTCTTAAGCATTTAAGCAACCCACTGAATCTTAAGTGTCATCTCCAAAACAAGAATTGGGTCCTGCATTTGAGCTGTGCTTCGTGGAAAAGCTAGCGTCAGAGCAGTACTTTTGTTCTTTGTCATTCAGTGTGGTGGAAAGAAATTATCTTTACGGTGCCAGCCTGAGCAGAGTTACACCTTTCTAAGTCCATTGATTTCAATGGATTTCATTGATTTCAATGGACTTGGAAGGGTGTCGTTCTGCTTAGGGAAGGCACTATTAGAAACTAACCCTATGACATCTACAATACAGAGAAGTAGGAGGTACCGGCCCCGGCCCCTGGACTCTGACTTCTTGTGCACATTCAGTTCTATTGGGCATTTATTAATTTATTTAAAACATTGATATCCCTCACTCATTCAGTGAGTGCTAGCAGAGAAAGCTTGTAAGAGCTGTCAAGTGTGGCCCCCCTCTGTGGATACCTAAATTGGCAGACTGGGGCCACACTTACCCAAAACAGATTTTTCTGCAAACTTGGGTGACTCCCCCCCCCATGTTTGCAGAAAAATCTGAAATCTCAAAAAAAAAAAAAAACACACAAGGAGGGGGGTAATTTCCCCCAAAAGTAAAATAGCATTCTCTGTGCAGGTACAGAGAACGCACCTACCTATGGCGGTTGTCAGAGGAGTCCAGGAGCCATGCTGGGCCTGGCGGCAGGGCAGCCCAGGTGCTGCCCTGGGCCTGGCAAGAAAATAGGGGGAGGGAGTTCCCCCACACATATCGTGGGCCCACACTTGTCTATATACTAATAGTGAAGTTGGCCAAATCTGAGTATACGGAGATCCAGTGACTGGAGTTGTGAATGGGCAGGACACAGCAGGGCCACAGTTTTTCTAGGTAGAGGCTGCTGGGGGGGATCATAAGACAGAAGGGCAGATAAAGGTAGGTTGGCTGTTGGGTGGAAAAGAGATAGGGTTGCCAACTCCAGGTTAGGAAATTCCTAGAACTTTGGGAGTGAAGCCTGGGGAGGAGGGGTCTGAGGATGGGAAAAATTTCAGAGGGGTATAATGTCTCAGGCTCCACCCTTCAAAGCAGCCATTTCCTCCAGGGTAATTAGGGTTGCCAACCCCCAGGTGGGGGCTGGAGATCACCCAGAATTGCAACTGTTCTCCAGATAAAAGAGATCAGTTCCCCTGGAGCAAATAGTTGCTTTGGAAGGTGGACTCCATGGCATTATACCCTGCTGAGGTCACTTCCCTTCCCAGACCTCACCCTCCCAAGGCTCCACCCCTAAATCCCCAGGAATTTCCCAACCTGGAGCTGGCAACCCTAAGGGGAACTGATCTTTGAAATTGGGAGATCTCCAGGTCCCAACCAGAGGTTGGCAACCCTAGAAAGAAAGAACAAAGCAGGAAGAGGGGAGAGTGTTAGAAATCAGAGTCGATGAATCGTGATTGTCAATGGCGATTTGCTGACCAATAGAATACTGACATATGTCATTACATCACTTTCTTGAGACTAACTAAACTGTCAACACAAACAAATTAATTGTTAACTGTCTGACAGAGATGGAACCAACATTGTATTCCCAACAGAGAGGCTATGGGGCTTTCAGGAAAAGGAAAGAGGAAATAAGGCGGGAGGTTGAAATGAGATGCCTCCTGCAAGTCCTTGCAGGTTCCTGCTTGTAAAAGATAATTATTTAAAAAAAAACTTACCCGAGATCTAGAAGACAAACATTAAAAACCCATATGTAAGAACAATAAAATAACATCCTTAAAAAAACCTCTCTAAAAGCAATGGGTTGGATCCAGCCAGCTTTTTCACAAAATTTCACCCAGTTCAGCTACTCACTACAAATCTCATCCCAGATGGCTGTTGTCCATGCAGGTACCATGACCCAACCCTAGACGTTTTGGTGGTTTTTCTAGAGTGGGTAAGCTAGTTGTATCCAACACATATTCACCATAAAAACTAGCGCAACGAAAGATGCTAGTGAGACAGAATAAAAGGTAGATAAAAGAGTGGAGTTAAATTTTTTAAATATTTTTTTTATTTTTTAAAATATTAAACACATATTACAACATATACTAATAATCAATAAACATCAAAATAGATAAAAAACGTTTATCCAGATTATTACATTTAATCTTAAGTTAACTTCCCCTACACCCTCCTCCATCTCAAAATAAATTTGTATATTCTTTTGCATAAAATTTCTAATCCTGATATTTATTTCCATTATTTACCTATCCCTTATTATAACATATAAGGAAACAAAAAGAAATAAGAAAAAAGGGGTTAATAATTAATTCTATCTTATAATAGAATAAAAATAAAAAATAAAAACAATAATAATAAAAGGATTAGTAAAACAAAGTAGCATTAATTACTTCCATTAAAAAATTTAATTTGTTTTAAATTCTCCATTCCTCCCAACAAAACCTAAAGCCATTTAGGTTAATCCCCAGTAACTTATTTCTAATAGATTTATTATCAAATAAGATCACTATCCATTTAAATCTTGTCCTTTTGGCAATTCCGTTTATCAGTCTTCACCAAAGAAGCCATTAAAATTATTTAGTATAGTTCCTTAATACGGGTTTTCCAACATCTTCTTCTTTCCATCATATGTATCAAGCACCGAAGATGATCCTTTGAATTTGTTGAAGGGCTCTCTTCCAGAAATAGGTACTCTTCCAATCGCATCCCAGTTGTGATGTTTTCCTTATCCAGTTCCAGAATGGAAATCCCAACATTGCAAAATTTCCTGTCTACGTAGATGCTGAACCATTCAGTGGAACCTGAGTGGCTAATAGAATTTCATTCAGCTTTTGTGAGTCAGAGCTCACTTCATCAGAAGTGTATATTGATTAGGCCAAAGCACTTATATTCACACCAGAAAGGCGAAGGTAGATGTTACAAAGGGAGGACAGGTTAAAACAAAGATCCAGTCAAAAGAGTAATCAATTCACTCAGAATGGTTAGGGGGGCACTTACAGCTTTTAGACCAGCAAAGTAAGATCAATATAAAATCTACTGCACAATGAAATAAGTTAAGCAGATACAATACAAAGTTCCAAAAGACACTTACCCCATCTGTAAGAGGTGTGATGTGCAACGTGTTGGCACCTATAGTAAGTGAGGAATCCCAGGTCCTTTTTAAAACCTGGAGGAGAAATAGTTTTGAATTTATTAATGAATTCGGCAATCATGAATTGGATTATCCTTTTCAAGTTCTCTTGTATGAGAATTGTGACTTTTAGATCAGCAACAGAATGTCCTGGAAGATTAGCAGTGTAACCCTAAACAGAATTACACCCTTCTGAACTGATGGGTTTAGAAGGGTACAACTTTGTTTAGGATCGTACTGCCAAATGTTTCTGAATATTGTGTGATGTCAGATTTGTGTCCTTTTATTCTTTTTGCATTATATACAACAGGGTTATGTCCGAGGTAGCCACTAACAATAGGTTTGATTAATACAGCCTTGTTTATCACAATCAAACGGACTATTTTGTAATAACAGGCTATATGAAATAGTTACAGGTTTGGTCTCGGCACATACCTAATTCCAAACCAGGCCATAGAGTGTACATTAAAAAATAGAGTCAGGGACAGATAGGGGAGATTTCTCTACAAACCTGAAGGAAGCTCCTGGTTTGCTGAAAAATCTGATATAAATATACATAGTCCCCCAAAATAATACGGACAACAGCAATAGTTTTAAGAAAATAGTGCCCACTGAGACTGTGTTCTGACATCTCAGGGCTGTCTTGGGGGTTGCTAGGCAACCACACAACAATATTCTTCAGCCTTCCAAGCCTTGGTTTTTTTGCAGAAAAGCTGGGTGGGGGGGAAGCAGAGGTGGACTTGGAGACCAAAGCATCCCTGAAAAAGGTCCATTCCTCTCATGTCCTTAGGTGGAGGAGGACTCACCAGGGTCAGGCCCAGCAGCAACCACCAGAGAGACCCACTACCCATACAACCCAGTGCTGGCAACCACCATGCAATTTGGCCTGGGCAGATGGCGGTGCACACCACACAATTTGGCTCAGCCTGGCAGTGGCAGCAACCAGACAACTCAGCCCAGTGGTGGCCACTGTGCAACTTGGCCTGGCCCAGTTGGGCAGCAATAGCCACCATGCAACTTGGCCTAGCAGTGGTTGCCACTGCTCAAATTGGCTGAGCCTGGCCCAGTGGCAGCAGCCACACAGTGCAACTTGGCCAGACTTTTCTTTGGGAGAGGCTGTGTATGGGAGGGAAGGAGGGAAAGTTGAAAATGGGGAGACAGATAAAGGTAGCGTTGGCTAGTGTATTGGAAGGGAGAAAAGGAAGTAGCAAAAGGGGAGAGACAGGGAAGGGAAAGAGGAAATAGTGGGAAAGGGGGGGGGATACAGGGGGAAATGAGATGCCCCTACATATTCCTGCAGTTCCCCTGCTTGTAGATCTGTGTTCATGTTTCCATGGATCATGTTAATTGACAGATGCACATGTTTCTTACAGATTCTTGTAAGAAATGTTTCCTACTATTATGGAGAGAAAATGTGTTCTTCATTCCAAGACAGCATTACTCCATTTTTTTCCTGTGGCATTCTATCCCTATGCAGTGCTGTGTGAGGAGTTTGGGTGTATTGGTTGGGGAACTAAAACATTTTTAAGTGTTGGGATAAAATAGCGGACACACATCTTCATCCACGTCCTGCATATCAGTCTGTTCCACTTTCGGCAAAGAAATATGCACAAGGCCCTAAATCTTTAACAGAATCATGAGAACCACACATCACTACATCAACATGTACATAATAGGTCACACACTGGGGAATTAGTAATGCCATTATGTTGACAAAAAGAACTTGGTCTGATTGCCCCAGTCTAACAGTATATCTTCTGCAAAACAAATGATGTCACTCAGTAAGGAGCTGTCTTCCATTAGAATAAAACCCATTATAATTGCACAGTCTACCATTCAAATGAGGAATAGTATTTAGAGATGCAGGTCCAAGTTTTGCTGACCGCATTCACATGAATTTTCCTGTCATACAATTAAGGCTCCATGGAGAAGATTTCCGTTTTAAAATTCAGAAATTAACGTTTGTCTGGAGGTAAGCAGGAAGGTAGACAGACAAACAGATTGATTACATTCTACAGCTATTTGGGGGGAATAAGTGTTTTGCATTAAATAAGAGTTTTTTTAAAAAAAATCTGAATGTATCTATACATGATAAATTTGTAAGGCTCCTTTGAGTAACTCACCTGTGCTATGCCCGCTAATTTAGCCTTTCAGAGACTCCTGCTGGAATTGCAAACCTCTGAGCAACATCAAAGAACTGCCATTTAAAAATATAGTAAAACCTTGTCTGAGAAATGGTTCTTGTCTTAAACTTTAGATGTAGAAAAGAAATCCCTTCCATTAAATCACCTAAAGCATTTCTTCTTCTCAGACTTCTGAAAACTGAGCCCATCTCTAGAATAATGAAGCTGATCGTATACCTGTATACCTTCGTGTACATTGCTGTAGGCCCAATATTCTAAAAATATAAGGGGGTTAGATCCAGGCAGATGTGTCTGTGGGCACAAGGACTTCCACTCACAGAGCACCATTTTCCAAGCGTGAGGAGCATTCTGGGTGGGAAGAAGCAGGAAAATCGCACTTGGAAACATTAGTCTGGATCCAATCTAAAGTTAGTACAGCATCCACAACTGTGTTTCAGTGCATATGTCCTCCAACCACAATGTTTATGGCTTATTAGTAGGGTTGCCAGCTCCGGGTTGGGAAATAACTGGATATTTTTGGGGTGGAGCCTGAGGAGAGCAGGGTTTGGGGAGGCGCTTCAATGCCATAGAGTCCAATTGCCAAAGCGGCCATTTTCCCCAGGTGAATTGATCTCTATCAGCTGGAGATCAGTTGTAATAGCAGGAGATCTCCAGCCACCACCTGGAGGTTGGCAGCCCTACTTATTAACTGAAGAGTGTGGAGCGATTTAAAAGAATGAGTTTCACAGCAGCATCCCTTGACTTATGTTGCCTAGTGACCTTTGTGTCTGTGCTGCTTGCTTGGAATGGATCACACGCTAACTGGAAAAGATGTCTTATGAATGGGCACTGAAGATGTCTTATGAATGGGCACTGAAGCACGTTGAAGTAGTTCCGGGTTATTCTAAAGCTGCAGTCCAGAAACTGCTTACTTGCAGAACAGTTCTAAAATAGTGTTGTATGTTGGTAGAGTGTTGGGCTAGTACCAGGGTGACCCTGGTTCAAATCAACGCTTGCCATAAAAACTGTTGGTTGACCTTTGGCCAGGCAGTCTTTATCAGCCTAACCTACCTTGCAGAGTTGTTGTGAGGTTAAAACTGAGGAGGGGGTCCTTGTACATCACCCTGAAAGAAGGGCAAGATGAATATGCAATAAATAATCTTGTCCTGAATCCTATGCAGAGTAATTCCAGTCTAAGCTTATTTAACACTGTAACTTAGCATAGCATAGTATGACTAAAGATTGAAAGAAGATGTCTTTGGAACTGCTTTTGAATAAGTAGTTTACTCTGTACTTCACTTTGCTTTCCTGCAACTTTGAAGCCAATCTTTGGATTCATGAAAATATTATATATTTGCCAGACTTTGAAGATCAGAAGAATGGACGAATGATTCTGAAATAACACGAGGTTTTCTGTTCTTCCTTGCAAATCCTTCATGTTCCCAGTGCCTTATGAAAGAGTTTGTTAAATAATTCAGCTGACCCAAGAACTGGATGGGCAATATTCAGCAAAGGACTTTCAGTCCTACAGGAGCATTAAGGCACATTACCTCATGAGTTAATATGAACTTTGTGTCTTAGGAAGTAGGACAGTTCATGTCTCTCTAATGCAGCAGAGAGATTTCTTCCTAGCTCCGTTAACAGGAACCTCTTTTTCAATATTGAATATTGACCTATTCTTAGATATCACAGATATGGTGAATAATTTGTAATGTGGTTAAAGTATTTTTGCTTTTTGTTACACAGGCATGTAACCAGGACATAGATTTTTCATGCACCATTTTTTAAAAATCTGCATGCTCCATGCCATTATATATAACTTAAGTATCATAATAATAATACAAAGAAGTTTCACACTCGGTTTGCAGGGACAATTAGTCATTTTTGAATAATGTATTTGAAATATATACTTAGCTTGTTCACAGTGCTTGTTTTCTCTTGCAGTGTGCACATCCTATGATTAGGGTTGCCAACCTCCAGGTACTAGCTGGAGATCTCCTGCCATTACAACTGATCTCCAACTGATAGAGATCAGTTCCCCTGGAGAAAATGGTTGCTTTGGCCATTGGACTCTATGGCATTGAACTCCCTCCCCTCCCCAAACCCTGCCTTCCCCAGGCTCCACCCCAAAAACCTCCCACTGGTGGCAAAGAGGGACCTGGCAACCCTACCTATGATTGCTTCAGTGATTTGCACACAATTGAAAATGAACAACTTTTTAAAGTTGTTTGGCATCTGTGAAGTGGCGGCATTCAACATGGCCGCTTCCCAAGTCGATGTTGTTTGTGCGCACTCATAAGTAATGGGTCACTTGGATTATGTATGTCCAAGAGTCATTATAGGTAGTTGTGCATCATATGAAATCAACTATGCTAGAGTTAGTTGCATCTAGCCAACATTTACTTAGGCTGGTATATACTCACACTGTACTGGATCAAACTACAATTCTCAGGTGTGAGAATACAACATTTTTGTAAACAATTTATTTTCATTTTGCAAACCATAAAAATGAAGGTAAATACCTATCTCCCCTCTCCAGTCTTTATTAAAGCAACATATTTGTTGTAATATCAATACAGAACTTATCATTTCATATTTATTTTTTCCCATCTACCGGCTTTTTCTTCTGTAAAAGTAAATATTGGCCACCACTTCTCCATGAATTGGGAATACAGCATATTTAAGATCAGCTAAACTATGTATGCTATACTTTTCCATCTTTGTAGTTGATGACATTCATCAGCTGGCATCATTCATCATGCTAGGGCTGGCTAGAAATTACTGGTTTGAACTACAGTTCCTAGGTGGCAGTGCAAGAATGTGGAAATACCATGAATACAAACTAATTAATATGCTTGGCTTTGGGAGAGGCAGGGAGACAAAATGGGCAAATGGCCTATGGCCATTTATGCATGGGAGGTTTTGCCTTGGATTTGCTGCTTTCTATACGCACTGTTTCCCCATCTGAATTCTCAAAACTCTGCATGGGGATTTATTTTTGAGTTTTGAAAATTCGGATGGGAAAAATGTGCATCTACAGAGCAGCACATCCAAGGCAAAACCTCCCATGCATAAAAGGCCATAGAAACACTAGAGAGACAACCCATGCAGCTTCTGCCTTTCCACCTCATCCTACCCCAGTGGGATCAAGACAGTCTCTTTTGTTAGGTTTTTGGGATTTTTTTCCTGCTGGGTAGCTGGATGGTAAGAGGATACAGCCAGAAGAGAGCAGTGTGAAAACACGAAGTATTTGCAATCCAGACCCAAACATAAAGGCAAACGTTAGAACAGAGAGCTTTTGAGAAGGCAGAAAGACAAGCTATACACCAGTGGGACTGAAACGTCTGTTTTTATTGCATTAACTTTTTAACACAAATGTGGCAGATGAGAGACAGGAATGTGGAAGGCAGGTCGTAGTATGTGATCAAACTGCAGTCTAAACAGAGGATGCCAGAGTACCCTTGATTTTGAGCCATGTACCTAATTTGCACTGATATCCTCAACAAATTACTGTGTAAAGAAAAGTCTGCTTCTATTAACCACCTCCAGTGTGGTGGCTGCTGTGCATGCTGACTTCCAGCCATTGGGGTCTCATGCAGAAGTGGCTGTGTGAAAGCTGATGTCTTGTGCAGAACTCTGAGTGATTAGCTTTTTATAACCCCACTACAAGAGTGGATTTTTGAGTGCTGCCAGCAGTAGTGTAATAATAATAATAAAAAAACTAATGCATTGTGTGTGTCATGCCAGCTTTTTGAGTACGACCTCTCTGTATGGCAGGGGCAGCTATGTTGCAGAAGTCAGTAGATTTAGAAGCGTGTGCCTCTGTTTAGGATTAGAACTGTCGATTCCAACTTTGGAAAAACCAGGCACCCCTACTTTGGAATGCTGACTGAAAGCTGTAAACCCAAACATGCTGATCATGGTGTTGGCTTCTGGCCTGCAGCCACAACCCAACACATTCCTAGTCACAAGCAAGTCTCTCTGGCCTGGATCCAAAGAGCTCTGTAACTAGCAATTCATTCCCAGGGGAGCTCTGGTTTTGTCTTTTGGAGGAGGACCCCTCATGGCCCAGGGCGAACTTATTTTGAAAGAGGGAAACATTGAAACAGTTTAGAAGAGGGCATGGATGGAAGCCTGCCACATAAAGGCAAAAGAAGTAGAACATTTTCCTGGGCATGCACAAGGCCTTGGACATGCCTAAAGTAGCATTTTGGATTCTCGTCACTGTGTGTTCACAGGGATTTAAGAATGCTTAAGATTGCAGCTCTAATCCATTGATTGACCATCTTGATCTTGTAATGAAATCCACCCATTGAAGCATATACTCAGCATCACGCTCATTTTGTTTTCTTAACATGCAACCTTATGTGTCACATTAAAATGCAAGAAAACCTGACTTTCTTACCCACACAGATTAATAAAAACTATGTTTTTGCAACTAGTATTTTGATTTCTATAGAAAACCTAGCCAAGCTATGCAAAATTATTTTAAAAATCCAATTTGGAGTTGTAGAGAGAATAATATCATTGGCTCTTGTGACATTAGGTTTGTGTCATATGCCACATATGATTTCATTATTTGTTGCCTAATGGAAGCCCTAGTTAAAGGAAACTGTAGAACATCTGACTATAGAACGTCTTGTAACTTGTCACTGCCAGTTTTCTGTATGTCTTATATTTTTTGTCACTCAAGCTCCATTGAGACACTGCAACAATTAATAGTAAACGGGGTGGGGAGACATTTTTAATGGACCCCTTTCTGAGATCCTGTGTTAAAAAAAATGAAAAGTTCCCATGGGTGTAGCATAAGTTAGCTTTTTTCAGGAAAAAGAAAAGGAATGAATTACATTTTTCTTCTTGTCCTTTAAATGAATAGCATAGTTTGGGTGAAATTATCAGGCAATTGCATGCCTTTTATGCAGATAATGCTATTTGATGAAAGCGGTGTTTTGATCTGCTAAGGATAATACAGATCCAGGGTTGGATTCATTGGTAAGAGTAAAGCTGTCTTCTGTGATAACTTCATCTCAGCATGAGGTCAGACGGGGAAAACTGGGATGGGGGATTAAAAAATGACACAGTCGGAGCAGTATTCAGTTCCCTGCTGTGCTCCTGGCTGCACACTATAGCTTATGTTTCTGATCTGTTATGGTATTGTCTGCTTTTCTCTCCCAGAGCAGAAAGAGATTGCTTAAAACTTTTCTTTTTTCAGCTAGAGGGATTAGTTCAGTGCAGCTTTTTTAATTAAAGAAACTGTATCTTTTTCAAGGCAATTTAAGGCTGCAGTGGAAGGCCATCAGCATTCATAACTTAGTACCATTAACTATAACAAAGAGTTGCCATACCTTTTAAATTTTAAAATAGGAGCCAATCTGTAGAATTTTAGGATTCATAATTGCTCCTTACCCAAATAAGGAGGACTGAATGAATTTTTTGTCTGCAGCTAGCAGCTTCAGATATGGTACATCCCATTTAGCTAAGGTTCCTTTATTAAATCTCCATAATACAAGCAGAATATTTTAATTGTATAAATAAGTGACAACTGTTCTGAATATTTTTCTCCTTCATGCAAACTTTTAAGGAAAAATTCTGCTTATTAAAAGTGTACAGACATAACAAACACATGAAAAATTATGCAACATCAGGAAATATAATTTGAAATGAATTTGCAGCTCAATTTAACCAAGGTTAATAGCTGGAAACCTCAGATATTTCAAATAACATCCATATGGTGATCATTTTACAAAGCACACAGGGATGGTGCTTAGGTTGCAACATATACATTTCCAACTAAATTCCATGTCAGATCAATTAGAAACAGTTCTCCTGGACAGACAGAAACAGTATGTGTTGCCACTATACTGACAGAGTATAGACATGAAAGCAACAAGACTAACCATCCTACCTATTTTACAATAAAATCTGCAAAGAAATTAGGAATACAAATATGTATTAATCTTGCACTTAGCCAACTGCTATATAATCAGAAAAGTTTAGTCAGAATGGTATGTTTTGTGTAGGAATCAGCAAGTTGAAACTGGTGTGTTTCACAGTTTTTATACATGCTTGCTAGAGCAATCCTAAATAGAGTTATGCCTGTCTAAGCCCACTGACTTCAGTTTACTTAGAATGGTGTAACTCTGCATAAGATTGCTCTGGTAGTTCCTCAGGCATTGTGCTGGTGCCTGAATAAAGGGTTGATATGAATATTAGATTCCTCCCCCCGCCCCAAAAAAAGCATCCTTAGAAAAGAAGTTTTAAGCAGCTCTATAAGCATCTCCTGGCTACAACTTCAACCCTATTTTTTAAAATATAAACAAGGTAAAAATTAAATTGTAATACAAATCAGGTAAAAATTAAAAGATCATAACACGTATTTTAATTAGATGTATACCAAACTGATTCAATACTAATACGTATGTTATTAATTGTCATTAATATTACATCATAACTTGGAAAATGTTTTCATAATTGTTGTATGAAAACTGCTGTTAATTTTCTGAAATTAAATTCCACCCCAGATACACCTTTTTAAAAGCACAATGCATTGAGAAGTGGCTATACAATGTTTCCTTTTAGGTCATGGTCATGTCTACCTTAGTGAAAAATCTCTCTGAAGTACAATCTCTTACAATGTATAGGATTTTGTGTTTTTCCCCTGTAGATTAAAAAAAACACAGAAAAAAATCAACTGATTTTTGCAATTGTGATAGTTTGTTTTTAAACTCCAGACAATGAGAGTATATTAGGGATACCGGTATTTAAAAATTCCTCATTAATTTTTCCTGAGGAGACTTATCCAGAGAAACATTGTTAAGCGCTCTAGAGATATATAGTCTCTCCTTCAGTATACAGAAATATACAGTATAAAAGGATGGGGGGGGAGCAGGAATCTAAACAAAAAAAGTATAAAGGCTTTGGATGTTCAAAGGTTCTGAAATTTGTAAAGCATCCTGGCTTTAGCCACCAAAAACAGATTTTGTTGTGGTGGGGACATTTTTTGCATATGTTGGATTTGATTTTGGAGGTAGTGAATGCATCCCAGATACAACTTGTATTTTTTCATCCCACTGTCATAGGGTTTACAACAACCACTGAACCACAGTAGGGGGATATGAATCAATATATCTAATTCTAAACACTGTCCCATCTGTAGATATTTAAATCTGAACATTGGAGCCATAGATAGACAAGACGGATCTTTCTGCAAACCTGAGAAAAGCCAAAGGTTTGCAGGAAAAAATGAAATATTTTTAAAATTGGGGTTAACTCCCCCAAATAGAAGCAGCACCTGTAGCTTTTTAGAAACAAATGCTCTCAGTGGCCATTGATAGGCAACCACAACAATATTGCCAGCCTGCCATCCTTAGTTTCTATCAGTAAAAGACAGCAGGAGGACCCTTTCCAGGGTTGTTTTAGCTTTTGATGGAGGACTCATTGGGGCCAGGGGCCGCAACAACCACTGGGAAGCTTGCTACCATCTGACTTGCACAAGGCTAGCTGCTTCCTACTGTTCAAGGGCAGCTACTGCCCTTAAAAATCCAGTGTTGTGCAGTAGTTAAGAGTTCTGGACTAAGGGGGTTGATCCAACTTAGGTTGCCTCAGCATTGTCTCCAGACACGATACTCTCCATCACGGCTCCCATTCCCTGTACTGCCATGGAAATTCACTGGGTGACCTTGGGCCAGTTACGCATTTTCAGCCTATCTACCTCACAAGGCTGTTGTGAAAATAAAATGGACGAGAGAAGAATGCTGTAAGCTGTTTTGGGTCCTGATTGTGCAGTAAGGTAGAGTATCAATTAAGCAAATAATAAGCATAGCTGAAGACAGGGAGTAGATAAAAGGTGAGTTGGTGAGTGGGAAGGAGAAAAAAACAGTGTGGGGAAGGGGATGCAAGGGGAAGTAAGGTGCCCTCCGCATGTCTTGTAGGTTCCCCACCACATATATGGGCCCAATCCACTGGCTGGCACCATGCAACTGGGTCCAGCCCTGTGGTGGGCATCATAAAACAGCAAGGACTGCACAGATTATTCTAGGGAGAGGCTGAGGGGAAGGAAAGCTCTAAAGGCAGGGGGGCAGATAAAGGTGGGTTGGCTGGTGGGGGAGATGAGAGAAGGAAGCAGGCAAAGGGGAGATGCTATGGGGGCTTTCAGAGAAAGGAAAGAGGAAATTATGGGGGAGGGGGAAATAGATGGCCCCCCACACGTGCTTAGGTTCCCTCACTTATTTTTACAAACTTTGTTTATCCATCTTCGTATAATAGGGATTACAAGTAATTATCTAACTTTACAAGATCTGACAACAAGTGGATCAGCTTGAAGATGCCATTCTATTTAAGTTAAATTGTGTCTTAAATTCTACTGAAAAGATCCACTGATGGAGTGTAGCCTTCTTGCCTCCCTTTTCTTGCCACAACCCAGAATGCCCTTTTAAATGCTGCTCCTGGGGATATAGGAGCCCCCCCCCCATTGAACAATATGAAGGGGAAACTGGAGGTCTACTGGCAATCTCCAAAAAATCCTCCCCCATCAGTGGAAACCTTCCGCAGATCCAATGTATATGTGACTACTGAAGCACCCAATTTATTATTTATTAGTATGGTTTTGCCTTAATATATGTATTCAACTCAAGTATTTTTAGAAGGGGTGGAGCCAGCCAGCTTTTTCACTCAATCTTACCTAATTCTCCTATTTACTACAGCCCACATTCCATATTCTTTTGTCCATGCAAGCCCCATGATTCCCAGGTTAGCTTTTTTGGCGGTCTTTCCTTTTTCAACACTAGAAGAGTTGGTTGGATCGAACCAAAAGTGTGTAGCTATATGCGTCTTTTTTGAGGACACTGTACTATGCTTGTTTTACAATGGGTTCATATATTTGGAAGCTGCTGCCATTCATGGCATCCTATGAATGCATACATTTAATGATGAAGGAAAGGTATAGATATTCTAGGGAGGGAAATGTTTCAAAAAGAACAGTAGTGCAAATATGTCTATTATTTCTAAAGTCACTTTATTAATTTAAAGTAACTTGGATTTTAAGGGCCAGATACTCAAGTGCTCCTCTAGGCATATGGAGTCGAGCGTGGCTCTTGTCCATCCAAAACAGACAGGTTGTATCTATCCAGTGCTGCATTATCTGACAAAACATTTTTTGCACTTCACAGACATTAAACCACTACCTCATTATCAGCACGAATAACGTTTCATGTAGAGGAGTGTTAGGTGACTGAGATGCTTCTAAACAGCCGGAGTAATGACAGTAATGTAGATGTGGAAATGTGTCATTCTGAATTTGTTTTCAAAAGTAACCTCTGAGGAGAGCTCAGATTTTCAGTTAATAGGAATGAAAGGAGGAGGGTGACAGGTTCAAAGATCGACATTGTGTAAGATTGAAACACCCAACTTTATTTTACTCAGTCTGAAACCCTGCTTGCTGTCCTTGGGAACCTTATTTGACTAGTGATTTTTAATTTTGAAATTATTATTTTGAAGTTAGCAATTGTATAAGAATGAAGTGTTACCAGATTACAAAACAATACAACCTTTGAAGCATCTAACACGGAAATGCCAGCATCTTCCCACACATATACACATATTAATGTGCAAACCTATAGGGGGGATATGTCATATGTGAGGTAATTAAATCTTTTTTCAAAGCGCACTGTGATCACTGCTAATTACTGCAGCCTGCTCAATAAATGATTATGTGGTACAAAATCTAGCAAGTTGTTTGGGTTGACAGCAGCCAGGCTGAGACGAAGAGGAGCATTTGGGATCTTTCCCGCTTCCCAGCTCTGTGAAGACTCTGTCAAGTTGGCTCTTTTATGAGCCAATAGTAAAGAGGGTCAGTGACTGGGTGAAACTAAAGTACCTCACTTCCACCAGAGGTTAACCTCTTATACAGCATTGGTTTATGCTGTGGAACACAAACTAATGTAGCAGAAATACATGACCCCCATTTAAAGGTTGATTTGTATGATCATCAGTACATTCAGTGGTTCCAGAATAGATATATGTAGGACCCTAGCTTGCCTTAATGAAGGTAATTAAGACATATTTCCCACTGCAGACAGCTATTGAATTTTATGGCTGTGTCAATGATCAGAATATTTGTTGTACAGTTTTACCATAATTCAGCTGCCAAGCAAACCGCCCAATTCTCAACATATTTAATCAGAAGTAAGTCCTCCTTTATGGGTTTATTCTCTAGCAAGTATGCCTAGGATTACAACTTGAATTCTTCAGAGTGTAGACATATTTTCATGTCTGGTTGGCTGGTTACTTTTTAACTTTGATGATGGTTTGGCTTATCAAGTTCAGTTTGTAGTAAGCGGAACATCTCAGCACCCTGAGATTTACCAAGGCAATTCTGCTCTGCTTGAAGTCAACAGCAAAATCTTCTGCTATTTTACTGGAGCAGGGTTACAAACTATGTGTCTAGCTCACTAATGAGTTTCTCACATTTTAGAATTCATTTTAAGTGAAGTGTTTGTATTTAAAGCAATTTTCCCCCAATTGAACTAGCTTAAATCTAAGTACTTAGGTTTCAGGAGTTTATGGATTAGTCCACTTTGTTGGTTCTTCTCTTATCAGCTGTGACTGGGGTTGTAAACATTCTTTCCCATTCAATGTTGAACATTCAAGTGGCCCCCCATTCTCTCTCTCCACACACACACACACCCTCTGAGTAGCGGATAGAGGGATCTAGGTTTCTTTTCTGATTGTTTTCCTAGAATTTGAGCTCCAAGCAAAGGAGGGGGAGGCCCGTCAACAGCACCTATTTTGCTCGTTGTAAGATCTTCTGGCAGCCTGACTTTTCAGCTGTTGGGAACTTTCCTGTCGTTAGGTATCAACGGATACCCACACTGTCTCACGTTTTTTTAAAAAGTAACACTAAAGTACAATTAGAAAGTGTGCGTGTGTTTGGGGGGGGGTTATGTTTGGAGAGGCTTTGAGAAACCTGATACCAGGCTGATCTGCAGGAATGCTCTCAGACAGGACTGGCAAACATGCCCAGAGACGGAGAGGGTAAAAGGCGAGTTGGGGGGGGGGACTCAACTCTGCTATATTTTCCAAAGGAAGTCCTAAATAGCTGTTAACTCTGATCCAGCTCGGGATGAAAACCATGAAGCTAATTGTACCAAGAACAAATGGGAATTGTAACTGTCACATTATGGTTAGCCAATAAGATTGATGGAGCAACTGAAACAAGCTTTCGCTCCCCCTTCTCTCCCTCTCTTTCTCCTTTTTTGCTGTGCTTTATCCTTATCCACAGTAATGCACATCGCCTGCTTTCTCGTCCCCACCCAGGCCATCTCTTATCTAACTGTTCTCAACCGCAATCTTGACGCATACCCCCAAAGCAAACTTAGTGGTTAGAAACAATTTCCTCCGACCCAGAGTTGTATTTCAATGCCATTTGACAAGCGATGGGGATTCGTTGCAGGCACTCCAGTACCTTTAGAAACACACACACAGCAGCCAGCCCAGCGCTGCACCACTTTCAAGTGCGCTCAGAGGAAGGAACATTAACAGGCACATCAAAAAGGACACATTAGGGCAATTTTACAAGTCTGGCGAGTGCAGGCCGGTGCAGGGGATTTTCCTCACCTCCCCATTTCATGAGTCGCGGCCAGCAGGCAGGAGCCAGAATGTCTTGTTGTCGAAGGCGCAATCCTGCCGTTTGCTTTCCATTATCCCCTTGGATGGGGGGGGGGGGCTGGGAGGCTTATGGCCATTGGAGCACTCTAACATGTGCAACTCCCTCCACACACACCAATCTGGAACTACAAAATAAAAGTTTATTAGTGCAAAAGAGGGTCTTAATGTATAAGCTGGACTGCACGGCTTCTTTATTATTACTATTACTATTATTTTAAGTTTAGTCACGTCCTGTGGCAGCCTTTGGAAAGCTACGAGGACATTAGCCAGCTCAGATTTGAAAGGGACGTGACTTAACGCACTTCAAATTAGCTTAAAGGCTAAAGCGTAATTAAACTGCGGTAAGCTTCATCCTCCAGGATTCAGCTTACCCCTATGATCCTAAAGGCATTACTTGAAAGCAAGCCCCTTTGGTTCCAAGAAGGCTTCCGCAGGTCGGCGGGTGGGATGCCCCCGCAGGGTTTCAATCTAGGGTTTCAATCTGTATTTTTTAAAGACGTAAATGTAGCCTGTGGACTTGAAGCAACGAGGCTGGAGAGGGCAGATCTCTTGGAAGGGACAGTGTTCCTTCACACCTGAGTGTTGCTGCATCCTGTCTGTCCGTCGTCCCCCCCTTCCCCCGCAAGTCTGGCCCTTTGTGTCTTTTCCACCTCCAGCATGGTGTGGAGAGCCAGCATGGTGTAGTGGTTAAGAGCGGTGGTTTGGAGCAGTAGACTCTGATCTGGAGAACTGGGTTTGATTCCCCACTCCTCCACATAAGCGGCAGAGGCTAATCTGGTGAACTGGGTTTGTTTCCCCACTCCTACACATGAAGCCAGCTGGGTGACCTTGGGCTAGTCACACTCTCTCAGTCCCACCTACCTCACAGGGTGTCTGTTGTGGGGAGGGGAAGGAGATTGTAAGCCGGTTTGATTAAACCAACTGTTCTTCTTCATACAAGTGATAAAAAGACCTCTGGTCTTCTTGCTCCTCCAGTTATTTGGGGAGGGGCTTTGGCTCAGTGAGCATTTGCTTGGCATGCAGAAGGTCCCAGGTTCAATACCCATCATCTCCACTTAAGGGACTAGGCAGGTAGGTGATGTGAAAGACCCCTGCCTGAGACCATGCCGGTCTGAATCGACAATACTGACTTTGATGGGCCAAGGGTCTGATTCAGTATATGGCAGCTCCATGTGTTCAAACGTTGGCCCTTTATGCAGGGGAGGTTTTGCCTTGGGTTTGCCACTCTTTAGATGCACATTTTCCCCATCCAAATTCTCAGAACTCAACAATAAGCCCCCATGCAGAGCTTTGAGAATTTGGATAGGTAAAATGTACATCTAAAGAGTGGCAAACCCAAGGCAAAACCTCCCCTGCATAAATGGCCGTAGTCTCTCCCCCTCCCATCTAAAGGGAACCTTTCCCTGCCCCGTGTGCTTGCGTGGCAGTCCCCCCCCCCTTTCCCACGTTGGGACCCAGCTTTCCTTAGGCCAGGGGCCAGGGTTTGGCTCCACCAAAGGGCAGGCGTTTGTGTGTGTGTGTGTGTGTGTGTGTGGGAAGGGGGGTGGGCTTCTGGCTTGCGGGCCAGCCCTTTGCGCCCCGGCTGCTGCCGAAGCTGGGAAGGAGAGACCCAGGAAGGCAGCGAGGGTGCCGCCAGGAGCTCTCGCCAAGTTTCTTCCCCTGCAAGTTGCGCCGCTCTTGCCCAGTCCTAGCTTGGAGAGCCATACCCACCCAACCAACAGGCAACCCTGCAGCTACACCCGGGCCGTGGCTGTTTGGGCTTCTCGAGTAGGGCTACTGTGGAGGCTTGGGGGGGGGGCGCCTTTCCTTTAAGACAGAGGGTGTTTACATGGTTTGAACAAGGCTTCTGGAACCGGAGGGGTAGCAGAGCGACTGGAAGGAACAGCCATTCTTCTGGTAAGAACTAACCGAGCCAGGCAGGAAAATCCCAAGAACACTTTCCTGGAAGTAAGCCCCCACTCAATAGCCCTGAGTCGGATTCTGAGAAGATCGGTTCGCTAAGCCACCAACGATGAGCTCTAACGTTTTGCATTGGGGGGGGGGGGGGCTTCTTCATCGGCACAGTTTCCCGCCGCCTCCTACTTTTCTCGGCAACGTCCGGCCAGACGAAGAGTTCTGTGGAACTCGAAAGCCCGTTGCAGTGCCTCGTAATTCTCGCCTGGTCCTAACAAGGTAGATGGAGACTCTGTTCTCCTTAGCGCTTGAGTCGCGGGCTCTTCCCAAGTTGGTTTTCAAGTCTGGGAAGTCCGAAGAAAGCCAAGGCCAGGGTCGACTTTCTGCGTTATTAAATTGGGAAAGAAAAGCAGGAAAGGTAGAAGGACGTCAGGGAGAAAATCCCGCCCTGTGTGGCACGGGAGGCAACTTTTGGCAGGCTCACGCCGCAGTAAGTTCCACATTCAGTGCCACGCAATGGGGCTTACTCTCAGGAAAGTGTGCTTGGGCTTGCACTGATACTCCCTAGTAAAGGCTAGAGAGAAAAGGAGACCAAAGTCTAAGCATTGCAACTACTGGGACGGAAGAGAGAAAACAGAGAAGTGCGCGCACCATTGGAGTACAGGTGGCATGTTTACACGAGGTTTCCTGCTCGCCGCGAAGGGCGTCTCCTGCTATTGATACACATGGGAGGTTTTGCCTTGGGTTTGCCACTCTTTAGATGCACTCCCCCCTCTCTATATTCTCAAAACTCAACAATAAGCCCCCCCTGCAGAGTCCTGAGAATTCGGATGGGGGAAATGTGCATCCAGAGTGGTAAATCCAATGCCAAACCTTCCATGATCTGTGCTCCGCCAAGGGCTGCCCCCCTTGCTTAGTTTGGAGCGGGCTGTTTGCCCGGGGCCAAAACACCTGGCGCGGGGGCGTGCATTGATGCACGGGAGGTTTCGCCTTGGATCGGCCGCTCTCTAGGCGCACATTTCCCCCATCCGAATTCTCTAAACTCTGCATGGGATTGGGGGGGGGGGCTTATGGTTGAGTTTTGAGATTTCGGATGGGGGAAACGTGCACCAAGAGAGCGGCCAGTCCAAGGCGAAACCTCCGTGCATCAATGGTCCAATGGAAGAGCGTCCGCGGCGCCCAAGCGGCCTCTCGCCGAAGTTTCGGATTGGCCCCCAAACCCTCGAGTTACTCGGGGAAAGAGGGGGTGAGTAAGTGGGTGGGTGACTGCCAGGTTTACGACGCTACCCATCCAGATCCTAAACTGGGCAGGGACTTCCGCCGAGCTGGCGAGGGTTTACTCTCACGTAATCCCGATTATTAGGCGGGTTTAATTACAGCCCTCGGCTCAGCTTCGTCGTCACTCTCTCCCGCAGCCCACCCCCTCGCTTCAAGTGACTCAGCTGACCTAACGCGCCAACGACGACGAGGAGCCAAATAAATCCTTAAAAAGAAAAAAAAGCACCCCGGACCTGAAAAACACGACGTCCTTCCCTAGCTGGGCTGCCCCCCTCCCCCGTCGTATTGCTAAGGCGCCCCTAAGAGTCACGCGCCCGCATTGAATGTATTGATCATCTCTCCGCCCCTGGAGGAATACGGATCGAAACCGAGCCGTCCGGTGTGTCCCGGCGGCGAGCGGTGCGGTGCGCCGGGGCCCCGCTCCTTTCCCTCGCTCGCCGGCGCCTCTGGGCGCATGCATAATGAGCCCCGTGCAAGTTCATTAGTGTTTGCAATCAGCGGCGCGCAGACAACCCTCATCAGGGCAGAAAGCCGCGAAGAGCCATTCATCAGCAGTGAAGTGTTGTTTCACGGCTGACCCCTAAATCATGGCACTAGTGGTAGATGCACTGATTGGACGCAGCATGGGAGCCTCGGCACGTTGCATTAACCAACAGAGGCGGTGAGGAAGAGGGAGAGAGAGGGGGGAAAAGGGGGGCGAGGCGAAGGTGGTTCAGTCCATCTGACAACGGAAGGCGGCGAAAGGGACGCCTGGGTGGCGAGAGCGCGGCGGAGGAGAGCGGCCGCCAGCTCGCCCGATGCCGGAGCAAAGGAGCCGGGGATTATAAATGGCCAGACCCGTCCCCCGGTGCCGGCCGGGTGGTTCTCCCCGCGCTTTATGGTAGGCGCCTCTCTCTCGTCTCCCCTCCCATCCCTGGCAAGAGGAGGCAGGAGCTAAAGCGGCTTCTGCTCGCCGCCGCCGAGCCGACTCGTCCTTTGGGGTTCTCCCCCCCCACTTTCTACAATTAGACCCTCCCGGCTGCCTTTGCCCCTCCTCCTCTCCCCCCCCCCATCCCTTGGCATTTTATGGTGGGGTCCTCTCTCCCGCTTTGCTCTGCTGCAGAAAGGGTGCCCGAAAATTAATAATAAACTCCCCGCGCGCGCTCCTCGCCAAGGAGAGAGCGCAGCAGCCAAGAAAGTGAACTCCTCGGGGCTGGCCGCCTCCTCTCTCTTCTCTCTCCCCCCCCCCCCCTCGACCAGGAAAGGAGCTTGTAACACTTCCCCCCCCTCTCCTCCTCCTGTCCCACCCCCCCCCCCAGCGATTTTGGTTGTTGTTGTTGTCGGCCAAGTGCGCGGCGCCCGGAGCTGCTGCTGCTCTTCTCGGCGCTGCTGGGCTAACTGAGGAGGAGGAGGAGGAGGAAGAGAGTCCGAAGCTGAGGCGCCCAGGGTAAGTGGCTTCGTTTCGCGCTCTGTGGCCGGTCCTAGCGCCTGCGGCTGAGACTGAAAGTGGCGGAGGGTTGCTGTTTCTTTTTTGGGGGGGGGGGTTGAACCTGGACGGGGGTGGTTCATGTTTCTCTCCCCCCCCCCTTTCCCCCGACTGTCTGCTGAGAAAAGTCTTTGGCTTCAAACCCCGACCTTCCTCCGCTCTTTCTGTCCTTTCAGTCGATTGGAAACTTTTCGGGGCGTGCGTGCGTGCTCTTCTCCGCTTTCGCCCTCTCTCGCTCTTTGTGCCGGCAGCCGCTGGTGCCTGGCTCCCAGAGGGGAGAGGGGAGAGAAGCAGGGGCGGGTTGGGGGAGCCGGGGGAGGGGGGGATGCCTCCCTTCCTCCCTCCCTCCCTCCCCGGTGATGGTACCAAGCGTGTCCTGTGGAAACGATGCTGTCTCCGCTGCTAAGGATAGCCTGAGCCGAGGAAAGGAGAGGAGGGCGAGCGAGGGGGGCGCGGGGGGCAGGTGCGTGTTTGTGCGTAGTTCTCCAACTTGAGATCCCCAACTCTTGGAGTGCGGCGCGACCGCAGAGCCTCGCAGGTTGGCAGGCGCGGTGTCGTTTGCTTGTGCCGGCATCCCTTCCGTTCGCTGGGCTGGCCTCTTCAGATTCAGCAGGTTGCGCTTGGCTGATTTATCGACCTTTTGCGGCCACGCAAAGTGTACGGAGGCATTGCTTCACCGAAAGATTTGCCTCCTATAGCAAATGTCCAGTCCTTCCCTCTGGTTAAACATTTTTTTTTGGGGGGGGGGGGCTAATTGCAATAACAGAAATTTATTTCTTCTTCTTCTTTTGAAGACATAGGACCCTAATTTGTAAGTTTAATGGAAGCTGAAGGACTGTAAAAGTCTGTCCCGGCATAACCTGGTAGACTTCTGTACGGTTTGTGTTAAGTGTGCTGTGATATGTTAAGGCCCTTTCTTTTCTGTACTTCTGACAGTGTATTTCACAAACCTTTGTAGGCAGTGAGAGAATCCACTGGGTGGTCTGTTCACTGTGGAAGTAGACCTCCAGACTTTGCCTAGTTTTTCTGTTACTCTGCAAAAGAAAGGAAAGAACACATCTGAACCACTGTTTTTGATTTATGCTAAAAACTGTAGAAAACAAATGCATGTTGACTGAAAGACTAGATGTTAGTGGATTTTTTTATTTCTCAGCAAAAATGCATACATTGTGTGCAGAAAGTTATTCCTTTTTTTGCATTATGCAATCTAAACAGTGTTATAATAACTTTAAAATTAATACAAAACAAAAGAATCAAGGTTTTGTGTTACCAGTGTAGACATAATGCCAATGCTGTGGTCACACTGTGATGAGGCATTTTTTTTTTGAGACATAGAATTTTTGTGTGTTTGTATCTGCTGAGATACTAGGCATCTTACTGGAAGCATATCCTATTGATTTATATGGAACTTGTTTCCCTGAAATATTTTTATAATTGTTGACACTATATTATTTATTTATTTAAAGACTTATAGATTCTTACATTATTGTGTTCTTGAGGTACATCACTGTATTTACACCCCATAGTAAGCACAAAAATAGTGTTAGGTTACCATAGGAACTCTTGACCACATGCTCAGAGCCTATGTAATTACCTAGGTAATTTTATGAATACTGTTACGAACACTGCTATTTCTGTTATAGCAGACATCCTAGGTGATATATTTGATAGTCCACATCCACTCCTTCGGGAGACTGTGGCTACTGGATCTACGACAATGGAGACCCAATGGAATGGCAGTTGGCTTAAATAGGCTTAATTACGGGGTAGATTAAGTTGTAGCTTTCATAAATTATCAAAATGAAAGTGTCTTCTAGGTGCTATGTTAAATTTCCTTGGGAAGGGAATAAATATTTCCTTGCATCTGAAGGAATGGAATAAGTGGGGTACTCTGGAGCTAGTGATAGAAGAAGTTGGATGTGAATGTCCTGAAGAAAGTCTTCTATGCGCCAGGGAGAATGCTGCAATCACAGTCTAATTCAGTTACTAGTTTCACACTATTACTTCATCTAAGCTCTTTTATGCAAATAACAGTTACTTGTAGCTCAAAGACCAATAACATAGTACCACTTTGAACAAAATGAAACTAAAGCATGAAACCACTATGTATTTTTTAACAATATACACATTAAAAGAAATAGTACAAGTATCAACTGGATTTCTGGACACTAGATGTAGTACCATCTCTGACAGAATTGATGTATAGTGAAGTTTCATATCCTTGAAAAAATATTGGGAAATAAATGCGTCAAAATTTAGCACCCTTATGCATCGCATTATTTTTCCTGCTCTTAGCCCAAACCAAAATCCCAGTAGTGTCAATGAACTACTTATAGTGGTTTAAATGACCTTTGGATTAAATATGATAAATGTAGAGAGCTCACCATTCCTGGAAGCATCAGGCCTTATATAAGAGGAGTAGGTAGTTCACGGAGGAAAATTATGGCGGTGGTTTGTACCAAAGTTATGTTTCTTGCATCCATCACTAAGGTATAAAATTACACTTCAAAAAAACTGAGTGAAGATGCTGTCTTTAAATCTCTTAATATCAAGTAATCCCATTGATTTAAGCAGAACTGTAATGGAATAGGTCCTTTTCATATTATGGCGGAATAATATCAAGATCTTTTTTAAGGTCTTTCTGCAACCAACCATTACATCTGTTTTTGGAAGTAGGTAGATTGGTAGCTATATGTTAAGACTTAATTTAAATGAGATGGAAAATGAATAATTTTCATAGAACTGTGTTTAAAGGTGGTTTTTTTTTTAAATGGTTATGTGTTTATGTATGTGGGTTGTTGTTTTAACAGGTATAGCTATATTGAGGATCTTAACATTTGTTATGCAGAACACAGACCTTCTGCTACTTGATTGTGTTGAAGCTGTTTGTTTGAAGAGAGCTCTACCATGTCATGTGTTTGATATACTGAAAGAGACATGCTCTCTCTTTTCCAAATAACTGCTGTAAATGGGAGGCTGCAGTTATATTTCTCATTCTTTTAGCTTGAAAGTGGCAAGTGACATACTTACAGTGCCAGAATTTTAGCTTTATCAATATAAAGCTACACCATTTTGGTGTAAAAATTATCATTTTATGTTATTTTCTCCAGTTACCTGTTCGTATGAACTTGGTATTGTCAGTTATCAGTATTTAAGCAAATGGTTTTTGAAAGTTACATTAAAAAAATCACTACACAATAGAAGCCTGCAACCTTTTTTGTTTTTGTTTTTGTTACTTGATTATGTCTTATAAAACTTGATTTATTTCATACTTTCTTCATAGCAGACGTTACCACTATGAAGCTTTTCTGATAATTGAGATTAATGTTTCTGAGCAAAGTAGTGGTTTGGAGGTCTGCATTCATTTTGAGTGCTGTTCTAATCAATTTTAGATACAGCATTTCACAATGTATCAGTCTGCATCCAAACCTGCCTTATTATGTAGAATTAACTTGTTGATGATTGATAGCAGCAGTGCTGCTTCTTGAGAAGTCATTTGTTTCAAAACAAGTGTTAGGGGTTCTAAGTTTTTTCAGAGAGCTGGGTCACACAACCCCGACCTCCCTGTGGCCTGAATGAAGCTTGCTGGAAGAGCTAGAGAGGAAACAAGACTCTCTTTGAAAAAGTTAACACATGTATATGTTTAACATTTGTATTTAACCTACAGAATAAGAGAGAGTTGTTCCTTTATTTGAACCCAGAAATAATAGACTTAGGAGAAATTTCTGAACATATTTTTCCAGTTTGCATTTTCAAAAATTTCCGGTTTGCATTTCCAATAATTATTTTTTTTTATAAAAAGCTATCTTAAGAGTTTAATTACCTTGATTTCCATACGTAAGTTGATAATTGCAGTAGCACTTCATTGCATGGTATTACAAATTACTTTGAAAATGGAAGGTTAACTTAGATGCAGGTATTTTTTTTAATTTTCTAAACACAGTACGGATAGTGGATGTGCTAAACTCCTGCTGTGAAATTTGCATACTGTCTTCTGTCTTTCCCTGTCTTAGCTCTGTCAGTATTTTTTTCTAGACAAAAAGTAAATGTTCATATTTTACCGTGGGTGTAATACATAAACACACTTAATTAAAAGTACTATTTTTGCAAGAAGAACTGAAACTCATAAGTATTTTTTAAGTAAAATATTTCACTTCCAAGTAGAACAAGGGGCATAAAACTGCGCTTTAATTTGGTAATGTCAACTGAGTACAGATATTTTCAGAAGTGTCGTTTGACTCAATCATGAAAATTCCTAAGTTGTACAATTCTTGCTGAAGAACGTAGCATTCTGTCCAACTTTATAAAAGAGGAGTGTGTTCTATAGATCTGTAGCATTGCTTTGTTTCTGTCTGTGTTTATACTGTACATTGTTACTGGAGTGGGTGCACTTGAATCCCTTATGGTTCTTTCTTTAAATGTGCATGAAAATATTTAGTCTTTCTGTAAACAAAACTCTCAGTATGAGAATGATTTTCTTTACACAAAACATTAATATTAGTAGAAAACCTTTATCTTTTAATCTCTCTTTCTCTCATGTAAATTTAAATTGATTCAGAACAGAATTATGATAGTGCTTAGTTGCTGAGTGAGTTCATGCTAAGGTAAAGGAGTAAGGAATATTTATTACTATTATGTATATTTGTTATGAACTCTGCAGACAAGGCAGGTTGATGGCTTAGTTTAAAATATTGTGAACTACTTTCATGTAATACAGTTCATCAGTGCTAATATACTTTTAGTTTGAAGAATTTGTAGGTATTAATTTTCAAGCTGAGCTTGAAATAAAAAAAAGGCAAGTGATTGGAAGAGCTTGGACTAAATACTATGAACTTCCTATCCAGCCGCCTTGATCATCGAAGGACCAGATATAATAAATTTTTGAATTTCTTTGGATTACAGTGTATATATTTGAAAATATTACTACATGTTGTAGCATATTTTGATCGATATAATGTGGCACGCTAAACTTGCTTCCATAAATGAGAAAGAAAGCACTATATAGAAAGTTCACGTTCCAAGTCAAAACCGTTCCCTTCTGTGATAGACCCAAGGCAAAAACATCAGTTTTAAAAGGTTCCCTTTAACAATGCTATTTTGTAAAGCAACAGAGTGCTCTTTCTTAGCTATGACATACCTATTCTTGCACAATTTGCAGTCTGTACAGTATCCCCCCCACTTCCATCCTTCTATGCTTGAATCTGAAGAGAAAATTTTAACTCCTGGAAGCAAACATGCATTATTCTGATATTTTATGGGGAAAGTTATATGAATCATATTCTGTTAGCACAGATGGAGGGAAGAGTTGCACTGGCATAGTTCCCATTGGATGCAATAGGTCTAGGCTAGTGACATAACAGTGGTTGATTGTGCTATAACATTTCTGAATATTTTAAGGCTACCAAAAAAAAAAAGAACAGGATACCATACAGTAACTCAGTGTTCAATTAAAATTACTCTAAGATGCCCATGTTAGTTCATTGGGGTGAAAGTGTTTTGTGCACACGTACTCAAAGCTGTGTGTGTAAACTACTACCGTTTTCTGTTTTATTGTAGATTAACAAATAGCCATACTAAAATATGAATATACAGTACTCACAGGTATATTTCCCCAAAAATTATTGGGGGTGAGATAACCATTGTTGTTTTTAGGGCCGATAGCGTAAACAAGCTTTATAGAAAATAAGCCCCACTGAATTTAATGAGTGTTGTTGTTTGGGATTTTGCAAGTAAGTTCAATCACAATTGATGGAATTCCCACATAGTGAATGCAATAAAGTGTTTAAATTCCCATTGATTTTTTAAAAACGGGAATTGAGAATGGTAAACTGTGTAGGACCGTAGCCACATGTGACTAGAAATAGACTGTTATGGCACAGCTGGAATGTAACAAATCATTGTTTTGCTTTGTACAATAAAGTTGTGTCTGACAATCACAAATTCTTTTAAAGAAAGGAGCATTGCATTTCATTCCAGGTTTGACATGTCCTTTCCCCTTGAGAAAACTGCCATGGCCTGTACCTGTCAATAGTTTTTACAAGTTGGTTATCTTCTGATAGTAAAAAGTAAAAATTCTTCTGATCAAAATTTTGTAAAATAATTCAGATGGGAATTATTTGGGGGCCTAAAACTGAAAGTTAGTGTAACATGGTGGTTAACAATGAGTGGTGGGTTATCAAGTTCTTGGTTCAACACTGAGCTTAGCCAGTTACTGTACTACAGGAATGGTGCATTGGCACTGGGAAGCCAGTACTTTCTAGCAGAGCCTACTAACGCCGGCAGGGTGGTCCCCTCAGACTTTCATATGAGTTCTTTAACCTGGTTTGGTTTCTGAAGGCAAACAGATTTTTTGTATGGTTTCATATATCCAGACGGTAAAACATACTTTGACTTCTTGAAGTTTCATACACCTTAAGGATAAAATGCTGTCCTCCAATGTTAACAAAACATTAATCTAGGTTTTCCAAAACCTGTTTTGATCCCAGTGTATTGTTGTTGTTGCCCTTTAGCATTAGAAAATCTATTTGCCTTCAGTAGTCAAAGCGGGCGTAAAAGGGGCATTGGAATAAATGGAAAAAGCCAGCAAGTTGGTGGTGGGAAGTGCCGTCAAATCGCAGTTGACTTATGACAACCCTGTAGGGTTTTCAAGGCAAGAGACATTCAGAGGTCTCTGCATAGCGACTCTGCCTTGCTCTTAACTTCCTTGGTGGTCTCCCATCTAAATACTAGCAAGGGTCAACCCTGCTTAGTTAAGATCAGCTGAGTTTGAGCTAGCCTGGGCCATCCAGGTCAGGGCGACAGCAAGTTAGCTGTGTTTTGTTGGGGAGGGTATTGTTTGGATTTTCTGCCTCCGAAGCCAAAGGGCTGTGTGCAGGTCCTGATTGAGGGGAATACGTATGAAGTGTCCTGACTAGTGCTTAAAAGAGTGTAAGATAACTTCACCATAAGTAACCGCTTTTATTCAAATTTTTGAACCAAAAATGTTTTGGGTTGAGGTCTAATACTTGCTTTTTAAAATCAATACAATAATTGTCTTTGTGTTATGCACCATGGAAAACTGTATTTTGCTTTTTCAATGAAATTGACTGGACTTTATCTACAGATGTTAGTATATTCTAGTTAATCTGAAGTAACTGACAAAACTAATGACACAGACTTCAGCAGTAACTGTTTTTCCTTGAGTATATTAACTAATGAGAGTAGGTTTAAACACTGGAAAAACAAAACAAGAGCCTGTGTCACTAATTCTCCAAATAGATGCATTTACCATCACACATGGTATACACTGAAACATTTTCACATATGAATTATATCACTAATGGTTTTGAGGCTTAAAAATTATTACAAGTCTGAAAATGTTGACACAATGCATTTTGCAATGCAGATTCTATTGCTAGAGTTCTTTCTCGGGGTATTATAACTTGCCAAAAATTCAGTTTGCAGGTCCAACGAGATATCTGTGATGTTTTTTGAACAGTGTTTGAGTAATTACTGAGGCCAATGAGTAACATTTAACTTCAGGAACAATTCAGTATAATTTGACATTCTCGGTGCCATCCAAAATTAATATATACCCGGAAGTGGTGTAAATGAGACAATTCTTGCTTTTAATAAAGCCTTGCTTGCCTCTTTAACATATGAAAAGGGCAAAATTGCCTTCATACATTCCTCAGTTGATAAAGACATTGCCTACATTTTGTTTTATGTGGGTGTGCCTTCACAAACAAAAGTTTGTATAGCTCTTGAAACAAAATTTGACAAATTCAATTTTGTTATATCAGTGTATGTATATAATACGAAATTTCTTCATACCATTGAATGCTGTTAGTCTCTTGTAGATTGCTTTTCATGCTCAGTAGTATCACTTGAAGTGGAACTGGTAAAGAATTATCAGTATTAGTTATCTAGTCATGCTTTGTAGTAGAACTAGTGCAGCAAATGAACAAGGAATAATGGGAGGGGGAGGGGAGGAGGAGAAAATGGTATTGCAGCCCCATTGTTCGGTGACCAGCCAACCACATTGCGAGCATCCTGCTGTTTGTTTCTTGGTTGATAAAGCAAGTAAGTAACCCCACTAGTTTAGAAAAGTGGGGCCATTGTAAAAGACTGCTTCCACTGTTAAGAGCACTTCTTGTTATGGCATGCTGAAGAATGAAGCTGGTAACAGGTCAGGTGAGGCTTCGGTTTTGATTTTCTTCCATTCGTAATTGGTTAAAAAATCAAAAATTTGAGGCAATCCGAACCTTTCAATAGTACAATTGACTAAGACCTAACCGTGCAGTTTATTTTGACTTTGATTTAGCATGTATTAATCAGGAAACGGGAAGAAAGATCGCAGGGTCCAGCAGTAGAATGTGTTGTAAATTTGTATTCTACAAAAGCAACTGTATAGTTAATTAATTTGCAAAAATACGTAATTAGATTTTCTTAGCCACTGTTAATAGAAAAGTACAATAGAGGTGTTATTTCAGTAATGATTATGAGAGCTCAGTTTTGAAAACTTGTATATTTTAGAAAGCATTAAGATCTTGATAATCTTGATGATATTAATGATAGCCAAGGACATTGAGTGTTCACCTGGGGCTACATTTATTCTGTTGCTTGATTGGACCTGATTAAAGAAGAAAAGTTCGTAAGCTTAATTGTACCTTTGTAGCTTGTACCTATTTGAGCTTGTCAGCAATAATGGATTTGAGGTGCTTTTTATCAGTTAAGAGACTTCATTGAATAGCTTCCAAAGAAAGGATTTGTGGGAGGGGATCAAAATTGGTTATATCTGATAAAATATCTTTAAACAAAAGAAATAGTAGAAAATGTTGTGGAATCAAACACTTGAATTCAACTTTGAGTGAAAAGGAGTTTAGGCATGTTATGGCTCTGAACAAAATAATTAAAATAAGTTGGACAGCATTCTGAAATTATAAAGTGAATCTCTCTTTAAAGGTTGCTGTAGTAGAATGTGGAAACCATACAGGTAAATACTGCACTTAGGCTGCACTCCTCTCCACGTGCTTGAGAATAAATCATGTTGAGTTGTGAGATGTCTGAATAAATGTACATAGGGTTGGTGTAGATCAAGGGAGTTGAAGCTATACTGCTTATGCTATGGATCTATTTATTTTTTAATTTCTAAACCTGGATTTTGATTATATACCATAGACCGATACACATTTGTCTCAGATATTTGCCAAAGGTATCTTTAAGGTGTTTATTTAAAACAACTTGCATTTTAATATACACTTTTTATACAGACTCAGTGATGCTAGAAATGGGTCTTGTAAGGGTAGTAAAGCAGGGGACTTAATTTTTTAAAATCTGTCATAATTTCAGTAAGCATTAGATGTTGCCAATACCTTTTTCTGTTTATAGTATTTGTCAAACTGAGGAAGTCAATTTCCTGCATTGTACAGGGGGTTGGACTAGATGTCCCTGGTGGTCCCTTCCAACTCCATGATTCTAAGTCCTAAATAATGTGTTTTAAACAATGTGTTCTTTGTGGGTAAATTGTTTGTTTGACAATTAAAAAAAAACTTGTTATCAAATCAAGGTTTGATTGACATTTTAAAAAGGTTAATTGTAGATAATATTTGTTTGGCCGAAGTTCCTTTTATTTTAAAGAGATTCATGCTAAATTATATATGTTCCATTGGTCCTTCTTATTATACAGATCATTTCTATAAAAATAAAGCTTGGAAGTTCAACACTGAGCCTCCTCACTCTAATAATCCGTGTACCTGCTCTTAAAAGGTTTATAGGAAGATAGATGTTCCTGAGTTATGGATGATGGCTTAGTGGGAAGCACGCATATGCGTGCTTGCGTGGCTCATTTATATTTAAATTTAAAGAAGCATGAGCAGCTGACATGGCTATTTCAGGGCCTCCTTCAGCATATGACTTCTGCATATTTTACTTTTGAGAGTATTTTGATTTAGGCAGACATATGAATGTGGTCTTGGTCCTACACTAGAGGCATTTCTAGATTGGACATGGCTAGGCAACACTGACTGTTCTGAGAATGACTGTTTCATGGGTAGGGGAAAGACTTTCAGCCCATTCCTGGGGGAGGGTATTTCCTCAGTGGCCGGGAGCAGCACACCCGTGCCGCCTCCTCAGAGGCTTCCTGGCCACTGCGGAGGTAAAAAAGGTATATAAAAATGTTAAAAATAAAAAAAGGAAAAGATGCCCCATTGAGAACAGCGAGGCTATGACACCCCAAAAAAGTGTTGTACCTACGCTGCTGTGCGAGGGGGTGTTCCCTGGGCAAAAGGGGTTAGGAAGCTGACTAGCATCAGCTCCACCCCTGGGAACACCCCAGGAACGCCTCCCCCATACCGGCACTGGCGTTCTCTTTCAAGATTTAGTTCCTGGAGTGGCTGTGCTGGCAGGGGAGGGTGGCGCAGCTCTGCAGCACCCAGGCACCCCCATAAATGCCCTCCATGATGGTGTAAGTGCCCGTATATCACAGGATAACTGGGCACTTGTGCCACCGCGGGGTCATGCTGGCTCCTAACGAGCTTCACCATCACCCCTCAGGAATGCACGGTTTGCTGCCTACATAGCTGAGTGAGCGTAGTGATTATTCATGGAAGCAAGAAATAGAAGCATCAATACTATTGCTTTTAAAATAGGCTCCACAGAAGTTTGGAGATCTTGAAGATAAACTGTGACCCTTGGATGAAGATTTTATGCATTACCTTTATGATTCTAGGAAACAATATAGTGCAGTTCTGTCCATTTAGAAGTAAATGTGTCTCTGTAGTTTCCATAGCCCTCCTAGGAGCTGCTTCTGTCTTTACTCTGAAATAGACAAAGGTTCTGTCACTTGAGTTTAAGAGGAGCATATATACATTGCAAGAGTGCTGCAAGGTCTCTTTTATGTGAGTTAGCTTGTCCATAGGAGCCCCGTGGTGCATAGTGGTAAGCTGCAGTACTGCAGTCCAAGCTCTGCTCACGACCTGAGTTCGATCCCGACGGAAGTCGGTTTCAGGTAGCCGGCTCAAGGTTGACTCAGCCTTCCATCCTTCCGAGGTTGGGGTAAAGGGAAGATGACTGGGGAAGGCACTGGCAAACCACCCCGTAAACAAAGTCTGCCTAGTAAACGTCGGGATGTGACGTCACCCCATGGGTTAGGAATGACCCGGTGCTTGCACAGGGGACCTTAACCTTTTAGCTTGTCCATGCAGCAAGCAATTGTGGGTACTGGTACTTCACATAATTTGATCTTTGCACATAGTTTTTTCTACACTGTTACCAAACATTTGGGGGCAGCCAGCCATATGGATGTAACTCATGTGGTGACAGTGTCATGAGGAGTATTTTGGTGCCTCCGTCTTTGCCAATTTAGAAGAAGAGTTGGTTTTTATATGCCGACTTTCTCCAGTACTTAAGGAAGACTCAAACTGGTTTACAATCACCTCCCCTTCCCCTCCCCACAACAGACACCTTGTGAGGTAGGTGGGGCTGAGAGAGTGTGACTAGCCCAAGGTCACTCAGCTGGCTTCAGGTGTAGGAAGCAAATGGTACTGAATGTATATCCTTAGACATAAAAGCTATATATCTCTGCATTTTTGTTCTCCTTGATGACGTTGCTAGGATCGAAGCCCTCAAAGCCAGTAACAGAATAGCACTGTTCTTCAGCTAGAGATCAAAGAGCTATTTAGGTGTGTCTAAGAATTTGGGCATGTCCAGGGGGATTCTTCTCTCTTCCCCCCCCCCTTTACAATGTTACATTATAATTTTAAACACCTCTGAGTTTTAAAATTGGTTTGTTGTGTAATATGGTGATGCAACTGTTTGAGAAAGAATATAGAATAATTTGATATATAGACATGATTTGGACTCCAGTTGTGTGCTGTTCAGAGCATAGAACTGGTCCATATCCCTTTGATCAGGACTTAGGAGCTCTAGGTAAAGTTTGGTGTGTAGAACCTGCAAGGCTGCAATCAGTATTTTGCACTCTATGCTAAGACACAAGTCAGTCCATTTCTACTGGATATGCATGAAGCTGTCTTATACCGGTCTGTCAAGGTCAGTACTGTCCAATATGACTGGCAGTGCCTCTTTGGGTTCTCAGGCAGAGGAGGAAGAGGAATTGGTCTTTATATATGCCAACTTTCTCTACCACTTAAGGGAGACTCAAACCGGCTTACAATCACCTTCCCTCCCCCCCACAACAGACACCCTGTGAGGTAGGTGGGGCTGAGAGAGCTCTAACAGAGCTGTGACTTGCCCAAGGTCACCCAGCTGGCTTCGTGTGTAGGAGTGGGGAAACAAATCCAGTTCACCAGATTAGCCTCCACTGCTCATGTGGAGGAGAGGGGAATCAAACCTGGTTCTCCAGGTTAGAGTCCACTGCTCCAAACCACTGTTCTTAACCTCTATGTGCTGGCTCTTCCACGTCACCTACTATCTGGTTGATTTTTGTTTGAGATTCCAGGGATTTGATTTAGGATCTTCAGCATGCACAGCGGATGCTCTATTCCCGAGCTATGGTTCCTCCTCATTTTTGTATAGTCTCTCAAAGATTGGTGGTGGTAGTTGCATCAGATATCTAATGATGAACTTGGCCCCCATGTGGAACAGTAGATCCCGAGAATGGGGCCAGATTCCAATAAGGGGCTGTTTTTCTGCGGACCTGGAGGATGCCCCAGGTTTTCTGAGAAATATGAAAACTCCCCCCAAAATGGAACAAGGCGTTTCAAATCTGCTTCAAAGAGAGGAATGAAGCCTGTGCATGTACAGACAGTGTACAGGAGCATCCTTTGGACTAGAAGTGGATGAAGGAGCAAGTAGGAGCCGCCAGGCAAGCAGACAGAGGGGGAAATTGAAACTGCTGCCACATGAACTAGGCAGGTGGACAGACAGAGGAGCAAGCGCTGCCACCACACCAGCTAGCTGGGTAGACAGCCAAGCAAGGAGGAGCAGGAAGCCAACACTGCCCCCTGCAGTCAACACTGCAGGCAGGCAAGGAGGAACGTGGAGCTGACACCACCTCCTATCCCTGTGTAAGCCAGGTTGATGGTGGCAACCCTGTGAGTGGGTGGGAGAGGGGTGGGAGATGCTACCACGGGAGCCAGGCAGGAGGAGGTGGCAGCACTACAGGAGGGTGGTCTGGCCAGTGAGTGTCTAGGCAAGCAAGTCAGGGGGAAGGATGGGAATCTCCCCTATGAGTCTCACAAGTCCCCCACTTGTTTGACATCACCTATAGATGTCTACATCTGTGATATATAAAAGGTTAGGTTGCTCATCATTTGGGCATGCATTGATGTAACATGCTGCAAGTTACAATGTTTCATATGCATATCTACTGAACTATTTTGTTTGTCTTTGGATTATTTTCCACATGAACCTTTCAGTGTTTATGCTTGGATCTTTATGAAGATTCATTCTCTCTCTCTCTCTCTCTCTCTCTCTCTCTCTCTCTCTCTCTCTCTCTCTCTCTCTCTCTCTCTCTCACTCACTCACTCACTCACTCACTCACTCACTCATGGACAGTTTTGGAAGCTAGTTAAGATTAGTTCTGTTGGGACAAAGGAGGACTGTAGCTGTTTAGGCTGGTCCAAATGTAGTTACTGAGAAGTATCTTCAAGCCAGGAAACTAAAGCGTTGTTGAAGGATCACAAAGGCTCTGAAAGGTGCAGTGCATGTATCCCATATGCTGAAATGTACCACAAAGATTCTCTGTTTTGGACAGTGTCATTCTGGAACATAAAAAAATACTGTGCCCTTGAATATAATACTTTAGTACACTGTGGTAAAGTTGTCAAGTGAAAGGGTTTTATAAGGTAGAAAGACATATGTCTACAAGGTTCATGACAGGCAAACAAGCATGTTTTAAGTAAGACAACATCAAAAATGACCCGGGCCAAGCAGGGATGTCACAGGGCAAGCCGTATAGCTGCCCTCCCTCTAGTATAGAGGTCATCCTTCTTGTTGTTTTCTTTATAAAACAGTGAGCACTTGGTGCAGTGTTCCCATTTTCAATATTCTATCTTCAACATTTTATTATGAGCGGAGCATTTATTTTAGAAAAATTTGATTTTAAAACCAGAATGTAAAAAGATTGTCATTTTAGAACAGATCCATATGATAAACGACTTGTGTTGCAGGCTAACTAATGCACATTGATAAAATTAAGCAATGATTTATTGCAAAAATGTTTTTTATACAGAAGCAAGCATATTATAGTTTATGTATTTTAAAGAGTTTCCAGAAATTGTCTACCTCTTGAAAAACACTTTAAACTGTTTCGGTATTCATATTCCTGCATTTCATCACCATATGCATAGAATGGTGTTTTTTAACCTGCTTTTAAAAATCATGCTAATATTGAGAAGTGAACTCCGGTGAGTGTATAAAAGGAGAGAAATGTGAAATAAGTTCAGCGGGGTTCATACTTTGTCATAGCTGTAAAGCTCTAAAGATTATTTTGCCATAGGGCAGCCTCGTTTCAAGCGCTGTGCGTTAGGTAGCTTAGCTATGTTGTAAAGGTGGGTGAGAGAATTGACTGAACACTCTGTTCATGCTGATGTGTGTTTGGATGAGATTCAATAACCACTTCCATTGGGGTAGTGAGTTAAATATACTAAAATTAAGCATTCCTTTCAGTCTTTATTGTTCTTAATTCATTCAGTAATACAGCAGCAAGCCTTTATGATATGTACGCCTTTGTTTAATGGTGGGCTGAAACAATGAGAGAAACAAAAGGTCAGAATCCTTTAAACCACTCCAAGTTTAACAACTTGTAAAATACATTGTTGGTATTGTCCGGTATTCATTTCATTAGGCATGACTAAAATTGGGAAAATGGTGTCACCAGATGCAAAATAGGAGGGAGCTGATATAAGGGGATTTTTGTTGGGTTTCATTTTGTTTTTTGGTCTCCTCACTCCCAGTGCAGGAAGGGGAAAAGCTTAACTTGCTACACAACTGTTAAAAATGTAGGAGCCCTATCGTCCTGCTATTTGGCCACATGGTGTAAAAAGATGGGCTTGTACATAATGTATATGTTGCCACCACCACTCCTCCAAGATCCCCCAAATGCTGTGTCCCTTTATAAATAAATTTATTTTATGTGACTAGTTCAGGCCTTAAGCAGTATGGATTTTACTAATCCATGCAAATAACTGATCGACCTTATCTGTGTGTAAATTTGAGAAGAGTGTCTAATGAAATAGAAAAGGTTCCTAGTATGTGTCCAATTCAGATATGATCAACTCGCTAGTTCTAGGATTACGCAGCATCCTTGATCTTGCTAAGCAAATTGGAATAATGTATTAATTACCAGTAATATAGGTGCAAAAAAGGACTGGTATTAAAAGGTTTTCTAACTGGTTGATGAGATTATATATTACAACTTTCTGATGATGTAGTATATAGAGGAGAATGTAACAAAAGATTTTCCAAAGCACTTACTGTCACCTCTGAAGAGATTTCACCTTCCTTGTGAGATAGGCAAGTTAGAATTGGGGGGCAGGGGGAGATCTGTGCATTTTTTAAGATTAAAAAAGGGAGGAAGCCTACGTGCTCATCTTTGACCTTTCTGCTTATCAGCAATCTAATGAGACGTATCTGCTGTAATAACAATTTCCAACACTCCTTACGCTAGTTCTTGCTAACAGCACAGGCCCTGTCCATTGGGGGCTAAGAATATTTAATCCTTTAACGCTGACATATACAACACATAGCCGTGTCAGCTACAGCTGTTTCCAAACATCAGTAACAAAATTATAGACAGGTTTTGAAGCTTCTGTGGTAGAAATGAATACATCTGAGGATTCAACTTGCTGACAGTGTTTATGTAATTTAATCTTACCATCTGGAAGAAAGTAAACATTTTTTTAGAAAATTAAAGTTAAGGAAATAAACCCTTTGTGGTTTTTAAATTTGGCTAAGTTCATTAAAATGTACAATTGCAAGTTCACTGTCTCTATATCTGAAGATTATTATTCAAAAACCACTGGGGCATCCAAGTCTTTTGTTTTAAAAAAATTTTTTGCAGTCTCTTAAATGTGAAAAACTTAAGTGCATCTCTGTTAATAGCACTGACACCGTTGTCTGTTGCTACCATTCCTTCCCACTGTGGAAAATATATTGGTAGTTGAGTTAAAGTCCAACCCAGTATAGTCCTATGGGGTCAATGCGAGTTAAACGTTTGTAACTATAAGTAAGATAAAAATGTTTATACAGAAATCAAGGCTATAATCTAATATTGGAATTAATAGGCATTAAGCATGGTTAAATCTATGTTGGTTATGGCTGCTAATAAACCTACCAGTGTTGCAAATTTGCTTGTATTTTGGTTCATTCATTAGTTCAATCAAGCAGTTGTAATTTCCCCCTCTTTTTTTAGCTCTTTTACATTTATTACATCCATCCCCCCCCAATTCCTTGTTAAGAACTGTAACAAAAATTACAGATTTGTGGCAACTTAAAGAACAACACATTTATTATCATGACACTGGACTGTATCTAGACAATCTCTCTCAGAGGTTTCATAATGCGATTAAAAAGCATGAGCTTCTGAACCTCTGAAACATAATGCTGAGCCCATATCAGTACTCTGGTTTAACCTCAACATCAGAAAGGCAGACCAAATAAAAAAAGTTTCGGAAAGAATCTAAAATTAGGCTTTGAAGGCCTCTTTTAAAGTGGAATCCTGACTAAGGAGTTACTGAAGGGGGAAATAGCTGTTCAGGCACCTGTTTATTTACACTGAAAGTTTGAGAGGAGAGAGAGACACGCACAAGAGCACATTGCAAACCAATGGCAACATCTCCCCAACATTGATATAGCTTCTAGCCAGGTCTAATCACATTTGTCAGAATAACTAGATTTTAAGTTGTGCTTTCTTTTAATTAGACTTGGAAAGCCACTTTTTGTGGTCCATAAAACGGTAGAAGACGTCATTTCTAAAGTAAACTGAGGCCCTCCAACACTGAGTAATCAGTCCCAGCCACAAGGGGGGGGGGGAAACAGCATTAAGAGAAAAATGTCTTGTCAGTTAAGAGTGGGTAGTGGTGTACCTTGAAATCAACAGACGCTTAAATCAGATGTTTCTTTACTTTCACTGAGAATATTTAACCATACCAACCTAAGGGATGCTATTTGAATAGTGTTAAACTCTCAAGTCAGGGTAATTATTGTGCCATCCGAAAAAATTCAGCACAAACTATGTAGCAGGATGGCAGTGAACTCTTCTTTTAAATTTAATTGATTTTTCAAGCCCTATGTATTTAGAATAGACGAGCTGAAATCAGACCTGGGAACCACATAAAAGGGAAACTGGATATTTAAAAAATCAAACAAGGATTAATGAGCATAAAACAAATAACCAAAAGCTAATGTCAGTTTGATATTTATCAAGTGAGGCTGCAGTTAGATGTGACCCATCTTCATATGCTAGAAATGAATACAAACTAGTGAACAAATGACACATTTTACTTAAAAACGCTTATTTGGTATGTCAGTTTGTCCAGGGCCATATTATCCCATATCCTTTGGTACCATGATTAATAGCAGAGTGAATTTAACTTTATGGTGTTTGATTTGATACTGGCAGCAGTCCAGAGACGAGAAGGAAGAGCCTTGTGCAAGGTTGTTGCTTGCTCTGCTGGGAGCATGCTGAATGCTACTATGCCCTACTTCTTCAACGGCATTTAGAATATGAAACATTGGACCCCCAAACCCACAAAATGCTTGAATTTTAACAGGGGGGCACCATGCCACTGCTAGAAATTTTAAAGACCAGCTCCTGTATTCTCACTCTAAAGAATTCAGAAGCCTATAGGTGAACACCCCTTGTATTTTGCTAGGGCACATCTGATCGCTTTTTAAGGCTTCATTCTAGTGCTTTAGAAATGCAGACGCTTTGGGAGTTTTGATTCTCAAAAGCTTATACCTCAAAAATCTTGTTGGTCTCTATGATGCTTTAGGACCCAAATCTAGTTCTTCCACTGCAGACTAACATGGCTACCCCACTTAAATTAGCTTTATAAGAGATGGTATTATTGCTAGATATTCTGGGTGGTTTGTAATGAACAACTGTTAATGCATTTCATCCAGTTAATCAGTTAACACATTTCTTCTGAATGAGAATATGGTTGCTGTTAACAATGTTGCATTGTAGCAACTGCTAATTGGTCAACCTTGTCATCTTGAAATTTAGTCCTAAGTTAATGCAGAGGTTTATTAGAAACAGTTACATTGATCAAATAGAAAACCTCCCAGAAACATTTCCTTAACAGATAGCTTTGGATTCTTATGTATTAAAAGTGAAGGTACAAGCTTTGAGGATCAGCCAGTTTTCAACTGCAATTGTAAATCTGGTTTAGGTCTTACTAGGGTGTGTTCCAGTCACTTTGTAAAACAAAGTGATTCACAAATTTTACCAAGTTCTAACTTTATGAATCTGACCTAGACAGCTTGTTTGAAATAAATACACAGATGAATAGGTTCTTAAACATTTATAGTTGTGCCCTGTGTTAAATGAAAAGACCATGTATAATGTTGATGCAATAAAAATTAATTAGTTGTAAGTCAGGTTTTGCTTCAGTTGTAATTAGTTTAGTGCATAATTATTATGTTTAATAGCAATCTGAGATCTGCAAGCATTTTGATCGTATTCCAACTTTTAAAAATAACACCTCGGTTAGATTTATAACATCAATAGCTATAATAAAACCTTATTAGTCAACCATATTATAGAAACTGTATAATTATTGAGTGGCTGAAACAACTTCCTCATTGATGTTGGGCACGTACCATATTAAATTATGGAGAAATATTTTACAGTGGACATGTTTTCCTTACTTAATTAGAAAAGAACTAATCAAACAGAGCTTGGGTTTTCAAGGGAAAAAAGGCTTTTTAATGTTGGTTTCCTACTGTACACACACTGGGAATCTTAAAAAGAAATCCTTATGTATACTGTGACTTTAAAAATAAACTGTTGGCAAATAGCTTGTGAAGTTTTAACTTTATGGATTGAACCTTAATGTCTATTGAAGTTCATAGAACAGAAATTATATAACCTTTTCTACAAAATTATTGATCAGTGAATGTTTGCTGCCTATGGCTATTGTTGTGATGGAGCCAATGCTAGAGAAGCATCTTTCTTTTTCTTTCTCTCAAGGGCATTACATTCCCAATCCTTCCTGACTTCTTTACTCCCTTTTTTAAAATTTCCCCATTCCTAGTAGCTACGGAGCATAGTTTATTTTCAGGTTATCCTCTGTTATCCTCTTTTTAAATGACAATTTCAGCTAATGGGCAGAATCATTGAGGAACATCCTTAACATAGGTTGGTCTTGGACATTAAAGGGTTTTAAAAATTTCCTGCACTGAATTGTGCCAAGAGTTGCTGAACCTGATCAATATCCCCATCTTGCCGTACAGCAACTAGAGTTTAGTTGAATGCTGCCTAGCACCAAGGAGCACCTTAACCATACTCCCCTGGCCTTATAGCTGATAAGCAGCTGGCATGCAAATTCCCTTCATTAATAGATGCCTCAAGATGCTCATGAAATTTCCTGCCTATCCCATTAAAAATTGTTTTAAAATGAACTCTTTTAAACTCATACCTCTGTCCTGAAAACCTCCAGACTAACAAAGACTACAGTCCACAATAGCCATGCGGATTAGTTTTGGATTCCACACATTAACAGATCACTTCAGGATACAATGGTTCCATATTAACATACCACACCCTCATTAGCACATTATCTTGATACTAACAGGACAATGCTTAGCACATTACCTTTGATACTTTCTGCAGGACAATGATTCAGCTCAAACCCAACCCCTTTCTGACTATATATTACTCTTCCTACACACTTGACACTGAGAGACACTGTCCTTCAGTGTTACTCCTCTGAAGATGCCTGCCACAGCTGCTGGCGAAACGTCAGGAAAGAAAATACCAAGACTACGGTCACACAGCCCGGATAACCTTCAAGAACCAATCATACCTCTTCATTTGAATGTAATGGGTAACACAAGTTAGTTTCTAACTAGGATTCCTTAATCACACTCTGTGCAAGAAGGAAGAGAGAGGAGTATAAGCCCATCAATAAAATTGGTTTGTGCACATTTAACTTAGCCATGGTTAAGTTTACAGTATGAACTCTGGAGTCAGTTATATGGATTCTTCCCTTGTAGTGGTTCCCCTTCCTCCCATGAAGGTACCAGTTTGTTATGAAGGATTTGTGTTATTGATCCTGCCCATATGGTGTTTGCAATGAAACAAATAATGCAGAGGTGTAGGATCTCACTGGAGTAGCAGCTCTCAAGCTACTAGGGGTATATATGGATAGGGCCATAGATCACTACGTATTTGGGTGGCTCAGTGGTAGAGCATCTGCTTGGCATGCAGAAGGTCCCAGGTTCAATCCCCGGCATCTCTAGTTAAAGGGACTAGGCAAGTAGGTGATGTGAAAGACCTCTACCTGAGATCCTGGAGAGCCGCTGCCGGACTGAGTAGACAATACTGACTTCGATGGACCAAGGGTCTGATTCAGTATAAGGCAGCTTCATGTGTTCATGTGTGGAATGCACTTGAAGCTCTTCAGCATGACATTCCCAGCAGTAATGCTACAATATGTCTTTTAAAATAATCTACCTGTTTAGACTTTCTTTGTGTTTTGTCTCTAGTGTATACAAACCACATTTAACTGAACATTAGATGGTTACATTTCTTTCAGAATCATTGTTTCAGCTAGATGCAGTCAGCAAGATATAGATGGGAATAATGATGCTGGGAACATTTTAGGTTACATTGTGAATGATGATAGGAGTGTACATTTTTAATATGAAAACTTATTCCTGTTAAAATTTATGTAGGAGGTTTAAAAAGGAGGTGGCTTGTTATCAGCTGCTTTAGTTTTGTCATATGCAGCGACATGCTCAAAGACAGATGAGAAATTTAATGAAATCGTTATAGACAGTTGGCTTTTGTCAGCCTGCAATAGCATAACATTAGTATCGAACAACAGGTGAAAAATCAGTATTCAGGAAACCTTGTGTATATATTTGATGAAAGACTATAAAGGGGGAAGTATGACCCTCATCGTTGTTGAGCAGCTTGGATTTTTAAAAAGCAACTACAAAAGAAATTCATTACTATTTAAAAATTAATATAAAAAAGTCTCTTCTGTTGTATTTGGCAATGTATTGTTTAGAAACCTTAAACTCCAATGAGACTGTTGTTGGAAAATACAGGATGCCATATCATGAAACAGAAGTGCCTTAGGTTCTTTAGTGATGAATGGAGCTTGAACTTCTTCAAAATTTGGTTAAAATAGTGTAGATCCTTCTATGTTCTTTTTCCACATATTTTGGAAAATAATAGCAATGAATCCCCATATGCATGTGATTTAGCTACAAAGCAAGGTTGAGGTAATGATGATTGGCTTGGAGTGGGACTGTTAATATAAGTTATAGGGGATTCTCAGCTTCCTTTTCCCCATAGCTTCAAGATGCTCTTGAAGATACTGCTGTCCCTGGAATTGTTAATTGTGGCATTGCCCAGATGCCAATTGTACCAGGAAAGGTATACTGCTGCTTATTTTTATTCATGTATTTCCCAGACCTAACAAATGCCATTCCATACAACAGTGTGATGTTCTGTTGGAAGTTGTGTTGATTATTGCTTATGTTTCAAATAGTGTGGCAAGTCCTGACAATTTTTGAAGACTATTAAGTGTATTATTGTACACAATCAACGTGCTTTCTTGCAAAATTCAAAATGATGACATGCAAAGCTAGGAATTACTTGAAATCTACATTCCTTAGAGGTCCTCCCCCCATGCGCTATCCTGGTTAGGAGCGGTTGCTCTCTTGACTGTACCATGTGTTGATGCATGTTACATGAACGCATGAAGCTGCCTTATACTGAATCAGACCCTTGGTCCATCAAAGTCAGTATTGTCTACTCAGACCGGCAGCAGCTCTCCAGGGTCTCAGGCAGAGGTCTTTCACATCACCTACCTGCCTAGTCCCATTAAATGGAGATGCCAGGGATTGAACCTGGGACCTTCTGCATACCAAGCAGATGCTCTACCACTGAGCCACAGATGACATCTGAACAAAACAAAGCCAGGCCCAGTGGCTGCCCCAACTGAAGAACTCCTTTCTATAGGAGTGTCAAAGTACGATTTGTTTTCTGGAAGCAGTGTAAGATTGTTTGGCTTGAACTGGCCTTAGCAGCTATGGTGAAGCAGGAGTAGGAATGTTTTTATCTTGTTTTGTACATACTTGCTAGTTGGCTAGTTTCCCTTTGTAAGCTATGCTTCTTTATGTAGATAAGGTTAATCTGGATATCTAGGTTAAAAGTTGAAGTAAAATTTAAAGAAATAAATGTGATCCTTTCTCTAGAGTTGTATTCAACATTCTGAGTAGAAAGACTTGGAAAATGGAGATCATTCAAAATTAGAAACATCATTTACCCGAACTGGAAGCTTCATAGTTCAGAACAAGCACACTGTTTAAAAGTTTATTAATTTCTGGTGTTTTGTCAGCAGGAAGCACATTTTACCCTAGGTAATTTGACAAATTTGGCAGCCAGATGATGGATCTTCTAATCAGGATATTACCCTAGGACAACAGATCTGTGAGGATTAGGCAGTCAAGTGCTTTGAAGATGTAACATCCAGTATGAGCGCTCTGCCTAATAAATGTGTAATGGGAGACATGCTTACTGTGAAGAATCTCTTGGGATAATGCACTTTTGCAGTCTTCAAATACAGGCAGAGACTGAGAGGAGCTTATGCTGAGGAAGATGAATTGCCATGTTTAGACAAGGAATCCTTGAACAGCCTCTATTCAGGAGGCAAGTAAAGGTATTTTGTAGCCCTGTGCCATTTCAACTGCACCACCACCACTACTGGTTCCTAAACTGCTTTTGTGAGAAACGAATGTTGTGTTTTTGTGATACAGCTTTTATTTTATTTTTTAAATTTCTGTAACACTGATTATATAATACTTGTTAATTCATTGTAAGGTATCATATTCTATGGCAGAATGCATTAATCGGCATTACAGGTGTTTTCCTTCTTTGTGAATAAAAAAGAATTTTGTGGCTCCTCAAAGACTGACATATTGTACTATTATTTCTGAATAGGTTATTGCTGAAATAGACAAATGTCGAATAAGTAATTGCCAAATTATCTCTAGGAATGAAACTGAACCATAACAGTGCCATCCTAAGCAGACGTGTGCCCTTCTATACCCATTGACTTCAATGGCCTTAGAAGGGTATAACTCCAGATGGCATGCAAATCTGTTCTTAATTATAATCTTCAGGAATCAACTTTTTTCTTCCTGTTCTTCTGGAATCAACTGTTTTCTTCCAAGGCCTCACCAGAGCTTATACCAGGAGTTTGTTTTTCAATAGGAGGGTTGGGTCTTGGAAGAAAAAGTATCTCTTGAGCTTGTATAATATGTCATCTCCATTTTATATCATAAATCTCCTTCCTCCCTACATGCTTCATAATTCACTAGGTAGGGGGTTACCGCATTATCTACTCCTAGCGATGTATTAAGAGTTTCAAAATGTTATAAAAAATACTGTTCGCACTTTCTATGTATTCCCACTGATGTATTAAGAGTTTGAAACTGTTATAAAAATACTGTTTGCACTTTGTTTGGCCCCTTTAGCTGTGAAGACATCTTCCAACCATTTTTTAGCCGTGGCATCCCAAAACCCTTTTAAAGTTATGTTTTTTACATTTTCAAACTCTTAATACATCGCTGGGAATACATAATATGGTAACCCCCATAGTAGCCTCTGGGCACAGTTTGAGGCAACATTTTCAGTTACAAGGGCTTCCCACATGCCTTTTCTCTAGGTGGAGAAAAATTCCTCAACTCCTGATTTTTTCTTCCCCTTTCCCCAACTTTTTTTCCTGTTGTCAAGTCACAGCTGACTTACAGTGATGACCCCTGGTGGGGTTTTAAGGCAAGAAATGTTCAGAGGTGCTTTGCCATTGCCTGCCTCCATGTCACAACCCTAGTTTTCTTTGGAGGTTTCCCATCCAAATACTAGCCAGGGTCAACCCTGCTTAGCTTCTGAGATCTGATGGGATCAGGCTAGCCTGGGTTATTCCGGTAAGAGCTTGCCAACTTCCAGTCACTTAAAAAACAGATGGAGTAGAAAAGAGAGTAGCCAATAATAAACTAATTTGCATTGAACTTTGAAGCTTCTGCAAAGTAATTTCATGGAGATGATCCGGGGGGTGGGGGCAGAAACCAGCACATTTATTTAGACCCCTTTATTTTGTGCTGATTTCTTCCCATGTATGAAGTAACTGATGTGATCAGCAGTTGTAGGAGGGGGAAAGTTGGTGTGTGTCATCACAATCCTGAAGGCTTGAAATTAGATGAGCTTATTATATTGGGATCACTGAGAGACTATTGCCTTACAGTTCCCCTGATGATGAAGAAGAGTTGGTTTTTATATGCTGACTTTCTCGACCACTTAAGGGAGACTCAAATCGGCTTACAATCACCTTCCCTTCCCCTCCCCACAACAGACACCCTGTGAAGTAGGTGGGGCTGAGAGTCACCCAGCTGGCTTCGTGTGTAGGAGTGGGGAAACCAATCCAGTTCACCAGATTAGTCACCACCGCTCATGTGGAGGAGTGGGGAATCAAACCCGGTTCTCCAGATTAGTGTCCACCGTAGGGCTGTCGATTCGGTTCGGCCTGAACTGAAAAACAGCTGAATTTCCCCTGATTCGGCGGTTTTTAGTTCGGGACGAACCAAACTCAAAAATGGCGGGAAACCGGGGGAGCTGAATTCTGCGAGTTCGGGAGTTCACAAATAAATTCGGCAAATTTGGGGCGTCAGTAAGCAGCATAACCGTCAGTAAGCAGCATTCTCCTCCCCCGGCCAATCGGTGGCCAAGCTGGGTCTTCTTCTGGCCAATCAGTCAGGATTGAGTACTGGAGGAATCAGCTGCTGCGCGGCCGGGCCGGGGATAGAGAGAGAGTGAGAGAAATCCTCATGGGGTGGTGCTTGTGCACATTCGCTCCTTTCCGTGGCTGCAGGGGGCGCATTTTTGGGGGTAGAGACACCAAACTTTCAGCGGAGCTTCAGACGAGCCTTCTTAAGAGACCCCCCAAGTTTTGTAAACATTGGGTCAGGGGGTCCCGAGATATGGGCTCCACCCCTTTTCCCTCCCCCTTTTCCGTTTCTTTGGCTGCAGGGGGCGCTTTTTTGGGGGTGCAGCCCCCAAACTTTCAGCATAGTTTCAGACGAGCCTTCTTAAGAAACCCCCCAAGTTTTGTAAAGATGGGTTCAGTGGGGGCAGAAATATGGGCTCCCCCCCTTTTCTCTTTCCGTGACTGCAGGGGGTGCATTTTGGGGGGTGCAGCCCCCAAACATTCAGCATAGCTTCAAACGAGCCTTCGTAAGAGACCCCCCTTGTGCAGAGAACTAGCCCTGACTTTATTGTGAACGTATGACAATCAGCCAGGGAAAGGATGAAGTAGATGAGTGAGCTCCATAATTGGATGTGTTCCCTCACATTTGGGAGTCTTTGTTCCTGTGTCATAGGTGGGAAAATGAGGCCTAATATTTTAATGTGGAATTGTGTGTTTACAATGAGCGTTTTAGCTCTTAGTACTTCAGTTTGTTAATGGATTAATTGCCCGCTTGGAGCAGCGCTGGGTGAGCTGCTAAGAGCCGCAACTGGGGGCGGGGGGCTCAGCAGGCCTGCTTAGAACCACGCTGGGCAAGCCACTGAGAGTGGCAATGGGGAGGGTGAAAGTAGCCACATTGAGCCCTGCAATGGCAACATGGGGGTGAGGAAGAGAGAGAGAGATGGGGGGGGGGCAGAAGGAGACTGACAGGTATGGGGGAGAGAGTAAGAGAAGGGGTGAGAAGTATGGGAATGGGGGAGGAAACAAAGGTGGGGAGTGGGGGATGGCCCCTCCAGCAAGTTTCTTTTGGGTCCCCACTTGTATTGAACATAATATACAGTGCAGTCCATGCAGTTGCAGCAGCATGGCCATTAGCATCAATGAAATAGTAAAAGGGGAATAAATCTGCATAGGATTACAGTCCAGCAATTGATATTTTGTGCAACATAAAAGGGGCATAATAAGGGACACAATCCAGCCAAAGTTAAGCGTTTTTAAAATCCCCATTGTCCTGGAAGAGAAGCAGCATATGAACTCACTTGCTGAAATCTCTGGTTTCTTGCAGATAAATGTGCATAGTCTTGTAGTCTTAAAGTACTTTATATCAATAAAGTGCCTTCAGACAACAGGGTTGTGCAGAAGATAAACATGCAAGGTACACACTCTTCCACATAACTGTCCTACGAGGGACTTGAAGAAGAGTTAGTTTTTATATGCCGACTTTATTTACCACTTAAGAAAGAATCAAACCAGCTTACAACCACCTTCCCATCCCCTCCCCACAACATACACCCTGTGAGGTGGCTGGGGCTGAGAGAGTGTGACTAACCCAAGGTCACCCAGCTGGCTTCATGTGGAGGAGTGAGGAATCAAGCCCCGTTCTCCAGATCAGAGTCTACCACTCCAAGCCACTGCTCTTAACCACTACACCACGCTGGCTGCCATTGCCGCCTCCAAACTCTCCAGCCTTTGCCCCCAACATAACCCCCCCCAGACCTCTTTTCACTTTTCTTTAGAAGATTCAGTCCTTCCATCATCTACCTCCACAGCCTGCTGGAACCAGCACGGGAAGCTGATTGGTCTCTCCCTTTCCAGCTTTCTTCAGTTGAGCTAATAAGATTTCGCCAGGAGTGTCATACCTGGCTGCTGAGTGGTGGATTCAGTTCTTTTTTAAACCTTGCTGGCTGCAATGGAGAACAAACAGACCAGATATTGACACTTTATCAAGCCACCCTAAAAAGGAGTACATGGAGCCTGGCCATGGTGCTTGCCGGCTTACTTAATTATAAAATGCTGGATATTAATATGTCCAATATTTTCTCAGTTTGTTTACTGGAGGGCAAATACTGGACTGTCCAGTTCAAAACTGGAGACCTGGGGATGGCTGGGGTGTGTGTGTTAAAGTGGAAAGTAACCTAGGTTGCAATCCTGACAACTCCTTCCTGAGAGTAAGCCCCACTGAATAGGACAGTTTAACATGGCTGTTACAGTAAGCCAACCTACAGAATACGAGTATTACCAATGTAGCATGGAAGTTAGCTGTGACCGTGTGGCTTTGCAATGGTGACTGAATTGCAATGGTAAAATATAGATCTGCCTTAACACATTATTTGAGAAGGTTTGTAATTACTAGGATTAATTAAGGGGTAATTGTAAATCTGATTTTGTTAGACCATAAATAAACTGCGCAATGTATTTATTACTATCTTGTTACTTTCTATGAATTCTTGGGATTAATAGGTTAGAAATGTAATGAAACAAGCAAGAATTGCTAGTCTTACTAGTATAATTATCTGGGTATCTTTAGAAGACATTTTACAACAAACCCATGTTTTTATTGTGTGAATGTATATTTGCCTGGTATATGTTTACTGAGGACTCATGTTTGGCAGCATGCCCCAATTAACAGGCATGCACACGATCCCATACATACTATTTTATTTGGGTATTTTTCTTACTCTGGCATTTATCTTATAGTGGAAATGTTTTGTAGAAACAGCTCAGAAATATTTTATTTGCTTATTTTACAGTTTTTCTTGCTGTCTTTTTTTCTCAGAGGGATGTTAAAGAACACTCTAAATAGAATGTAGAACACTGGCAAGGAATAGGAGAGGCCAAATACTACCAGTAATAGAGCAGAATGTGTGCATATAATAATTTCAGTTAGAGAAATGCAGAGAATATAAAGAAATAAGAGAAGAAGGAAAAACCGTTCGTGCAATTATATTTCCTTTATTATGCTGTTTTGTATCCTTTTATTCTTGGTTGGCAGCAAAATGGAAGGGAATGGTATGTATAGCTAGCACACTATTGAGAAGCAATGGAGACTCCGTTCTTTTTTTAAACACATCAAACTTTTCATTGATTATTGCAGACCACTTACTTGCACAAATGACAGGTATCTTCAAATGGCATTAATACATTCCTCACTCAGCGTGGTATTTATTACTCAAACTTTTTAAAGGCTCGAGTCTCTTTATTCAGCTTTTTTTAAAATTTAGTGAGTGTTAAATTCAAGAGGCTAGAGATCAAGGATAAAATGCCAATGAAAAAAACACACATTTCAGAGCTGTGGCTAATAGCATTTTTTCCCCTGCAAGCTTCTTACTGTATCTTTTATTCGAAGAGTAAAAGCTTTGATATTTATTGGGTTGTTGGACTGCAGCAGTTTATTTTACGTTATCAATTGATAATTGAAACAAACTTATTAAAAGCTTCTGAGCACAGAATCTTTAAAATAAAGCCTTGAGTTTAGTTTAATTTCAATCTGTTCTAACAGACCTTTTACATATTCCCTTGGTGGTCTTTCAAAAGCCAGGTGTTTGGGATTGTCTACAGCCTATTCAAGAAAGCACCCCAGGCCACGGATTAATACAAGAGAGCCGCTTTTTATTTAAGTCTGGCCATTTACATAATGCCTGTTCATGGAATGTGCAGCCAAACTCTTAGCTGGTCAGTGGTGCATGGTCTTGTTTTCCATGGAATTAAATTTTAAACTCGTCCTTTCCCAACTGGAATTGACACACACACAAAAATATGTAAAGGCATCCCTGAATTTGTAATACATACATTTAAACTCTTTAAATATTTGTGCCAACAGCTACATAAAAACAGGAAAGGAAAGCAATGCGTTGGAAGTTGCACTTTAAATGCATGTGAGTGCATTATCGGAATTCTGGATCTACATAAGATTAAAATAAAAAACTGGGCTGATTTCCACAAACCTCAGAGTAATGTATTTACTGTGTCTTAAGTGGTGATGAACATAGAGTGCTATTGTTAAGACAAATGTTTATGTGTAGTTAGTCAAGGTAGTTTTATTTTCTATATGCAATGCCCAGTTCTTTAAGTTATTGGTGAGGCAAGACACCAATTTTCTTACAATTCATCCACTATGCAATGGATTGAATAATGTAAGATTCCCCCCCCCCCTTTAATTGATTATGGTGTTACTAGCTTGTCTTGTATAATATAAATATCAACTTATATTGAAGTTGGTGTTTTTTTTAAAAAAATTGTCCTTGCTTAAAAAAACCAACTTGAATATAAGTTGATATTTATATTCTTGAAACAGTTGCGTTGCTTCTCCTACTCTATAGTTCTTCATATTGAAATAAATGTTGGTAAGGTATACACTAAATATTTGTTCAAACTAGTTACATTAGAAAACTAAATTTACGTATAAACTTCACTTTCCATAATCTGTTGAAGAGAGGCCACCTTCATGTGAACAGCTCTTGATAGGTGACTATCAAAATATTTGTTTCAGTGAAATAAAGCTAATGAGTAGAATGGAAAATATGTTGCAAATTTTAGGTAAGTGAAACTGTTGCTATGGTGACTGGATTTCGCAAAGTATTTTTCTTTGAATTATAAATTATTAAATTCACAGGGGTCACAATTTTGTTTTAACAGAACTGCCGTTGACTTCAGTGGGGTCAAGTTGTCATCCTGAGTATAAATACATTTTAATAAAAGAAACATGGGTTGGATTCAGTGGCTTGCATCTGTGCATGGAATGTGGATTTTCCTGCATTCCTTGTGGCTCAAAGTGGCTTACAAATAATAATTTAAACACCACAATTTAAAACTATAGAAATAAATCCCCAAATAACACCCTCCCCCTTTGCTGACAGAAATGCTGTTCCATCGGCAGAACTGAAGTTGCACCTACAGAACAGCAATTTAGGATCCAAATCATGATGATGGAAACATTTTTCAGCAAAATTACAATTTTAGTAACCAATAAACCATATGTTAAAAATTTTAACTTATAGGCTTTTAATTGAACTTTCAGATATGTTGAGTGCTTCTATATTAAATGTAAGTATTATGCTTTATTGGTGGTTGAGGTGTACTGATGAGTGGTAGAATGAAAGCAGAAACATTTATTGGGTCATTAATAAATTTGTGCCCAATTTTTAAAAAAATTACTATTATAGTTTATGGAAGCTAGTTATCTTGGATTTGATCAGAAGTTTTGTAAGCAGAAAGGGTTGACAGAAGTAGATCTTTGTCTTACCCTTGCTCCTTTAAAACCCTTCTGCTGAGGGCTGGAGGACCCTTGTGAATGATACACCACGAGGCACAGAATGGCTGCAGTAAGGGCAATTGCCCCTGATGTTCACCGAGTGAATTTAGCACTAAGGCTTTCTCTGCTCATGCAAGAGTGAGGTTCATTGTCACATATATTATTTAATGTGAACTAGTAATTTTTATACATAGGATTTAGTAAACAGTGAATGTAGTTTGGTTCTTGTAGGTTATCCGGGCTGTGTGACCGTGGTCTTGGTATTTTCTTTCCTGACGTTTCGCCAGCAGCTGTGGCAGGCATCTTCAGAGGAGTAACACTGAAGGACAGTGTCTTCAGTGTTAATCCTCTGAAGATGCCTGCCACAGCTGCTGGCGAAACGTCAGGAAAGAAAATACCAAGACCACGGTCACACAGCCCGGATAACCTACAAGAACCAATGAACTCTGACCGTGAAAGCCTTCGACAGTGAATGTAGTCTCATGTTATTAAAATAAGAACATAAACAAACAAACCTTTTGTTGGATATATGTAAGTCTCACCTCACTAAAAAAAATATAAATAGCAAAGGAAAAGGATTTAAGGGTATTGGTTCTAGCTCGATGCTACAAGCAAATTTGGATAAAGCATGTTGACCTAGTTTCATTCATGCACTGGTACTTAGCCTTAATAAGCCCTGTTGTTTCTGAGAGTGGCCATCACTATAAGCAGAATTATAAAGGTTACCAAGGCCAAGATACTGAAACAGTAAAGTAGGCAAAAGCAAACCAATGAAGATCTCTAGCTAGATAAATTCCATTAATTTTCACTGTGCTTCTTAGAAAGATATAGCATCTGTGATTCAGTAGTCTACATTTTGTCATGATACTGGTCTATGGTATTGGGGGGAAATAACTTGGATAATAGAGTCTCATGGAGTAGTCCCATATTTATCCAGATAATGAAAACAATGTGTACAGTTGGAGATGTACAGGCTCGCTTTAAGAGTATTTGATGTCCAGGCAAAGCCCCATCCTGATCCCAAAGTTTTATATAGTTACCAGGGCAGGGCAAACCTGGGTGGGCAGAGTTGCTTCAGAAGCACTGTATAGCAGGGAAGCTTCTTGCCTGTAATGCTGGATGGTTACAGATAAGTATATTGCTAATTATAACAACTGATATGTAGACTGGCAAAATGCAGATAGAAGAGTTCTTAGTTCTACTACCCATGTAGTTCTACTACCCATTTGATGAATTGTGAAGAGAGAATTAGTAAGCTTCTGGTATTCTCATAGTTGGGAGGCACTGGAAATGCTATCAAGCAGATGAAGGAGATTATTTGGTAACAGGCATGTTCTATACATCCTATTTACATTTTGTTATTGATTTAAAGTATTTCTATGCTGCCTTTCTATCTGGATAGGGTCTCCAATGCTGTGAACATTCAATGTTAAAACATTTCAGCATTAAGAACATTGTGTGTGTGTGTGTGCGCGCACACACACACACACACAGAGAATAATTCAATACAAACATATTAAACACATAATGACAAGTACCGGGGAAGAGGCCAATAAGTTATTTGAGAGTATGCCAAACAGAGCAAAAATCTTCCCCCGCTGGCAGAATACACCAGTTGAGACAGGTAAATCTCCCTGGAGAGAGAGTTCTAAGGTTTTGACACCACAACTGAGAAAGCCCTTTCTTGGGTTGCCATGTATATAGCCTCAGGGGGCAGGGGCACACAAAGCAGAAGCTTCATAGATGACTGGAGTGGATGGGGAGGTTCATGGGGCATAGGTGGTCCTTAAGGTATGCTGGCCCCAAGCTGTATAGAGTTTTAAAAGGTCAATACCTGGAATTGGGCCCAGAAGCAAATTGGTAGCCAGTGTAGGTGGAACAAGAATATAGGTGGAAAAAAGAAAGTAGGTGGAACAAGCATGGTCCCTAAGACCCACTCCAGTCAACATTCTGGCTGCAGTGTTCACCAGTATCTTTTTTTACAGTTAACTTTTCAGGTATGTGCAGCCCCAGTCAAGGCCCTGCACAGCATGAGAGGTTTGATTCTACCACCATTGTCCCAGCACTCCTATGAGCCTTGGAAGAAAAAAAAGATGGGTGACTTTTCTTCAAAGTCATTTCAGCAGTACTACTGCAGCACATCACAACTGACACACAATGCCGTGACTGTCTAGAACTGCCTGAAATGGCTTACAACAATTTTTACAGCAAATGGAACATTAATTTTAAAAACACACTAAAACCAGTATAGGAAAAAGAAGGAATGAACACAGCAGCAGAAAGACCTAATTAAAAAACAAAGCATAAGCAAAACTTGCACAAAAATCATAAAATGGGGCCATCAATATAAACCAACTACAGGTAAAATATATGACAGTAAAGTGATTAGGAAGAAATCTCCATTAAAATTCAGGCCAACAAAATCAACACAAAGCGAAGCTGCAGCAGGATGGTACAAAAGGCCTTACCTTTTCAAGGCTTTGAAAGTAAGAACCAGCACTTTAAATCTTCCTCATCAGATGATTGTGTTAAATATATGAAACAATGAAAGTTCTGGCACCAAAGGTTCATTGTTTGCATGCATACATAGGGTTGCCAGGTCCTTCTTTGCCACTGGCAGGAGTTTTTTTGGGCAGAGCCTGTGAGGAGCGCGGGGTTTGGGGAGGGGAGGGACTTCAATGCCAGAGAGTCCAATTGCCAAAGTGGCCATTTTCTCCAGGTGAACTGATCTCTTGTAATAGCAGGAGATCTCTAGCTAGTACCTAGAGGTTGGCAACCCTATGCATACAGTCTTCTAGAGTCCTTGTTTGAAACCTGAGTTTTCTGAAATTATTTCCATTCTGCTAAAATGAAGTTGGAGCAGCCCACTTTTGGAACACTTAGAGAGGTAAACAGATTGCTCCAATTGTTAAAAAAAATGTAAATGCCTGCAAAAATTATTTTTGAGTACATCTTAGATTTAGGGTGCCTTCTGTACATTATACAGTGACTCATTTTAACATGGCCTTTTGTAGAGAAGCATAATGGTGTTTTGTATTTCAGTATAGAGTGTGTGTAAATAGTGTGTGTGCGTGTGTACTGAGATAGAAAACAATATAGTGTTGCTCCCAGGAATATTTGGGGAGACATTACGAATGGACAAAAGCTGTTTTACATCTTTTATACAATAGTCTATTGTGCACTGTATCACAAATCTGTTTAAAAGTCATGGACTCTCATGCAGCCTTCAGCTTTTGTAGGAGTTTCTTTGAAGACCATCGTTTTACCATCTATGTGCCGTTTCACTGACATAATGCAGTGTTCTTAAAGCATTACACTATGATTCATGTTTGAGTAATCGGGAAAGGCAGGGTCCTTGTCAGTTAGAATCCCATCGTCACTTTTTCAGGTCGGTCTTTTATTACTCTTTGAACTGTTCTTACAGTAGTTTGTATTAAACATGTTAAGGATCTCCCCCTCCATTTTGAGCAAATGAAGAATGTAACTGCTGATGCTGGCTTCAAGGCTGTTTCCTTTTTGCCGTAGAAATACCTGCTTTTCATAGAGGACTGATTCACTGAGTGAATCATCAGAGAAAATAATATTTTTTGTGTATCTAATGTGTATTTTTAGAATGGACTTGTAGAGACTTGATGCTGCCCAATCTCCTACTTATAGTTGAAAGACTGGGTGTGATCTGTAGTTTATAGTTATATTTTTGCAACTCAATGTGAGTGCCAAACAAATTTGCAATCTTGCTTCTTCCTATGGTTAAAGACAGAAGTTTGGTGGTAACAGTTCATATCCTCATAAGTTCATATCCACATAGCTGCTAGATTAGAGTGAAGTCCATCTACACCAAGAGTCCTCAGCTTTTTTGAGCCCACAGGCACATTTGGAATTCTGGCACAGCATGCTGGGCACAGCAACAAAATGGCTGCCACAGGAGGCGGAGCCGCCACAAAATGATTGCCACAGTTTAACTCCAGTAACACAGTGCAGTTTCTGCTGCATGGTCGCAGCTGCTGCCAAAGCAACATTTTAAAATATGTGCACAGCTAATCAGAATCCTTGCTGGGCAAAAGCCCTACCTGGCCCCGCCCACTTCCCAAAAACACTTGATGGTTCCAGAAAAGATGTTGGTGGGTACAACAGCACCCATGGGCACCACGTTGAAGATCCCTGGTATCTACACCATCTTATTTATAAATGTCAGCCATGTGCCTTGAAGAAACCTTCAAGCCAGGTATAAAAGCTGCAACTGTGTCCAGTACAGGGGTCTTATAATGTAATATATGAAGTACTTTTTTCTGGCCTATTACTACTGCCAATCAATGTTGTTAGGTGACCCCAAATTCTAGTACAATGAGAGAGCTTTTTTTTTTTGTGTAAGAACATTGCTTCAGTCATGGGAGTGCAATATTTAACTATTTCCCCCCTCTAAAGTAGAGCAGACACAACCTGCTAGCAGGAATAAAGGTACCTAACAGTGTAATCCTAATAGCACTTTGCTGGGAGTGAGACCCATTAAGTAGACTTCAATGGAATTCAGAGTAAATCTACTTATGTTTGCCCTGAAAATGTATGAATAAATTTTTAACTAATCCAACTATCCAAGTGCCCCAGGTGTGCAAATTCTTCCTTCATGGCTCAGTGTAGATGGTAAGAATTGGTTATATGTGGTTTAGGCACTATTGAAATATAGCCAATGGCTTTTCTTTGTTGTCCTTCAACTTCTATACTTTTAAAGCCTCAGCTAGAATATAGCAAGGGCCCAAGACACGTAATTAGTGCCAATAAGGTTATCTTATACAGCTCTGCTGCAAACCTGTTTTATATGTTAGTGCAACTAGCTGCCCATCAGATCAGAATAATTTTATCTAAATAGATGCAGGAATGTAACTTGAATCTGATTTATAACAAGGCATGATAGGATTCTTATGTGCATGCACGGAACTTCATGCTGGCAAGCAAGAACAAGGAATACCTAATTGTTATAAATGGGGGAAGATGTTCCATGTAAATGATAAGATTTGTTATTTCAGAGTGATTGTATTCAGTGGGGTGGTGCATATAAATGAAGTGGTGAAGACTCGTTAATTTCCTGTGATCATGTCCAGTAGTAATGAAGGACACACAAGAAAGAAGCGTTAGGGTAAAATCCTTGCTATCTTTAATGGGTTTAGGAGTAGAGGGTCTTTGACTTGTCGTTTCACCATATATGAAATCACATTTTGAAACAATTGTAAAACAATTGGGAATATTTTGGCTCAAATTAATTAGGAGAAAATGGTAAGAGAACAAACCCAGTTGCTTCATCATGTACTAGCAGCTGTAAAACGAGAACTTGCTAGCTCATTTGTTAATATAATTATATAAAAAGACACTTTTATATTTCCCTATTCTAGTATTAAAAAGAGGCTTTGTCAAGCAGTAACAATTTATTCCTTATGGAAACTGCTCTATTATTGTCTGATGGGCATTTTACGTCCATAAAGCGAAATGGATTAAAGAAAATTAAACAGTATTTTTAAGACTTTGACAGTATGTGGTATGGTATCAACAATCTTTATCTAAAGAGGTTATAAGAAGGAGATACTTAGATTGTATTTCAGTGCTTGACTAGATTCTTTTTTTCTAAGAATATACATCATTTAGCAGATTTTTAGTTCAAGTCGGCAATCAAAAGGCAGCCTCGTGCAGAAATCAGTTAAGTCCGAGTGCTTGGAACTAAACATGGTATTTAAATCAATTAGAGTAAATTGGTTTAAATGCAAATAATCTGGCCTCACTGCTATTGTGGACTGCAGCCCAACGATGCAATCATTGTAGGCTACTTTTAGCATTTTACATTTAAACTATTATATCTTTGAGGAAGATAGCTCTTCTGTTCTACATTGTTCTACATTGCTCCTTACAAAATACTTGACAAGGCATCCAGTGAGTTCATCAATAAAACTTGACATATTGCATTCTTTTGCTGCTTTTAGGCTCTCTATGTGTAACTTGCCTTAACATATGACAGTTACTTCTGATAACTAAGTATTCATACAAGTTGTTTTACCTTTCATACTGGGCAAATAAGTTTACAGATGATCTACGGATTAGTTTTTTATGCTGCAGTTTTGAAAAATAATAAATTTATTTGACATAACCCCTTTTTCACACTTGGTGTCTGAGATAGCTGTCACATTATTAGTTTGCCTTCCACACATGGCAGGCATGATTTTTGTGATTTCTCAACAAGGGAGAAGAAAAATGGTGTAAACAGATAGAACACATGCAAATAATGTGCACGTGTGTAATATATTGCAAATTACCTCATATTCATGGGAAGTAGCATCTATGCATGCACATGTAACAGTATGCCCTAGAGTATGCCCAGCATCTGTACCATCTACATGCTGTATAAGTGAGGGAAAATACTCTGCTTTTCTGGTGAAAGTTGTTCACTATTACCAATGTTTTCATTGACGAACCGCTGAAAAAACCACTGTTTCCCCAGAACACAGTTAGAGTCAAAACTCTAGTATGCCTTGTTAAAATGTTGGGAAAGACAATAATGATCTCAGTTGGTACAAGGCAGCTCCATGTGTTTTGTGAGTACTTCATATGAATTATAATTATTGTACATCGCATATTTTTTGTTCGTGGGTCAGCATCCTAACAATAACTAGAAGTTACAGTTGGTTCAAAATGTGGTGGTGAGAATCCTAACTGGGATTACAGAGCAATTGCACTCAGTTCCGAATGGAATTGCCTGACCTCATCACCTTCAATTGTCCGGTTAAAACATTTCAGTTTCAAAAGGCATTTGGAGATGTCTGAATTTCTGTGAGTGGCATCTCTGATGTGGTGGTGTTTGTTATTTACTCTGGTGAGCTGGCTCAGTTGCAAAGCATGCAAAGCATGCAAAGGCCAACAGACTTGCCATGCAGACTTGGTGCCAGCCACCTCCAGTGGTCCTAATTTAGGGAAAGAGATGTGTGGATACTGCACAGTATGTATGCATTCATAACAGACAATCATCACACCTCATGCTTATGCACTGGACTATAAACAAAGCTACCACCATCTATGTAAAACTCTTTCAGTCTAAAACCATGCTTTTGTAGTTAAGCAACTAGTAGGAAAAGGTAAGTTCCAGGATTGACCCTTATCCAATCCTTATTTGAAACACATAGCCCACTAATGATTGACACAACAACATTCGGTTATAACCAGATACCTAAAATTTGTGTACCTTGGGTAATTCAAATTAATGGTAACATACAGACATACGATCTGATTATTCCTAGAACTAAGCAAGAGTACATGTTTATATATGCACACATTTGATCAATGACAAAATGGCTTTTTTAGTTTACATGTAATTTTTTATTTAGTAATTATTACATTAACTATGTAATGTGCCACAAAGCTTTGCATATAAGAATTTGTATTCTCTTTTATGAAGAGAAATGATCCACACAGTAATGGGGATCAACTGTTTCATGTACTTGAACATTTCATTTCTTGCAGAAGGGAACAGAAAAGCTTCTTTGCTTATGTGGAATCATGTCACAGAGCTACAAAAATACTTTATTTTTTCCTGGAAACGCTATATTTTTATTATTGAGGTACAAGTAGTCTCTTCGATGAGCTATACTCTAACAAATTCTTGTTAGAATCCACCAAGCAGTGTTGATGAGCAATTTCCCTTCATTTCAGTGGGGCTTGAAATAGAGGTTAAGGAGCAGTAGAGTAGAGGTTAAGGAAGCAGCAGCCCTTAATGGATTGCACCTACTTCAGCAGCATCTGTTGTGCAAGGAAATTCTTCATACTGTTTAGATTTTAAGTGTCTTTTATCCTCTCTTGGAATTCTTGCATCAAGTGAGACTTACCATTCTATTAGAGTTACTTGTAAAGAATCTTTGTGAAAGGCCATAACCTTAAATGTCTCGATGAGCAGGTGCAGAGCCCTTCAAGCAACCAGGATATCACATACATCTTCATCTGGCTTTGGTAGAAATATGTAGCAGTGATCTAGTTGACTAATGTGTGTGTCTCCTAAGTTCCGACAAGTCGCTTCCGACTAAGGTGACCTTATGAATTAATGACCTCCAAAATATCTTATCCTTAACAGCCTTGCTCGGGTCTTGCAAACTGAAGACCGTGGCTGTCTTTATAAGCCAGTCCATCTCATGTTGGGTCTTCTTTTCCTGCTGCTTTCAACTTTTCCTAGTGCTATTGTCTTTTCTAGTGACTCTTGTCTTATAATGTGACCAAAGTATGATAACCTCAGTTTAGTTGTTTTAGATTCTAGGGCTTGATTTGATCTAGAACCCACTTATTTGTCTTTTTGGCTGTCCATGGTATCCACAAAATTCTCCCCCAATACCACATTTCAAATGGAAACTTTCCTGACAACTTTCTTCATTGTCCATCTTTCGCAGCCATAAATAGTAATGAGGACTACTATAGCATTAATTATCTTGGATCTTGGTCACTAGTTCTGCTTCCTTTCACTTAAGGATGTTTTCTATATTTTTAACAGTTGCCTTTCCCAATCTCACTCTCCTTCTGATTACTTGGTTGTAGTCTGTCTTTTGGTTGAGGATTAATTCAAGGAATATACGTTGTGGCACACCCATTTCTTTTAACATGGACCATAGTTTTTCATGATCCACACAATCAAAAGCTTTGTTGTAATCTATGAAAAACAAGCTGATTTTCTTATGAAATTCCCTCATATGCTCCAGTAACCAATGTAAGTTTGCAATTTGAGCTCTAGTGCCTCTTCCTTTTCCAAATCAAACTTGAACATCTGGCATTTCTTGTTCCATATGTGACTAACAGTTGACTAATACAGCATACAAATAGTTAATCTGGAGCAGATGCAAACTTCTACATATATATATGGAGATGAATATATGGTCCTATTTCCTGATCCCGAGCCTTTTGCCTACCAAACAACTGCTTGGCAAGATTTTTAGCAAGCCCCAACCACCATGCCTGTTCCATTATATCAGGGCATTGTTTTTTTACACTTTATACATTAAGCCATTTTGTTAGTGAGCAAATGTGTGTATATATGAACTCACCATAGTTCAGTGATGGCGAACCTTTTAGAGACCGAGTGCCCAAACTGCAACCCAAAACCCACTTATTTATCGCCGAGTGCCAATGCGGCAGTTTAACCTGAATACTGAGGTTTTAGTTTAGAACAGGGGTGGGGAACCTTTTTTCTGCCAAGGGCCATTTGCATATTTATATGCAAATTGTTCGGGGGCCATACCGGGCGTAGATCTCCTGGTGTGTGTGTGGGGGGGAAGCTAGGGTTGCCAGGTCCTCTTCACCACTGGCAGGAGGTTTGGGGGGTGGAGCCTGAGGAGGGCGGGGTTTGGGGAGGAAGACTGCACAGCCATAGAGCCCAATGGCCAAAGTGGCCATTTTCTCCAGGGGAACTGATCTCTATTGGCTGGAGATCAGTTGTAATAGCAGGAGATCTCCAGCCACCACCTGGAGGTTGGCAACCCTAGGGGAGGCTATGTAGAGAAGCCTTGGAGGATGCCTCTGCTCCCCCAGGTCTTCCCCCTCCTCCCAGGGGAGAGGGCAGCCAGCGGTGGGCCCAGGCAACCGAGGTGCCAGGGGGGCGCAGCTTGCAGCCTGCAGTCGATCTGCAGGGAAGGAAGGAAGAAAAGAAGGAAAGAAAGGAAAGAAGGAAGGAAAGAATGAAGGACAGAAAGAAGGAAGGAAGCAGGTAAAGAAGGAAGGAAAGAAGGAAAGAAGCAAGGAAAGAAGGATAGAAGGTAGGAATGAAGGACAGAAGGAAGGAAGGAAGGAAGGACAGAAAGAAGTATGGAAAGAAGAAAGGAAGGAAGGAAAGAATGAAGGACAGAAAGAAGGAAGAAAGGAAGCAGGGAAAGAAGGAAAGAGAGAGAGAGAGAGAGAGAGAAGAGAGAGAAAATAGAGAAAGAGAGGAGGGAAGAGACAGAAAAAGAGGAGAGAAAGA